>NC_139653.1:44478722-44493722 GCF_951799395.1 Argentina silus | reverse complement strand
CTGGTGGAAGTAGAAATCGGAGGACAGACTCATCGTAATGCATGGAATGGAATGAGGAATGCTATCAATTCCCACGTGTTCGATACCATTCCTCATTACATTCCATGCATTACAATGAGCCCGTCCTCCGATTTCTACCTCCACCAGCCTCCCCTGTGTCATGATCTGCCACCACTTCAGAATCCATGATGTAGAGATGGGTTGATTGTAGAAAGAGAGAGCGAGTGAGTGAGAGAGAGAGAGGGAGAGGGAGAGGGAGAGGGAAAGAGAGAGAGTGAGGGAGAGAGAGAGATGGAGAGGGAGAGGGAAAGAGAGAGAGTGAGAGAGAGAGAGATGGAGAGGGAGAGGGAAAGAGAGAGAGTGAGGGAGAGGGAAAGAGAGAGAGTGAGGGAGAGAGAGAGATGGAGAGGGAGAGGGAAAGAGAGAGAGTGAGGGAGAGAGAGAGATGGAGAGGGAGAGGGAAAGAGAGAGAGTGAGTGAGAGAGAGAGATGGAGAGGGAGAGGGAAAGAGAGAGAGTGAGTGAGAGAGAGAGATGGAGAGGGAGAGGGAAAGAGAGAGAGTGAGGGAGAGAGAGAGATGGAGAGGGAGAGGGAAAGAGAGAGAGAGATGGAGAGGGAGAGGGAAAGAGAGAGAGTGAGGGAGAGTGGAGAGTATGCAGAGTATGCTGGCTCCAAGCCATATAACATATGATAATGAATGGGTCTAACCCTAACATACCTTCATACCTTTTACTATTATAGAATGGGTCTAACCCTAACATACCTTCATACCTTTTACTATTATAGAATGCAAGAGTAGGGCTACAGTGCTGTCCATGTATGAAATGTATAAATGAATGAATAAATTGCTGACTAAGAAGTCAGATTCTTGCGTGGTGTGTTTAAATGTTATCATGACAGAACGGCAAAAATTAGCTAATCGAGTGTGTGTGCGTGCGCGCGTGCGTGTGTGCGTGTGTTTGTGTATGTGCTCCAGGAGGTAATGTTCCCTAACTGCTGCTCTCAGTTTCTCAGCGGTTTCCACAGCGAGTGTTGTTACCATGGCAACCACCCCTTGCAGAGCCCAGAGCCCGTGTTGTCGTTTTTGCTGCTCAGGCAGAACTAGGGGAGGGGTGTGTGTGTGTGTGTGTGTGTGTGTGTGTGTGTGTGTGTGTGTGTATGCCATCACACAGAGCACACATTCATACAAGCTTCCCTCGGGTGATAAAATGAGCAATGTGCAACCCACAGTAACAGCAAAAGTAAAGTGTGTGTGTGTGTGTGCGCGTGTGTGTGTGTGCATGTGTGTGTGTGCGTGTGTGTGTGTGCATGTGTGTGTGTGTGTGTGTGTGTGTGTAGGTTTCAGAAAACAGATACATGAAAGGGATCATGGTTAACTGACCCTGAATAGCTTGAATGAGATAACATTTTCAGATAATGTCACGTCACAGTGATAGTCATAAGAGAGCATCTATCATGAGAGCATCTGGTTAGACGCTAACTGCATTTCGTTGTCTCTGTACTTGTACTCTGCACAATGACAATAAAGTTGAATCTAATCTAATCTAATCTATAGGTCTATTATGGGTGCACTACTTAAGGGCAGTCATCTTCATTCAACTTTTCCAAAACACTGTTTTGTCCGATAAGCCTGATTATCAGTTAATAAGCAATGCAATCTATTCAGTTAATAAACTGATGCTCTCTCAAATCCACACTAATAAACATCATAATATCTTGTTTTACATAATCTCTTGTCTTGCTGTCATTGGCTGTGTAATACCAATGCAGGGAGTGATTGACTGTGTGTGTGTGTGTGTGTGTGTGTGTGTGTGTGTGTGTGTGTGTGTGTGTGTGTGTGTGTGTGTGTGTGTGTGACCCTTCTGCTTACAGAGTACTCCTCTGGACCTGATAGAGAGTGGGAAGGGCCTGAAGTTCCAGGCAGAGCGCCCCCATCTGGTCAGTCTGGGGAGTGGGCGTCTCAGCACAGCCATCACACTGCTGCCCCTGCCTGAAGGTGAAATATCAGTTACTTCATTCAAATGTTCAAAAATGTCAATAGTGGAAAAAGTACATTTATGAATATTGACAACTATTGTAACCTGATGATCTGACGTGAATTGGGTCATCAATGAAAACATAGTATCCATCCATACACACACACACACACACGCGCGCACACACACACGCATGCTCACACACACACACATGCGCGCACACACACACGCATGCTCACACACACACACACACACACACACACACACACACACACACACACACACGCACGGTCCTTCACCTCTGTGCAGGGTTTCAATAGCCTGAAAGCCGACTCTGTTGTCGCCTCTATTTCTGACCATTTGTTAAACCCCCAAAACCTGTGCATCTGTCCACTACTACTGCTGCCTATTCATGTGGATGATTCCTTTCACCCAGCCCCTCTGTCTGTCTGTCAGACAGTGTCGGGGTGCTTGGGGGGGGGCTGGAGGCTGGTAGAGATAGGAATCGGAGGACATGCTCATTATAATGCATGGAATGGAATCAGGAATTGATTTAACCATTCCTTATTCCACTCCATGCATTACAATGAGCCTGTCCTCCGATTTCTGCCTCCACCAGCCTCTTCTGACTTGAGGGGCCAGGTATGGAATGCAGAGAGATTCTTCCAGGGGTTATGTCCAGGGTAGTGAGGAAGGGAATATGTATTTCACTGTGCTATGACATTCCAAGGGCTTTTCTTCCCTCATCTGGAGGCCCAAGGGTGGATGAGAGTGGACAGGGCCTCTGTGTGTGTGTGTGTGTGTGTGTGTGTGTGTGTGTGTGTGTGTGTGTGTGTGTGTGTGTGTGTGTGTGTGTGTGTGTGTGTGTGTGTGTGCACTTAACGCATGACTGCAACACTGGGGTATGTTGATCATCCTCACAGAATTCCACAGGTGTTTCAGCGTCCTCACCACAAAGACACATTAATCAAAACTAACTTCAGAGTTCAGCACACCTTTACTTTTTTGTTTACCCCTTATCCACAACGTTATATAAGATTTAGACAAGATGACCTAACACAAGTCTCATTGAGACAAGATGACCTAACACGAGTCTCATTGAGACAAGATGACCTAACAACAATCACTGTTGTTATGACCGACAGAAACAAAAGTCTCAGGCTCATTCATCCTGAATTAAAGTCACAATAGCTAAAAGTCTAAACATACACCAATTTGGAATAGTGATCCAATTGGTCTAACCCTGGGCTCCTCCTCCTCACCTCCCCACCCCCTAACATCCTACATTACCAGAACTTGGAACTTGGAACTTTTTTTTAAACCTAGCACTCTGAATCTCACTTGTTCTTATCGAAGGTTTTACTTATGATGACTGATGTACAGTTGATTCACTTAGACAAATTTACTCATTGTAAGTCATTTTGGATAAAAGCGTCTGCTAAATGACTCAAATGTAAAAATGCCAAATGCCACCCTAACCCTAACCCTTGAAATGCAAGAAGATTAGATAAACGTCTTCAATGGTTTTTGAGGAATATCTCTAACTCTGTTCCAACATTAACTCTGTCCTTATTCTTTCTCCCGTGCCTCTGTGTTGCTCCACCACCAGGTCAGACCACGCTAGGCCATGGGGCGATGGACATCAACCTCCAGGGTACCGGAGTGGCTGCCCAGCACTGCTATATAGAGAACAGGGCTGGTGTCATCACCCTGCACCCCTGTGGAAACCCCTGTGCCATCGACGGGCTCCCTGTCTCCCAGCCCACCCGTCTGTCTCAAGGTAGAGTTCTGCGGTTGGGTTCCTCACTGTGCGCCTCCTGAGTTGCTGCTGAGGGGAGGAGAGACAAGTTGAGGAGAGGAGAGAGGAGACAGGGGAAGAGGGGAGGAGAGACAAGTTGAGGAGAGGAGAGAGGAGACAGGGGAAGAGGGGAGGAGAGACAAGTTGATTTTGAATGAAGAGTATCAACAAAGGAACAGACACATTCAAATGTGGACCTCAGTGTCAAGTAGCCTGTCTCAGTAGCCTGTCTCAGTATCCTGTCTCAGTAGTCTGTCTCAGTAGCCTGTCTCAGTAGCCTGTCTCAGTAGCCTGTCTCAGTAGTCTGTCTCAGTAGCCTGTCTCAGTAGCCTGTCTCAGTAGCCTGTCTCAGTAGCCTGTCTCAGTAGTCTGTCTCAGTAGCCTGTCTCTCGGCCTGTCTCAGTAGCCTGTCTCAGGAGTCAAGTAGTCTGTCTCAGTAGCCTGTCTCAGGAGCCTGTCTCAGTAGCCTGTCTCAGTAGCCTGTCTCAGTAGTCTGTCTCAGTATCCTGTCTCAGTAGCCTGTCTCAGTAGTCTGTCTCAGTAGCCTGTCTCAGTAGTCTGTCTCAGTAGCCTGTCTCAGTAGCCTGTCTCAGGAGCCTGTCTCAGTAGTCTGTCTCAGTAGCCTGTCTCAGTAGCCTGTCTCAGTAGTCTGTCTCAGTAGCCTGTCTCAGTAGCCTGTCTCAGTAGTCTGTCTCAGTAGTCTGTCTCAGTAGCCTGTCTCAGTAGCCTGTCTCAGTAGTCTGTCTCAGTAGCCTGTCTCAGTAGTCTGTCTCAGTAGCCTGTCTCAGTAGCCTGTCTCAGGAGCCTGTCTCAGTAGTCTGTCTCAGTAGCCTGTCTCAGTAGCCTGTCTCAGTAGTCTGTCTCAGTAGCCTGTCTCAGTAGCCTGTCTCAGTGGCCTGTCTCAGGAGTCAAGTAGCCTGTCTCAGTAGCCTGTCTCAGGAGTCAAGTAGTCTGTCTCAGTAGCCTGTCTCAGTAGCCTGTCTCAGTAGTCTGTCTCAGTAGCCTGTCTCAGTAGCCTGTCTCAGTAGCCTGTCTCAGGAGTCAGGCTTTGATGAAGGAGTTTGCTCCGAAATGCGTCAGCAAATTAAATATCTTTGAAGGGATCAAGTTGCCGTCCACAACCTCTTTTCTTTATATGTACTTCGTATTCCATGGATTCCATGCACCCCTCCAGCAGTCAAAAAATTCCAACACTTTTCAGCAATCAAGTCTTTGTCAGCTATAGAATGACCGTCATTGCAGCGTCAGCTGGTTCATATTTCATGAACAAGACACACAGCAGCCGATGCAAACATAGAACAGAGCCGTCAAGAACAATCAAACAATATCGATTGTAACTGAGAATAACTGAGAACTAATCTCAAGCTAACCAATGCACATGCAATGCAATTAAGATGTGAATCGATACCTGTTTGCAGTTGTTTAACCAGCACAGGCATGTACAGTACAGACCACTCGATCAATGAAGATGTCGTTTTAGTGTCATGAAATCCATCCAGTAAATGCAGATGTGTGCTTTTTTACACATTGATCGATCAAGGCCGGAGGAACCGCTGCCAGCTCCTAGGGGATGTTGATAAAGGGTTCCCCACAGTAAGCTAAACCATGCACATGCACACTGACATATGAAATCCTGGAAGGGTAAATGTATTGATGTATATAACCCCACCACTTCCTATCTGTATAACAGTGGAGGTTGGTGGAGGTAGAAATCGGAGGACGGGCTCATTGTAATTGCTTTATACCTCCACCAGCCCCCACTGCTGTATAGCCAGTGTTGAAAATAAAGCAACCCCTGTGAAAGTATCTACTGTATAGTGGCTGGGCTTTTGCTCAGCTTGCTAACACAGTCGTGGTGCCACGCAAATGGCTGGAATTTGAAACCGAGTCGGTGACACTAGAATCCCAGCAACCCGGTTGTTATAAACCATAACCCAGGTTTGACAGCGTCGGTGTTCCCACCTCAGACAGTGAGGAGAGGCCTAGCTAGCAGCCTGGGTCTAATATACCACACTGGTCAGGGTCAGGCGATGACAGAGGCTGTCTCTTGTGGGCCCCCAACCTGGACTCTCTGCTGGGTAATCTGAGCAGGCACGTGGCTATTTATACCCACCCACTCTCACCCTAATACACCCCCTTCACCCCTGAGGGGTGAAAGGTCATATGATGGTTATTGTGGGAGTAGGAGAGAATCCATTGTGGTGAAGGCAACTTTGAAAATGCAGTGCAATTCATTCAAAGTCCCAAGTTGTTTTTACTTCTACCCCCCAACTAGTCTAAAAGCAGCCATAGGCTGTAGCAGAGTACTGTGGAGGAACAGGTTAATCTATGAGTTGGCATTTCAGTACCTGTTGGAATAAAATGGAAACGCTAATCCATGGATCCCTTCAACAGAGTTCACTTCATGTGTTGAGTGCATGACTATCAGAATAAAATAAAAAACAGAATTGACCCCTTTATCAGCATTGAGCATACTAGTCTACCCTATGCTACTCTAAATCCCTACCCCACAATTAATCTAAGGTATGAAATGTAAGAAATGAATTATGGTGTGATTGAATTGCACAACTTCACATCTGACTCAGGGCTACGCATTACCCCACCCCCGCTCTCTATCGCTCCCCCTTTTACTCACCGTCCCTTTTCTCTCTTTCTCTCCGGGGAGGAAATTACTTTGAGCCAGTGTCAGAGACAGCTGTTCAACTCAAACCACCTACCCCGCAATTTAGGAGCCGGCAGCAGCAAATAAGCCATTCTCTTTCCGCGCTACTGATAAAACAAGAGGACAATACGTCTGGCTGCGTTGAGGGGAACAATGGAGAAATACAGCGCGGAACTGTAAACTAGAAATACTGTACTCATTTGACTGAAACGTATTTTACCCCAACGTCTGGAGAAACTACCATTAACTATTCTAGCTGCAACACGGTGCTTAGAGCGAGGCAGGTGGATATTTCAATTGCGAATAGCAATTTTGTTTGTGAATAGCTGTTGAAGAATACTGATTTGTATTATCATAACAAAGGACTCGTCGGGACAAGACATGACCACCACAGTCGTCCTGGCTCTTCCACAATAATTTGCCGTTTAGGAGAAAAAAACACGTGGCTTGAAAGGCGCAGCTGCGATGATAACCGCGGAGCGAGAGGGGTTCATTCATAGGATTTAAAGTAAGTGGGTTTTATTTCAGACCAGTGAAAGGCATTTCTTTTTATATATAACTGAGAGTGAATCAGATTCCACGATAAAGTATCTCAAAAGCTGACTTCTCACCAGTTGTTGCTCAATCCTTTCGGTACAGTAGGTTAAGTGGTACAGGCTACTGTATGTAACAATGTTAAATAGTTGCTCAACATTGAAGGTGATACATTTTATCAACGTGGCGATAGTGTAACACGCCTATTAATGAACATTGCTATGATGCATTTCTTGTTCTATGTAGCCAACATTGTACCAATATTGGGCGCAGCTGAAAGTAACCTACATTGAATGTGATCATATTTTTTTCTTATCATTTATTTACGAATGCCACTGGGTGCTTTAACGTTTTGTGAAGCATCCATGTACCTTCTAGCGGTTTATGACGATTGCATTAAACGTTTATAGATGTTTTTTGACTACAGGAAACTTGTTCCCACATTGATTTCTGAAAAAAAAAACACCCCGCTATATATTCGCTCATCACTCCACCAACTGAACGTCCTCCTACACGTGAGATCAATTTATAGACAGCAGCAAAACATATACACGTCTAAAATCTCCTGCAGCCACATCCTTCAGGATGACAGAGCAGATCGAGATTCCCTTCTCACTCTCTGGCATGGTCACTCGGTGCCTGTATACGGTTTCACTTCTATTCCTGGTCAATGTGACCTAACCATGCTGTTATTAACCCTGTCTAGATACAGTCTACCAATATGCAGCCAGCATGGCTATGTGGAAGTCTGGATTCGAACCCAGAGTAGCCTGTTGTACAGTATGCAACATAAGACTAGTTGTCTTAGCCCAGCCTGTCCTCTGATTTGTACCTCCACCAGCCTCCCCTGTAGCCCACATGGCCATCTGTCTCAGTGACATGGTCAGTAGGGGTATTGTCTCTTCAGTTGTTTGACAAAAGGAGAGGAGAGGGAGAGTGTGAACTGTGTAAGCATCTGTTGCCTCCAGCCCCCGACACCTCATCCTGCCCCTCGCTGGACGTAGCTGACGGTTTTCAGGATATTGCGTCTGGGGTCTCTGTGATAAATGTTATGAAATTGATAATGAAAATATATGAGAGTGATTCTGAAACCCTTATACCCCAGTTGTATGGCGGTATATGGGGGTGACTTCAGGGATACATTTCTTTGAGAGATATATGCTATTTGACACTTGCTATTCCAACATATTTATTGTCTTATCATGAATGTTCATCACAATCTATAAATGCACATCATATTCTGTCATTGAGTGTTTTTGGTTCATGACTGGCTTTTATATGCAGTTCATGGGTCATAAATTAGGAGTCTGACATCATGCTTCTATAGTGTATTTATATTGCCAGATGCATTCAACTCAGTTACTGCATGCTGGTGAAAATAGAATGTTGTCACAGGAGAAGTTCTCAGAGGGACCCCTGCTGTTGTGCTATGAATCCTGGTATGTCAGATCTCTTGCAGGGGAGACTGGTGGAGGCAGAAATCGGAGGACCGGCTCATTGTAATGCATGGAACAAATGAGGAATGGTATCAAACACACTTAACACTTGTTTGATACCATTCCTCATTCTATTCCATGCATTACAATGAGTCCGTCCTCCGATTTCTGCCTCCACCAGCCTCCACGGAGCCTCTCCTGGTATGTGTTTCTGCAGTGGATGTCTCCTAGCCTGGAATACTGAATATCAGGCTGGACCTGGAGGCACTTGGGCCGGCCAGATAATAACTTAACTGGTTCAATAAGTGTCTTTTCAGGGAGTATCAGCGGGTTTAGCCAAGACATGTACAGTGGGTGTTCTAATTACGGCACCAACGGTTTCAGTGGAGACAATTCCAGACTGATTCAGGGAAGTGCAATGAAGCAGAATTCACTCAAGTCTTCTTCCATGGCTAGATGACGTAGTCTGCCTTGGCTACATCACTGAGTGATTAACGGGTCAGCTTTTTAGTCTCTCTGGCCTTTCCTACTGCAGTAAAACACCAGCATACCATGGCAACTGTCCTGCATACCTCTGGGCATCCCTTTGTCTGTGGCTCTCATAGACACGTCTGATGGCCTGCTTTACTGTCCGCCTTTTGGATTTTATTGACCAGTAAAAAAAACGTGAAGTTGTCCAACCCTGTAAGCTCGAGTAACGGTAAGCTAATTGTTAACGGATGGGAATGTGTTTGCTCTAAGAGAATACGGAGTAGTTATTCCAAAGAAACAACCAAGTAATTCCTTGGTTATTACTATGTAATTACTATGTAATAACCATTTAATCACGTGACATTAATGTAAATACCAGACTATAAAGTGTAAATAAACAATTATTTATTGTTAAATTCTGGAGTTGTCTCCAGAATTTAAACACTGGAGTTGTCTCCAAACACTTATAGACAGCACTTTGGCCTGACAGCACACCTCAAGACAATAGCTGGCCAGCTAGTGAGCTTGCTGTTACTCAGAGATGTAGGGTCAGTCAGGGGGCAGGAGACAGGACAGAACCAACTGAATCTTCTCAGCTGATCCCTGTGCATTCATACATGTGCTCATGCTTGCAGAATTCCAAGTATTCTCTACCCACTTAGAGTTCCTTCGATCTTATCAGTGAATCTTGTGACTGATGTAGACATCGTACAGATATAGTGGTCAAGCCATGTGGAATCAGAATTCAGAATAAACTCTATTGATTGAGTTCTATTTGTATGGGTAAACTGGGGGTGGGGAGGGGGATTTTTTTTTGGGGGGGGGGGTTAATGGATGTTGGCTAATCTTAATTACACAATACCCCCCAGGCATCATTTTGTATTAAATGTGATTGTTTTGAGTGGTCCTAATGGATCACTTTCCAGGGTCTATTCCAGCTACACACAAACACATGTTTGATACCATTCCTCATTCCATACCATGAATTACAATGAGCCTGTCCTCCGATTTCTACCTCCACCAGCCTCCCCTGTTCCATGTCGTTACTTTGCTTTAACACGCTGTACAAGCCTACCTGGTTAAACAAAGGAAATCCTATATGGTTATTATATAGGATACAATATGTGACAGTTTGTCCTGAAAGAACATCTCCTAAGGTTTTGATGTTGTTAATCCTTGCTTAACAATAGGTCTATAATCAGCCAGAGAACTGAATCCCTGCCAGTGCTTTTCGGTGATGGTGCTGTGTGCTCTATTGAATGTCATTGAATGTCAGATCCATTTGTGTCTAGGGCCAATCATCTCTGTCAACCTTATATGGAAAACAGATTTTTCGAATATCAAGATTAGCCTATAGCCTAATACTTTGACTTTTTTTTCAAACCTTTTATTTGTGAGTTGCTTCATGGTTAATCAAGTATTATTCTATTCCATGGTGTACTTTAGACATGGTTGTTCTACGGTAAATGTGGGATACCCCCACCCAACCCATCCCTCTCCCCCACCCAACCCATCCCTCCCCCCCACCCATCCCTCCCCCCATATGAAAGATGCAGTTTGGAGCATTTCCTAGAGTGCACTCAGTGTAATGAGAGCAATGACGAGTCAAACCGTTATTGCAGTGTTAAAAAAGAACTCTGACTCACAACGTCAAGAGAATCAATCTGGCTGATTAACTACAAGAACGGTATGAGGCTCTTGGCTGTTCTCCCTCTGCACTGAGAACCCCTCTCCCACTCTCAGCCTCGCTCCCTAGAACAACAGCTCAGATTTATCCCCTGCTCTGAACTCTTTCTCTCCTTTGCCAGTGACGCCTGTCCTCTCCCTAAGTGACTTCATAAGAATTCTAATTACTGAAATGGCACTGTGTCATATTTAACTGGCAGGGTGTTTTGTGGTAAGGAGGGTGTTAGAACGGTCCCTGTGGCGGAGGTGGTGGAGCTGTACAGAGATCAGTGCTGATGGGGGTTCTGCTAAACTCAGCCTGGGCCTTTGTTGGAATCCTAGAATGCTTGTCCAGAGGTGAAGGGGTTCTTCAGATTTAGAAACGCACTTCACAGCATTCACAGCATTAGTGGAGAACCTCATACTAGGACAGGGGTAGACAATAACCCTGTGAGAGCTAGTGTGGGTGCAGGCTTTTGCTTCAGCCGAATCGCAATACACATGATTCAACCAATTACAGCTCTGATCGAACACTATGATTAATTGAATTAGGAAGTTATTTGAAGAAGTTGAATTGTGTGTGTTATCGCTTGGTGGGAGCAAATGCCTGCCACCAGACTGGCTTTGCAGTTTAAAGATTGGCCATCCCTGCTATAAGGAAGGAAACATGATCACCAAGGGTTAAACCCTCTCACCCAGAGGTCTAGTACTCTCTGTCTATCTGTCTCCTCCAGTGGAGGCTGGTGGAGGTAGAAATCGAAGGACAGGCTCATTGTAATGCATGAAATGGAATAAGGAATGGTATCAAACATGTGTGTTTGATAGCATTCCTTATTCCGTTCTATGTGTAATAATGAGCCTGTCCTCCGATTTCTGCCTGCATCAGCCTCCACTGGTCTCCTCCTATCATTAACCACCACAGTGGGATGGGGCTGACTAGGGGGAATGTGACCCTTGGTCTGATGGACCTCCATGGAAATTTCCACAGACCACCAAAGGAGTTGGGCTAGGTTAGGTTACATAGCTCTGGGTTAGACATCATCACTGTGGCCAGATTAGGCATTCCTCTGGTCTGGTTAGCAGAGGACTAATGTTTTTTCCCACCAACTATTGTCTTGTACCAGCTCTTGTCTTGTCTGTAGATAAGGAAGGGAAGCCCCTGGAGGCAGGGCGGAGGCCAGCCAGGGAAGGAGGGAGGAAGGGAGGGAGGGAGGGAGGGAGGAAGGAGGCCACATCATGTGGGTTTAAATAGAAGAGAACTACTTAGATCTTCGTGGACTAGACTATTACTCATAAAGCAGAATTATATGGATTATATACAGAGATGTTTTCAGATCCTGGCTGGAGGGTGCAATATAGTATGAATGTTAAAATGTTTGTGATATTGTATAGTTGGATGCCTCAACCTAGTTTTTTTTTTAATCTATTATATTCCCAAAGAAAATTAATGTTTTTATAGGAGTAAATGAATGTATATTATATTAGTAAATTCTAAATGTGTTGTTATCTTACATACGGTATGTCTGTTTGTTGGCAAATAATTCTACCCCTCTACTCCTCTGTGCAGTAGCTAGCAGCAACAAATGATTACTATACATTGTTTATTTTATTTTATTTTTTTATTAAACCTTTATTCTAGGCAGGGGAGGTCCTACTGAGACCAAGGTCTCTTCTTCAGGGGAGCCCCGCTGTACAAACAAATATGAAACGGATCATAAACGTACATTCAAATTACAAACATAATAACATTAATAACGTATCAATTACAAAGTCAATTTAATTTTATAATCAATATCAATATCATAAAAAAGTACATTCCTCTGACGACAGATCCTTTATCAAGGTCTTAAACTGACAAGAGTTAATCAATTACAGCACATTGCTTGCACAGGGATCTCAGTAGTTATAGTGACAAACTGAATGACCATTTGTTATTATGAAGGATAGTTCATTATGAAACAATTCATTAGTACTGCAGTGTGCTCATCCCTACGTGTCGCACGGGAGGCTGGTGGAGGTAGAAATCGGAGGACAGGCTCATTGTAATGCATGGAACGGAATGAGGAATGGCATCAAACACGTGTGATTGATTTGATACCATTCCCCATTCTGTTCCATGCATTACAATGAGCCCGTCCTCCGATTTCTACCTCCACCAGCCCCACCAGAGTCCTGTATCCTCATTAAACAGGCATGCTCGGTATAATTTATAACATCAAGTCAGGAAGTTCTCCCATCTGACCATAATGATACATAGCCCAGTTATACCTACTCATCTCTTTGAGTGTTGTCTAGGGACACACTGTAGATGAATGCTTCACACGTCTATGCAGTCTATAAATCCATATTAGTCTCAGGCAACGTTTACTGATGTGAGGGAATCCATCAAGATAAGTAGCACTGTAATGGCTGATGTGATGAGTCGTAATAGGTCTCGAGAGAGGGAGTCATTTATGTACGGTGTGGGGTTTATGGATAACAGCCCTGTCACTACACTCAACAAGGGTTTTTCATCTTCCCCTGTGTGAGAAGCCTTTGAAGAACCCTTTTGGGTTTCATGTACTGTAGAAGCTTTTCTCAAAGGCTTCTACCGAGAACCTGAAAGGCTTCCTCAAATTCTCAGGGACATCCGAATAACCCTTTTAGGTTCCAGGTAGAACCTTGTGTCCAAGAGTGTATGGGTGGCCAGACACTTGGTAATTCATGCACAGATAGCTGGAAATTCCTTGAAGGTTTTGTCATAATGTGAAATTGCCTTTACAGTAACTCACACTCATGAATCAATATCATCTTTCCCATCTTTTCCATATTGATCTGGTTACAGACAATGGCTGTTTGTCTTGTGGCCATGGCTGTTTGTGCTCAACTTTCTCAGTTAGTCACTGTGGAAGAGAAATTATCAGAAAGGATTTGACAAAGACTCAGTTTGATGACTGTGGGCGTCCAAGTCTCATTCTGTTTATCCGCTCCTAGTAGTTGATGGCTGATGAGTGCATAGTGTTGTGAGAGAGAGAGAGAGAGAAAGAGAAAGACAGAGAGAGTGCTCTTTGTTTATTTTGCTGACTCATCCTGTCTGTCTGATCTCTGATGGCCTCTCTTGTCAGAGATCAGCTGTGGAGGAAGCAGCCCCCATCCCCCATCTGCCCTGTGCCGGCAGCCCCCCCCCCCCCCCCCCCCCCCCTCCCCTCCGACCCGGCCATGCCGGCTCCCCTCCGGCCCCCCTGTGCCCTGGGCTTGCAACGTGTGCTCTTATGCAGACTCTGTTGCATCCCTAGACACAGAAAGCACACACCCGATTACACACACACACACACATACACATACACACACATACACATACACACACATACATGCACGCCCTACAACACACACGCAGACACACACACATACACACACATACATGCACGCCCTACAACACACACGCAGACACACACACACACACACACACACACACACACACACACATACACACACACACACACACACACACACACACACACACACACACCCTATAACACACACACACACACACACACACACACACACACACACACACACACACACACACCCTATAACACACACACACACACACACACACACACACACACAGACACACACACACACACACACACACACACACACACAAACATGGCACTGGAGTATTGGACAAGGTCTTCCAACCGCTGAGGTCTGTGGGTCAGAGTCCCTCAGGGGGGAAGCTGAGGAGAAACTGAGGAGAAACAGCACAAGTTAATGGCATGAGCAGTGTGTGTGTGGTGAAAAGAGTCGTCTCTTTCCATGAAGATCAAACAGGCGCTTAAACAGGCTGAACACTCTCTCTCTCTGCCTCCTCTGCCTGCTGCACTCCACTTCAGCTGCAGTTAATAAGGCTGTAGTACTGTAACCTGACAACTAACTGTGGTGAAGGCTCCGGAGGCTTCATCAGAAGTACCACGGTGAAGACTCTTCACCCCAGACGTGGGTTGGTTTTTTAACAACAAAGACGCTCTTAAATCTCCAGTCTGCTCCTCTATTCAGCCACCTTGTTTGGACTTTGAGAGGTAGCGAGTGTTTTAGCCTGACAGCTTGTTAGCTTGCTGTGTACTGACCCATACAGTCTTGCGGGCTACAGGATGCCTTGTGCATTGCCAATTGTTACTGCTAATGCTGTGTATAATCATAATTCATGGGAAACGCAGGAACTTCTGAATACTAATAAATGGTTGTGCGGCTGTCTATGAGTACGTTGGATCCAGACAGTCTACTGTTGTCTGTGAGTTGCCAGTGAGTTATGAAGCTGAGTGTGTGGTATCTGTAGCCTCAGGGCATATCATTTGAAGGGTGTGTCTGGCTGGGCGTGAGGGACACACACACACACACACGCTAGCACTCAGTTTTACCACAGATCATGTTGATGCAGGCCTTAGCTATGACTGTGTTCTCTCTGGAAGTGACTCA
>NC_139653.1:44475812-44478522 GCF_951799395.1 Argentina silus | reverse complement strand
AGACAGGGAGAGAGAGACAGGGAGAGGGAGAGACAGGGAGAGAGACAGGGAAAGATACAGAGAGAGTGACAGGGAGAGAGAGAGAGTGGGAGAGAGACGAGGAGAGGGACATGGAGAGTCCTGTGTAGAGACAGAGAGGAACAGAGACAGAGACCAGCAGAGAGAGAGAGATAGAGAGAGACACAGACAGAGACAGAGATATTTAGCTGATGTGGCACTATTCAACGCAATGTTGAACTAGTTCAGTTGTGTAACTTATTTCCATTTTAAATCTGTGCAAAAAGCCCTTCAGTTTGACGGATTGTGGTGGACATTTTGTCCAGAAGTCAGCCAACTCTCCGTTGACATTGAAGAGATGGTCCTCTTGGCTGCTGTGGAGCAGGTCAGACGCTACTGACGTCACTGCCCTGTTGTGTGATTGTTTCCACGGCAATTCTGCTTTGGCTGCTGTCTCCGTGTTCTAATCACTCTCTGTCCTGTTACAACCTGTGAGGTCATCAAGCGTTCGTTCTCTCCTCCATACACAGAATGAAAGGGCACCTGGCGTCTTGGCACACACTGTACGCCACAACACCGATGCTCTGATTTGAAAACTTTCCATAAGGGTTTAATATCTACAGGCTCTGCGGTCGCTAGCTACGGTTACAGTGTACAGTATATACTTACTGAATCACCTCTATCTCTGTGGGGGTGGAAGACCTTACCCTTAATCATAGTACAACACAACTACATTTGAACAGTACGTCCAAATTATGTTTGAGAGAGTTCAACAACACACTGGGCAGTGCAGACAAAGGTTCGTACATACTGTATCAGTGTACTGTATTAGCTCTCTCTGAGCAAGGCAGTGCTCACTGCTTACACGGTGCAGACTCACGGTAGCTCATGGTGCGGTCTACGTATCCTGCTCTTACTCAATATGGGACCTAACGTTCACTGTCTTTATTCAGACTCCACTTTGAGTACTTAGGGCTAAACGCGGGCGCTGGCAGGGGGGGGTGTCTGAAATATTGGTGCTATTTTCAAGGCCAGATTTTTCAGCGCACATGACGGCACTTGACCTGCTTATTGTCATGAACACGCCTCTATTTACCGCTGCTCCACCCACCTGAGCACAGGCGAGACAGCGCTCCAGCACAGTGGTGTTTTCACCTGTTACCACCGGCACAAGTTGCCAATATGCCTGCGTTTAGACTTTCAGTGCCGACTGAAAATAGAGCCCTCAGAGTCTATGCAAGTATGTGACCTTGATGACCTGTAAGTGACGAGTGATTCGGAATCGGACTGAAATGTAAAATTCGATGAGTATTACACTGATTATAACACTGTGAGAATTTACTTGTATTGGATGGAGTTCACTTAATCTTTTACAGAGGCAAGTTCAGTTAATTTTTAAATTGAATACAAAATACAACCTGACAGTTGTAATTTGAACAGACTGGTCTTGCTGCCCCCTGTGATTAGGGATCTTTACTGCTGATAATGTTGGGGACTATTTCCACTACATGTAGTTATCAGTGTAATCACATTTTGTAGTAGTTTGGTGGTAGTTAAACTAAATTCAAATCCTAGTAGTGTTTCCAGTAGTTAAATACGTTTGTAGAGGTGTAATAAGCTACTGTCACTACTCACTAAATTTTTCCAAAATGAATCCCAAAAAAACCATTCTAATTAAACCATTATTAAGCCGTTGAACTTCAATTTCCCTAATTTCTTCCATCACTGCCTTCCGTCTCCCCAATTTGCTCCGCCTCACTATTTTCTTTCACTCCCAGAGTTTTCAGAGCATTTCAGTCACACACTTTCTTTCACATGGACTGCTCATCTTTCAGTAACCGACTGGATGAAATAGTTTCGATTTTTTAATGAAGCTTTAGTTTGACAAACAATTTTTCTCTCAAGGGTAGCTTTAGTGTCATTCAACTTCTTTCTTTGCAAAGTAATCGGTAATCTAGTGAAATACATTTTCAGAGAAGCTTCCCCAACACTGCCCCCTGTCTTTAGGGATCTCTACTGCTTATACTGCTTATATGCTTGAAGTCAGTATAGCCCCTCTCAACCTCAACCTCAACCTCAGTGTGTTTCAGGCTGTATAGCCCCTCTCAACCTCAACCTCAGTGTCTGTGTGTTTCAGGCTGTATAGCCCCTCTCAACCTCAACCTCAGTGTGTTTCAGGCTGTATAGCCCCTCTCAACCTCAGTGTGTTTCAGGTTGTATAGCCCCTCTCAACCTCAGTGTGTTTCAGGTTGTATAGCCCCTCTCAACCTCAGTGTCTGTGTGTTTCAGGCTGTATAGCCCCTCTCAACCTCAGTGTCTGTGTGTTTCAGTCAGTATAGCCCCTCTCAACCTCAGTGTGTTTCAGGTTGTATAGCCCCTCTCAACCTCAGCGTCTGTGTGTTTCAGTCAGTATAGCCCCTCTCAACCTCAGTGTCTGTGTGTTTCAGTCAGTATAGCCCCTCTCAACCTCAGTGTCTGTGTGTTTCAGGCTGTATAGCCTCTCTCAACCTCAGTGTGTTTCAGGTTGTATAGCCCCTCTCAACCTCAGTGTCTGTGTGTTTCAGGTTGTATAGCCCCTCTCAACCTCAGTGTCTGTGTGTTTCAGGCTGTATAGCCCCTCTCAACCTCAGTGTGTTTCAGGCTGTATAGCCCCTCTCAACCTCAGTGTGTTTCAGGCTGTATAGCCCCTCTCAACCTCAGTGTCTGTGTGTTT
>NC_139653.1:44440812-44470812 GCF_951799395.1 Argentina silus | reverse complement strand
ATTTTTTAAAACATATTTCAGTTACAATGTGTTTATTATTGCCTCTGTAAAGTCTATATACTATATCTAATACTATAGAGTTGTTTCTTAACTCTGGTCCTGAGGACCCACCATAGATTGCACATTGCTGTTATAGCCCAGCATCATCACTGGGGACTGGAGTTGATAAACTTAAAGAATAGATCCCACTCCTGTTCCATAATCATCAACGTTGACATTTTGGAGATTCAGTAGCCTGAGATTTAGATTACATTACCAGTGTGTGCTGCACTGTGCTGTGCTGCACAGTGCTGCTCAACCACACTGTAATTGGGTTATACTGGCACATTGTCCCCTGATCCTTATCAACCACTGGTCTATCTGCTGCCTCCCTCCCTCCCTCCCTCCCTTGCTTCCCCTCTCCTCTCTCTGCATCTCTCACTCCCCACCCCCTCCTCCCCCCTTCCATCGTCTCAGCATCTCTACATGCTGGTTGGTGTAATTGAAGTTGGGACAGCAGGTTTAAATGTAGAAGTGATCTGCAGCATGAGGTCCATTGTTGACTCGAGTGGCTATGGGTTAATTTGAGAAATGAACCTGAGTGCTCAGTACAGGTACAATACTGAGGCACAATTTGTAAAAGTAATCAGGTACCAATCAGTATCAGAACGAGGCCTGTACCTTCCATTTGCTTTTTCTGCTGGAGACTTCAGGGTCAACATTTTCTATGAAAACACTGCTGTACCAATACATTGCAGTGTTATTAATATTGTGATGCTAGTAAACAGTTTTTTCAACAGTGGAATTACAGTGTTATTACACAGGTATAATGGGACCAAGGTGTTCTTGGTTCATCTGTGCCATGTCTATACCAGGGGAGGCTGGTAGAGGTAGGATGGTATCAAACACACATGCATACCTATGTTTGCTGTGTTTATGCTGCTGTACTGTATGTCTGAAACTGTTCTCAGACAAGGGTACCGGTGTCGGTACACAACAGCAGAGGCTGGTGGAGGTAGAAGTCGGAGGACGACCGCACATGTGTTTGATACCGTTCCTTATTCCGTTCCACGCATTATAATAAGCTCGTCCTCCGATTTCTCCCTCCACCAGCCTCCCCAGTTACACAGGTAGTGTAAAGTTTGAGTTGTGTCATGCCTATGCCTGTGTGTTCTGCACTGTATGTCTGAGGCCTGATTCTTCTCTTCCTCTCAGACTCGGAGACCCTGGCCAATGGGAACCACCAGGCCGGGCCAGCCCAGCCACACCCAGCTTCCAGTGACAGAGTGCGCCCTGAACACAGTGCTATTGTCAGCTCCATCGAGAAGGACCTCCAGGATATCATGGACTCCTTAGTGATGGAAGACCCTCAACCTTCCTCCTCGTCCTCTGAGGCCAAAAACCCCTCCGGCCACCCAATCCCCCACTCCCCTCTCTCCCCAATGGTTAACGGAGGGGGGAGGTATCTCCTGTCTCCCCCGACCAGTCCAGGGGCTATGTCTGTGGGATCAAGCTATGAGAACAACTCCCCTCCTTTCTCACCTCTCTCTTCCCCCTCTCCTAGCAGTGGTAGTTACACCAGCCCCACACCCAGTGGCTGCCAGGGGCTGGACTTCGACCCGTCTCTGCCCCCTGTGCCCGTCCGCTCTTCCAGCTACAACTACTCCACCCAGCCCCCTATCCCCCAGCCACGGACCATACTGCCCAGCTACGGCAGTGGTGGGGGGGCACAGAAGGTTCAGGAGAGCCCACGCCTCCAGAGGAAGGCTCTCCTGGAGGCCCCTCCCAGCCCCAAGCCAGGCCGCCGGGGGCTGGGCCAAGACGGATCTGAGAGTCCCAGACAGACTCACCACCACCTACTACCCTCAGTCTCTCTGTCCGTTGCCCCGGCTGACCCTGGGCCTATCAGCCGGAGCGCAGTGCCAAGTAGCCCTAGACTCACCCACAAGTTCCCTCAGTCTGCCTCAACCTCCTCCCCATCCAGCCCCAGGAGCAAGGCTGGCACTATCCTCCAGGAGCGGCCCGCCAGCCCCTTCAGAGAGCAGGGTGGGTTAGCAGACCGTTCTCGGACCTCCAGCCCCTCCCGCCAGCTCTCCCAGCCACCCAAGCCCTTCCAGCCTCCCCTTGACCCCATCGTCCACATTATCCAGGGGGGGTCCCCTCTCCAGCAACACCCCCGCTCCCTGCAGCCCCCTGAGAGCCCCAGGCTGGGCCGTAGAAACCTGGACCTCAGTGGTGGGGGAGGGAACAGCATGAGAGAGCTGCCCCCCCTTAGCCCCTCCATGGGCCGCAGAGGGGTCCCGGTGCTCCCGGGGGCTCTGCCAGGGACCATCCCAACCCTCAGAACCCCAGACAGCCCCTCAGGTCTGGGGAAGCTTGTGCCTGAGAGCCCCAGGCTCCGACGCAAGGCCGGGTCCCCTCCGGAGGATCAGTTCAGCAACAGGGGCGTCCGCGCTCGCAGCCCCTCGCCCACATCCGCACTGGTGATGGAGGGTGGGGGTCACGCGGGCCACAGGAAGCCCAGTTTTGGGAACGCCCTTTCCCCAGCGTACAGTCTGGGATCCCTCCCTGGCTCCTCCCCCCTCTCCAGCCCTCGTGGACACAGGAAGATGTCGGGGGGGCCCAGGGAGCTGAGGGGTGGTCCGCACCCCCACCCTGGCATGAGGGAGAGGAAGAACAGCATCTCGGAAATCAGCGATAATGAAGATGAGTTGTTGGAGTACCACAGGCGGCAGAGAGAGGAGAGGCTCAGAGAGCAGGAGATGGAGAGGCTGGTGAGTGGTCGCAGATCTTTCTCTCTGCCAGGGGAGGTTGGTGGAGCTAGAAATCGGAGGACGGGCTCATGGTAATGCATAGAATGGAATGAGTAATGGTGTATCAAACACATGTCCTCATTCCATTCCATGCATTACAATGAGCACATCCTCCGATTTTTACCTCCACCAGCCTATAATCTATATCAGGTCTTATCAGTCAGTTCAATGTATCAATGAATTAATTTATTAGATGATAATAAAAAAAAAATGGTGATACAGTATACATTGAACACTGGTGAACAATACAGTCATGGATGTATTTCCATTTTGGTCAAGCTTTTCACACCAGCAGCAAGTCATCATTGACAGAAAGACACTTTTACACTACTCTTAAATGAAAACGAGTAGACGATTTCACACTCATTTGATGCCACTGGCAGCTATTCAAAAGGATTGTCTTCATGGTTTAAGCACACAATGTATCAGTAAGTCACAGAAGCTGTAGGACACAAGACATACACACAAACACACAAACACACAGACACACAGACACACACACACGTGCACGCGCGCACACACACACACACACACACACACACACACACACACACACACACACACACAAACCATGCTTACGGCAGAACCACTGTGTTGGCTGAACCACAGTTTCTCTTCAAGCATCTCCTAACTATGTTTAGTCTCCCCTCCAGTGTCTCTCATCATCACAACGAGATAACAGTTTGTTTAAGCTAGGAGGAAGGGAGTGGAAGGCCGACTGTCGCAATATTTGTGATGGAGGGGAAAAAAGGAGGAGTAACTAATTACTAGGATCGTAAACCTTCAAACCTGGACTGTCTGAAAGTCTGAACTGCTGATGTGCAGTCACTGTGGGCACGGATGTCACCATGGCAACTCCATTGTTTGTTGTGCCTCTCACTGAGGAGGGGGAGGGGGGAGAGACCATGAGGCAGACACCTTGGATCCTTCTGTGGCTTCACTGAGAGTGAACCGAGACAGACTGAGTCAATGCGCTTTAAAAGCTTTTCTATATGTGTGTGCCTCTGCGAGTCAGTGCCCTTGTCTGTTTCCCTGCAATTATACATTGTATAGGCCTGTTGTGTTGGATAGAGAGAGGGACATGCCCTCTGTGTGTACACTGAGCTATCCTGTGGCTCGCCCAATGGCAGCGCTACTTCCACTACAGCAGTAAAACTAGGATTAAAAGTCTCCTACCCCAAAACCCTCACAATCATGTCTTTGTCTCACTCTCAGCCAGTGTGTGTTTGAGGAGCCTGTCGTTAAATGCCAGACCAGTAGCCCTAGTCTGTCCTAGTGACGTAATAAAATGAATATGCTGGTGAAGTGGAACGTCACTGGAGACACCTAAACAAACATTCAGTGCTGCAAAACTGACATGAAAATAGTCATATTTGGCTGCTAATTGTACTCTTACCATAATATAATTGAATATTCATTTAGCATTTCACTTTCCCCATCATCCCAGAAATGGAGACAGTATGTAAAACTGTGCAGGTTAGAAGATTTATTTTCCAAAATCAGTTTTCAGATATACAGTGCTTTCATGAAGTATTCAACCCCTGGAATTTTTCCACATTTTGTTGTGTTATAACCTGACTTTAAAATAGATTTAATTGATTTTTTGGGGTCACTGATGTACACAAAATACCCTAGAATATTAAAGTGAAAATTATGTTTTAGAAATGTTTACAAATTAATTAAAAATGAAAGGCTGAAATGTCTTGGGTCAATAAGTATTGATTCCTATGCAAACCAGAACCTATAAAAACAAAAGTTATTAATTCCAAAATCACATTAACTATTATCCTTGCATTTAGATGGACTCAATTCAACTTATTGAGTGACTTGTTGAAGACATTTTTGCGTTTGAGCTAATTTTAGGAGTGTTGTAGCAAAGGGAATACTTATTGACTCAAGACATTTCAGCTTTTCACTTTCAGTTAATTAGCAAACATTTCTAAAAATTAATTTCTATTTGACATTATAGGATATTTTGTGTAGAACAGTGACAAAAAAACATAAATTAAATCTATTCAATCTAAGTCTTGTTGTAACACAACAAAATGTGGAAAAAGTCAAATACAAATATTTTATCATGCTCAAAAAATGGCTAAAACAGCTTTATTTACTAGTCTCCTATGGAGCTTCCAATGCAAACTTGCTATGTTTGTCCCCTGACAGCTTTGTTGTCTTGGTATTCTTTGATTACGATGCAATCACTTTACCAGCATATTCTCTAGACTAGATCAACCTAGGAGTAGGCTACTTCTTTAGCAAGGGACACAGAACCCTCACACTCTGATCAGCTGAATTGTGTGAATGTGTGAATCTACCTGGCTGTATGGGTGGAGTTAAGATGGAAAACATGGTCATTACAGATTCCCCTCTGAACAACCGTTGAACCTGGCTTTGTGTTCCGAGACAGGACGAAACGCAAATAGCAAATGGGAATCTCATGAAATATATATATATATATGCCAACCAGATAAGACTTTCCCTAAAACCAAGGTTTTCAGATGGAGATATTTCAGTTTTCGTTTCTACCTTTTAGGTCTGTTACTTACAAAGGAAGGAACAGAATGCTACATGAAGACGTTATTGTGAATGAAGGGGAACAAACATGGTGCCTTAATGGTTGGTTAAACCTGTGTCATACACAGCCTCTTCAAATCTTTGTCACTGATAACGGTGTTTGTTAGGTGGACCAGAGAGAAGACACTAGCGTGAACTGTGTCTGAACTAGTGGGGCACAAGGTTGTGTGTGGAAGGTTCAGAGAGAAATAGACTATGTAGAGCAGACATACATCTCTCTGATGTGCAGAGTAAGGAATCATGTCAGCTCTAGTTATGGCATTTCTACCCTCCTGAACACGACCCAGGTGTGCGGTGCGCTGTGCACTGTGTGTGTGTGTGTGTGTGTGTGTGTGTGTGTGTGTGTGTGTGTGTGTGTGTGCGTGTGCATGTGCGTGTGTTTATGCATGTGCGTGTGTGCCTGCATGCATGTGTGTGTGTGCCTGTGTGCGTGCATGCATGCCTGTGTGTTTGTGTGCGTGTGTGTGTGTTGTGCAACACGGGACTGCACTATGTGTCCAGGTTATTTCAGGATGCCGGACCCTGGGGATTGGTTGCACGCCTGAGGGCTGAAGCATGCTGGGTAAAAGGAAGGGCTATCACTGTACTGTACACAGGCAACAGACCATAGGGTTTAAACATCACAGCCTTGTTTACTAACTACAATGTTTATATCATGTCTTCACCAAGGATATTAAATTATTTAATGGCCCTGAAGGCAGTCATACTTGCTACAACATCTTCGAAAACATTATTAATTTCCTCAGTTTTGATAGTGTGTCGTTATTCTCCAAATGGCAAGTGACACATAAACCATTTAACAGTGTGTGTCGTGCTGTACTGTAGATGTGATTTGGCCAGCAGTTCAGAGGGACGTTCTACATCAAGGGAGTCTCTGCAGTGAGGAGTTTTATTCCTTGTGTCCAAACTGCCACAGATGTTGTGGTCCATATGGTGGCCTGAAATACTGCCTTGGCAAACACGCTGGCATATGGCATCAGTCACTGGCTCCCCGCTCTTGTCAGACAGACAACGTGCTGTGAAACTGCTGGTCAGTCCACTAAAGATGACCTCATTGTTGTAATGAGGGGTTGGTTGTTTAAAGATGACATCGCATATTTCCATGACCTAATAACACAGACATGTTTGGTTAGGCCCACAGGAAATAACCCCTTAGCAAAAGTACAGTACTGTACGATTCATTACTCAGCTGAGTGAGTGTACAAAAATGAATGGCATTTGTTTTATTTTGGAAATGTAGTTGGTTAGAGCGACTTGAGAGACAAGATTGATTTCTGACCATTTACAATTTCTAGACCTTCATGAGAGTTTCATGATGTCATGAAAGGTGGGCTGTGCAGGGGACAGAGAGAAGTCTGCTTGCATAACTGGCATCTGTCACTTTTCATTAGCAAGACAAATATACCCACCCACCTAGAACACCAAATATACCCACCTAGAACACCAAATATACCCACCCACCTAGAACACCAAATATACCCACCTAGAACACCAAATATACCCACCTAGAACACCAAATATACCCACCTAGAACACCAAATATACCCACCTAGACCACCTAGAACACCAAATATACCCACCTAGAACACCAAATATACCCACCTAGACCACCTAGAACACCAAATATACCCACCTAGAACACCAAATATACCCACCTAGAACACCAAATATACCCCTGGTGCTGGCAGAGAAAAACTTGGCTTACATTTATTCATAGAAACAGCCCAGTCATGCAGTCTTAACAGGTGCAATTCATTCAGAGAGAATGACTGTGAGGATGTGTGTACTGCAAAAATGAACTCAGCTGTGGTGCTTTGAAGTGCAGTGGGCAGGAGTTATTTTCTATTTTTAGCTCTAACTATCGGATGATTCTGTACTTGTTTTGCGTCAGGGATGCTCCCTAAACAAAGCTATAAATATATAAACCTGTAAACACAGATACATCCACACGGTATACACCACCACTGTCTCCACTAGAGGGGGTTCCCCACCTCTCTATGTGTTTCTGTTTTACTGCCTCCCAAAGTAGTTTGAAACAACTCATATGCAAAACACACATACAGACTCAGGACACAGTATTTCGTTTTCATCTAGCCCTGGGTTGGTTTTGCGCTGTGATTTTCTAATAGATTTTCTGATACAATAAGGTTATTTTGTCATTTAAAGTAGGTTATTTTGTCATTTAAAGTAGACATGGCTATGTGTTAGTTAAATCAACAGCCACATCCCACTTGAGGAAGTCCCATCCCACGTACTGTTCGTGTATTCATCTCTGACCCCTCCCCCTCCTATTGAGGCCCCTCCCCCTCACATTGAGGCCCCCCCCCCCACACACTGCCGGAGGGTTGAGGCGGGCTTTCCTCTCCATCAGATCTCTGTCATCAAACATGATGAGGAGGCCTCAGAACTGAAGAACACAACAGCAGTAGTGGAAGCAGCTGCAGACCCTTGCGGCACAGTTAATGGTATCTACACAGATACATACGGTGCACCCTGGCCCGCCTGCCTGCCAGACTCATGACCCTAGGTAGCTTAGCATCACTGTAAGGAGAGACTACAGTACCAAGGCAGTAATGGACCTCAGTGGGAGCGGGTCGTCGTCAGTGCCGTGTAGACCCGGTCAGACCAGAGACCAGGCTGTGATGGTCTACCTACAGTCTCTGGCCCAGGAGAACCCTGGGTTCCTCAGCAATGTGGCTGCGCTCATGAAGGTACTGTAGCAGACTGATGACAGCTCTAATATGAACGTGTGCGGATGGAGATGGAACAGTTGCTGTTGTGTCTATATTTAAATGTTGTACAGTATGCTTCGGTATGGGTCTCTGTTAAGAGTGGAGTTAAGGGTATGTTATTGTTATATTGGCTATTATGTGAGTGCGTTAGCATGACCTAGACAAGTGTGAGCTGTTGATGCAGTAATTGTTTGGTGTTTCAGAAGTGATCAAATCAAACCAAACTTTATTTAGATGGATGCAACATAATGTACTTTACAGTGATATGAATACAAAACAATTAGACAACAAGACAAAACGTAACTAACAAGGATAGTATAACAGTCATGGGTGTTTAAATGTGTAAATGCGATGTGTAATTTCTGTTGAAGAAACAAATCTTCATGGTGTGTGTGTGTGTGTGTGTGTGTGTGTGTGCGTGTGTGGGATGTTATACATATAGACAGATGTAGACATATTATGCAGATATGCCTGTTGAATGCATGGAGGTTTACTGCTCAACTTAAACTAGTAAAATGACTTGTCTTGAATTATATAAATGGCAGCTCCTGGTCTGTCTTTTTCTTATGACGTGGTCATGCTGCAGGAGAGGCTGGTGGAAGTAGAAATCGGAGGATGGACTCATTGTAATGCATGGAATAGAATTAGGAATGGTATCAAACAAATGTGTTTAACACCATTCCTCAGTGTGTTTAACACCATTCCTCATTCCATTCCATGTATTACAATGTGCAATGATTTCTACCTCCACCAGCCTCCTCTGTCATGGTGTTTGGAAACTCTGTTCTACAGAACACAGTGAAGACTCCACCTCTGAGTGTTAATGCTACCAGATCAGAGGTCATACACAATGTAGCTGTGAGGTCTGAGGTTAGCTTACCTCCTGCCAAGCTGCAAGGGAGGGAGGGATAGAGAGAGGGAGAGAAGGAGAGAGGGAGAGAGAGAGGGAGAGAGAGGGAGAGAGAGAGGGAGGGAGAGAGAGAGGGAGAGAGAGAGAGAGAGAGAGGGAGGGAGAGAGAGAGGGAGAGAGAGAGAGAGAGAGAGAGAGAGAGAGAGAGAGAGATATAGAGTAGCTTCCCAGACCTCCAGAACCTCTAGCTTTAGGCTGTGTATACATCCTCATGTTTGACAGCTGGTGACTGTTTGCTTTGTGGTATTTACATTGGCTGGTATGCCCTAGTAAATCTCTCCTAGCCAAACAAGAACACAACAGCAGTAGATATCATTCAAACACCGCCACAATATCAGAAACATCAACTGCCGTGTACCAGTACACAGGTGAAGAACCTGTATTCTACTGTAACTGCTATGTACCAGCACACAGGTGACGAACCTGTATTCTACTGTAACAGACATGCGCAGACAAGGCCTGAATGCCTGCAGGGATTTGTTTTTCGTGTTGCTGTCATAATTCAGTTCAAGTGTTGGTGGATGATGAACGATAAAAGGCCCTATTGTAGGCCTATATTATTTTATTACTACTTCTGAAGCATTGCTTACAGTCATGTCTCCCAATGGGGTTTCTAACAAACACTGTGATGATCCGTAAACTGCATCGACTGTACCCTGACCTTCCATGTGGTGCTCTTCCCATCTCCCCACAATATATAGGGCTGGTTACCCGGGCACAGATTAAGCCTAATCCAAGACTAAAAAGCATTTTCAATGGAGGATTAAGACAAATCCTTGACTAAAAAGCATTTTCAATGGAGAATGTTATTTAGTTCAGGACTAGGCTTAATCTGTATCCGGGAAACTAGCCTGCAGTGTTTAACATGTGGCAGCTACTCCAGACTTATAGCTGCATAAAGACATGCCCGGAGGACCCTGGTCTAGACAATTGAGACATCATTGGTTTTAACACAAGCCAGCTCTACCAGCGAGACAATAGTTTGTGTCTGGAGCGCAACAGTGACCCATGAGAGGCGTGGGCCTGTTTGAAGCTGCTCTCCAGTTAGGAGATGGTTAGGGTTGTTTTAATCTATTTACGTGCCTCCCGAAAACCCTGCACTTTTGTATGAGACGTAACAATAAACTTGAAACTTGAAACTTGAAACTTGAACAACAACAACCACCCATATTCAAGTTAAACTCTCTGAGTTTACAGTAAACCATATAAGGGCAATTCTCCTTTGTGATAAACACCCAGTGGAGGCTGTTGGAGGTAGAAATATGAGGACGGGCTCATTCCAATTCATGCATTTCTACCTCCACCAGCCTCCCCTGAGTACACTCCTCTGGCCTTGTAGAAGAGACAGGCTGATCATGGGCTTGTTGGCCTACGTGAGCCACTGAAGTTAGAATCACAGTGTGTATTCATTCAGCGTCTGGAAGTATATTTTTGTAAAGAAGCCTTTTTATAGAAGTGAAACTCTCAGAATGTGTTCTTGGATGCATGGGCGTCCTTTGTCTGTGCTTGTGACACATTTTAACTGTGGCAAATCAATCACTGTTCAAAGCCACCTCCTGATCATAATTGTAAATATGGGCACTTCCCATACAGGGTGTTATTGAATGAGAGAATGAACAAGAGATATGACAATGTGGCAAGTGTGACAAGAGGAGGACAGAATAGAGGGAGAGAGGGAGTTGAACAGAATGGGGAAGAGTCGTTGAGATGCCAGAAACAATGTTGTCAAAGGTTAGAGGAGGAGAATGACTGTGGGAAAGACTTCCTCAAAGGGACTGTGAGGGACAGAGAGAGGATGTGGAGAAAGTGAGCAAGAGAGAGCGAGACTTAGAAAGGTCTCATGCTGAGAAACACACTGAGATTCCAGACCTAGGGAGAGGGTAGAGGAATGTAGGAGCCAGGGCCAAAAGGCCTGCTCTTTTCTCTTTGTGTGTGTGTGTGAGACACACACATACACACAAAGAGAAAAGCACAGTGTGTGTGTGTGTGTGTGCGTGTGTGTGTGTATGTATGTATGTGTAAGTGCGTATGTGTAAGTGCGTGAGCGCACATGTGTGTGTTAGTGTGAGCGTTTGTATGTGTGTGTGTGTGTGTTTGTGTGTGTGTTTGCAAGTGAGTGTGCGTGTGTGTGTGTGTGTGTGTGTGTGTGTGTGTGTTTGCAAGTGAGTGTGCGTGTGTGTGTGTGTGTGTGTGTGTGTGTGTGTGTGTGTGTGTGTGTGTGTGTGTGTGTGTGTGTGTGTGTGTGTGTGTGCATGCGTATTTGTGTATTGGGTCAATAGGGCTGTTCCACTGGTCTTAGGGCCGTGACAGGACCCACTGCTCAGGGAATGTGTGGACCTAGCAGGGTGGATATGAGTGTGTAGGAATGTCTCAGAAAAAAGCATCAATCAGCCCTGGAAACCCAGACCTTTCCCTTACTGAGGGAAACATCTAACAGCTATGGGATTTACCCCCTCTCATCTTCTGCTTTCACTTACACTGTGACTACAGTACCAGGGGAGGCTAGTGGAGGTAGAAATCGGAGGACGGGCTCATTGTAATGCATGGAATGGAATGAGGAACTGTATTAAACACACTGAGGAATGGTTTTGATACCATTTCTCCATCCGTTCGATGCATTACGAGCCCATCCTTCCTACCTCTACCAGTCTCCCCTGGTGTCTGCTCATATCAGTTAATCAGCACATAACCTTTACCTCCAAAGCAAAACAAATACAAATTATTCTGCATTCATTTATAGTAATTTTGACTTCAGTCCAGAGCTAGCTGTGTGATTCTGCACTGGCATGTGTTGCCGGTTCTAGCTGTAGCTAGCTGTGTTTTAGACTTGTGACTGAGCTTATCCCTTGTGGCCTACGGGACTGTAGCAGATAAGGAGAGAGGCCCAGCAGTGCCTGCAGCCTGAAACCTGCCTGCCTGCCTGCCTGCCTGCCTGCCTGCCTGCCTGCCTGCCTGTCTGCCTGCCTGCCTGCCTGCCTGTCTGCCTGCCTGTCTGCCTGCTTGCCTGCCTGCCTGCCTGTCTGCCTGCCTGCCTGCCTGCCTGCTTGTCTGCTTGCTTGCCTGTCTGCCTGCCTGCTTGCCTGTCTGCCTGCCTGTCTGCCTGCTTGCCTGTCTGCCTGCCTGCCTGTCTGCCTGTCTGTCTGCCTGCCTGCCTGCCTGCCTGCCTGCCTGTCTGCCTGTCTGCCTGCCTGCCTGCCTGTCTGTCTGTCTGCCTGCCTGCCTGTCTGCCTGCCTGCCTGCTTGCCTGCCTGCCTGCGAGATTGGGTTTGTGGTGATTAGAGATGCACCAATCCGATAATGAGCATCGGTATCGTGATGATATTGGTCTAAAATGCTGGATCTCAGATGGATTCTGAGATTGGGAACGCTATTTACTGATCCGATGCCATGACGCAAATTGACGTAAAAACTGGAAAAAGACTGCACAGCTGAGGTGACACGCGGGTGCGGCGACAACACAAACAACCATGTCTGTGGTCTGGAATTAGTTCACGCTTGAGACCGACACCAACTGCTTGTTGCAAAATGTGCAAGGCGAGTGTTTCCAGGGGTGGCAGTAGCATTTCACATTTAAAAAAAAAAGAGCCATTTATCGGAACGATACTCGATCTACCATTGTTTACCAGGCCACCTCCGTTACACATATATCACGCAGGTGATTTGGAATCATGCTCTTGTGATGAGGTGGCCTTGTCAGAAACTTCTAGAACCTAGTCTAGTCCTCGTAGCACAAGGATGTCCTCTTGGTATAAGGTATTTGGTATTTGGTATTGGTATTTACATCTCCCCATCCATGCAAGAGGTCCCCGGTTCAAACCCCGGCAGTTACACGTACACAACTCATACATCCAGGAAACAGGTCAGAAACAAGCTAGCATGCTAGTATGTACATTAAGCAGCTACAGAAACAAGTAGTATGTACATTAGGCAGCTAACACACAGTATATACACTAGACAGGAATGTCTGTTGAGAGGTCTGTTGGGGGAGTAGGAGCTGTTTATTGAGGGCACTAAAGGTCTGAGGTCACCCCCATCACCTCCCTGAGCACACAAGTTGGTAGGCAGTAGAGGGGTTGGGGTCGGGGGTCAGTGGAGAGCTGTTGGAGGGGTGGGGGCTGAGGGGTGGGACTTAAAGGGCTGTATTTGTTCATCTGTGTTAGTCACACTGACTGTGTTAGTTTGAGTGAGTCTTTTTGTCTGTTACCAACGAGTCCCACTCCAAGCCTGCTCAGAGCTGCTCCTTTTCACACGTTACCATGAGAGTAAGTAGCCATGATACTCTATCACTAACTTTGTCTACTGCACCTACATGTACTTTGTCTTAATATTTTTGGGTTAGGGTTAAACTTTTAAAAAACGTATTTTGTATTTATTATTATTATAATATATATTTTTTTTGTTTAAGGAAAATGACCAATGCCCATTTAAAACAACCCACATGAGTGTTTTGCGTAATGTATGTGTGACATGTTTGAAGGTTGAGAACAGCAGGACCTGCTCCTGCAGTACTACCCACCCTTCAGTGGTTTCTCATCCCTAGGGGAGGCTAGCTAGCTGGCTAGCTAACAACATCCATAGAGAGTTAGAGCCTTATAAACCCAGGGATTTTACCTTTTGAAGTCTTAACAGTGGCTAGGGGCCATGAACATAACAAACACCGTGGGCACTTGGGAACCCAGCTTAATTAGCACAGTACTGGCAACCAGTCACTGAGCATAAGATCACAAAATCCAATAATTAGGTTTTCTTGGTCTAAATTGACACTGTCATGTTTGATTTACATTCAGATAAACACACAGGTGTTATAGGAGCATAAATGGGTCTGTGGCTAGCAACTCAGCCAGTGAGTACAGTAGAATAGACAGTCTAATGTTAGAATAACATGGCGATTATGTTGGTTGTTGATGAACCTTTCTACAGCATCAAAAGAGACTCTGTCCTCACACACACACACACACACACACACACACACACACACACACACACACACACACACACACACACACACACATACACACCTCTCTGTCTGTACTACCCCTCTGTTAAGTCTGTACCAGATTACAGGTTAAGTTAATGGAGGGTTTGGAGAATCCTACTCATCAGTCATCATAGAACCACACCTACTAGACTCCCAAGGAATCAGTGCACATCAAAGACTTAGCTTAGCCAATCAGTCACTACGCTAGTCATATACACAGCACAATGTTTGTCTGGTTTAGAAATATGTTGTTATTGTTAATGCTTTCTCTTGAGTATCAGATCTGGCCTTTTGTGAGCTTGTTATGCTATCTTAAGTTAGTTCAATCAGGTATATAGCATCAGAGTTCTCCCTCAGGTGAAAAATGATCTTTTCATAAGAGAAAAAACACTTTTTGGTAAATGACTTACTGTGATGTTTTATATTTCTGAATCTACATCTATCTGTCTGACCACTCTACTGGTTACCTAAGAGGGTCTCTGAACCCCAAGTCGGTTTGTCTGCAGCTTGGGGTTTACTGCAGTAACAGTTGGTCTGCAGGGGTTAGGGGTCAGAGGGTCAATGGGTGGTGCAGTCAGGGGGGTGCCCACTGCCCAAAGGGGAGCCCGGGAGCAGACATCACAACGACAGCTGCCAGTTGTAGACAGCAGAGTGTAAGACCCCTGAGGAGAACACCGTAGAGACTGACTACTGTATACAGGTTGGGCTGTGTTGTTTCAGGAGTGTAACTACGGGCACCCCACTTGTCTAGTCATAGGGGCTGAGGTACTGTTGTCGATACACTGAAGTGCCTAGCGACTCACTGTGACATACAGTACCAACACACACACATACACACACACACACACACACACACACACACACACACACACACACACACACACACAGATACTTGGAGGCCAAAGGGTTTGTTTGGTTGGAGAGGTGTTGGATGTGTGTTCTGTAGCAGCAGTCTTGTTTGGTGGTTCATATCTGGACTGGCATCAGTGCTTGCCCTGCCGTGACTCTGGCCTACGGGCGGGCACACACAGGAAATTAGACAGCGGGAGGACATTTCTTACTCGGGCTGGATCTAATCAGTTATCTCTCTCTCTCTCTCTCTCTCTCTCTTTCTCTCTTGCGCGCGCTCTCTTTCTCTCTACCTCTCTCTTTATACACCCCTCTCTCTCTGCCTCTCCCTAATCTCTCTCTCTCTCACTTTCTCTCTCTCTCTCCATCTTTCTCTTTATATCTCCCTCTATCTCCAGGAGAGGCAGAGGCTGGAGACCATCCTGAACCTGTGTGCAGAGTACAACAAGGGCGACAGCCCAGTAGGGCCTGGGGGAGGCGACCCAGGGAGAATGGCCTTCCCTGGCTCTGGGCTGGGACATGGAGAGGGTCATGGGGCCCTGGCTGGTGCTGGGAGGAGACCCTCCATGGACACTCTCGGGGGCTCCTCCCTTCGCTTGGCTCAGAGACAGAGAGAGAGAGAGAGCGATGATGAGAATCTGAAAGAGGAGTGCAGCAGTACAGAGAGCACTCATCAGGAGGTGAGAACTCCTCCCCCAGCCCACCTCCACAACGGAGACAGACAGGTCAGGAGCATAGCCACGTATCACTCTGCATGCTTACTAGGAAAGATCCTCATTCTGTTCCACGCATTACGATGAACCCATCCTGCGATTTCTGCTTCCACCAGCCTGCCCTGTGTTGTGACAGTAGCTGTGCTCTGAGAAAATGAGCACAAAGCATGACTCCCTCCCCTGCCCCCGACCCCCCTCGACCCCCCCCCCCCCCCCTCTCTCTCTCTCTCTCTGCAGCATGAGGAGTTGTCAGGCTCAGGCAGCAGTGCTAGTCATCTGGAACTAGGTTACCTGGAGGATGAAAGGGTCAGGGTTCTGTCTCGGGTGGACGAGCTGAAGTCTCGCATCACTGAGCTGGAGCAACAGCTGCAGGAGTCCAAACAGGAGGTAAGACCAAAGCCTCTTTGAAGGAAGCTGATTCACTCCGCCGCCATCTTGGGGACAGCTCTTTGGGCGCTTATTTTCAATAAGGACACCAACGCTGGTTTTTTTAGACAGCTGGTCACCTATGGCACCTAAGGCAGGACAAAAAAAATCCTACAGTATTAACTAAACTTTATTTGGCTCTGTCCTGGCCTTCCCGGCCTTCCGTTCTAGTCTTACACATGTGTTGCTTGGGAAATGGCGCGAGAAAGATACAATTCTAGCAGCGCGAACCAAGCAACTGTCTGTAATGTATCCCCATGTGGAACTGGCGCCATCTAAGCTGTCCCTCACAAAACAAATAGTAAATCAAGGGAGTCTCTGGGGTATACACTCTGTTATAAGATCAACAGGATGGGATAGACTTATTCAGTTGCATGACAAGGCCAAAAGGTGACAAGACAAGATAAAAGCTCTGAACCTCGACCTGTGTGAAGCTGTGATTGGCCCGTTGTGTGTCTGTGGACTCTTTGGACCAATGGGGCTGATGTGTGTGATGTGTGTTGTGTGTCTCTGGACCAATGGGGCTGATGTATGCAGTTTATCCCTCCACCCCAGGCTGAGATGGAGCGTGCGCTCCTGCAGGGCGAGAGACAGGCGGAGCTCGACCAGATAGAGGCGGAGTCTGAAATCATTGGTCAGCTGCAGCACAAGCTCAACAAACTGGAGAATGCCATCCAGAGGGAGAAAGACAAGGTAGGACCCTGAGGGAAACACACACACACACACACACACACACACACACACACACACACACACACACACACACACACACACACACACAGACACACATGCACGCACACACACACACACACACACACACACACACACACACACACACACACACACACACACACACACATTGAAACACTTGCCCTCACACTCCTTCACACAGAGAGGGAGATAGGGTGGGAGTGTACGCAACACACTCAACATACTTCTAGTCCTATTGTAAACACTGAACATCAGTGTGTTTCACCCTCACTTTGAGAAGGTCTTAGTGGGTCAGTGTGTAGTAGGCAGTCAGGGAGGGAAAAACAGTCACAACAACATCATGACCCTTCAGCTGGACTGTCTGTTCTGTTATCAGCCTCAAAGGCATGAACATGCTTCTCGACATTCCTATCAGGTACTGGCTACAGTCCAGGGGAGGCTGGTGGAGGTAGAAATCGGAGGACAGGCTCATTGTAACGCATGAATGTTTGATACATTCATCATTGTATTCCATACGTTACAATGAGCCCGTCCTCCGATTTCTACCAAACCAGCCAGCCTCTACTGCTGCATTCCAACCCGTCTTTATTGCAGTCTTGTGGCGCATACGATAAGATTGCACATCACATCGATGTGGTTCCTGAAATGGTAAACACATCTCCCTGCTCACTGGTCAATCTGATCATCTGCACTGGGCAGCGCTTTCTAAAGACGGGTGGAGCTACAGTAGAACTATGTGTAGTGCAGTGAACACAGACAGGTGATGTCATTTGGTTTTTGAATTAGAATTTTTTTTTCTTTAAAAAAAAAAAAAAAAAAAAACACATATTTGGAGCTGTGTTTTTTCTTCCTCTTTTCTCTCTCCTCTTTGGTGTTTTTTTTCCCTCAGGGTTTCCTCTCTACCTACAGCAGCTTTGCTCTACTAACTAACCAGCCTCCATTAACCCTTAATCCTCTCTCTCTGCTTCACCAAGCACTCACTCACACTCCTCCTTTGTCTCTACGGGCAGTCTGACAGCCTGGTAGCCGTGGTAACAATGTCGGTTAGTCCCCGCTAAGGCTGGGTTCTATTGGCTGCTGAGTCTTTGGGTTCTGTTTTCATTTTGGTACTGGTGACAGGATGCTAGTACACTAGATATTAGTGGCAGGTTCATATCTGGTTGTGAGACATCCACTCACTCCACATTCATATTTACTTTGAATGTAAATATTTACTTTGAATGCCTTTATATCAGCTTCTGAGAGAAAGGCATTGTGTTGTTTTTTCATGTAGGCCTTGTCAGGTCACTACACTATGAAGTAGTAGTTTTCTTTTCTCTTCTTCTTGATGCTGTCTTTGGTCAAGGGAAGGGTCTCACTGGCTCACTGACAATGTGAGAGTTCCAATGTGTCTTCCTGTGCAGAACGTAAGGATAACGCCTGTCCCAGCTAAAACTACTTTGATACTGATATGTCCAAATGTAAATAGAAGCCTAAACTGAAACTACCACATTGTAATGCATGGAATGGAATAAGGAATACCATTCCTTATTCCATTCCATGCATTACAATGTGCCCGTCCTCCGATTCTACGTCCACCAGCCTCCCCTGACCTCCACTCACAAACTTGTCAGAGCCAGAGCAAGGTGGCTGATAGATAGAGGGTCATTTGGAGCCAAATGTTTTCCATCGTATCATAGAGCAGTTTAGCTTTTTGTCTGAAAAACCCCCAACATTCCATGTATCACACAATATATTAAATTACACTCTAAGTGAGGACAATATATAGTTTTTTTCTGAACCCCAAAGAGGCATGAATGTGACTTTGGTGTATGCATTCATGCATGCTTTTACATCCAGTTACAAACCGGTTGACCCTAACTGGACTCACACCAAAGGCAAATGAAGTCTCATCTGTCTTTATCTTCAATCCAAACAAAAGGAAAGAGTTGCCACCCTAAACAGAGGACTTTGTGATGCCAGAAATGGAGCCAAGAGAAACAAACATGTCCGTTTGATGTTTGATGACATCACAATCTGCACAAACATCACAATCTCTTGTTGGATCCCAGGCTGGTGTAGTGCTAAAACATTTGTGTTAACGTCAGAACCCTTCAGATAGGAAACGCCCGGGACCAAGATGAGTCTGTTTTGACCTGTTTGAGGCCAGCAATCCAGCAAGTCAGCCGTAACTTTATATTTTCTATGCCTCTAGGAGCCCTAAAAAAAAGCTTCCCAAAATGAAACCTCATTGGATAGAGAAAGGGGCACACCTCCCCACCCCCACGAGCTAAAGCTTAGGTATTAAGGTTATTTGTTTATTTTTTCAAAAGTTTGTTTCACAAATATGAGGTTAGAATTAGATTCATATTAAATGTTATGAGTATATGAAACATACAGCTTAAGTTGGAGCCTCAATATAAGGTCATAGGTCAACTACCAGTAACTAAACCTACAGAATGGACAGTACATCCCTTAAGTCACATGGAGATGTCACAGTATTCCATAAACCTCCATGATCCTCCTCTCTGTCGTGACTTCTAACCCAGGAAGCTTTTTTGCATGGCGTGGATTTGAGCAGTGTGTTTTTGTTTTTTCTCTCTCTGTTGTTGTCCTCCCTCCCTTCCTTCCTTGGCTCCTCCCCCCCCTGGACGGATGGACGGTGTGTGTTGGTGTTGTCTTTTTAGGAGAGGGCTAATGTTGAAGCGGAGCGTCGAGCCTTGGAGGGGCTCCAGGAGGGCTTCGCTGAGCTGAAGAACCAGCTCCATAACTGTCCTGAGTCTCTGAGGGAGCAGTTACAGGAACAGCTCAAAAGGGTCAGTCATCAGCCAAGACCACAAGACAACCACCACCACCACTCCAACCCTGACTCAGAGTCTCCCACCACAACACCCCAACCTCATCACCAAGACCACCACCCAAACCCCAACCCCAGAGTCCTCCACCACAAACCCAACCTCTAGAAACCCCCGCACACAATTCAAACAACCTCCGAGACCCCTCCAGTGGCAACAACTCCCCTCCACCACACACACTCACACACACGCACACACACACACGCACGCACACTCACACACACACACACACACACACACACACACACACACACACACACACACACACACACACACACTCACACACACACACACACACACACACACACACACTCCCTCCCTCCACCCTCCTTTCTCTCTGAACTAGCGGCCTCCACCATTTTAGAGGGAAATTCCAGCAGCGCCATGTCGCAATTAGTGTACTGATGTCTAGCTTAACGATGTAAGAGCATTACATTCTTGGCAAGACTTGAAATGGTACAGGCTGTACGTATGCGCCAGTGGAGGTACGAATCAGAGGACGGGCTCATTGTGATGTATGGAATGGAATGAGGAATGATATCAGTCCTTATTCCATTCCATGCATCACAATGAGCCCATCCTCCGATTTCCACCTCCACCAGCCTAACCTGGTATGGGCATACAGTTCGTAAAACCTGAACAAGTGGACATCCTGTGAGATATGAAACACACACACACACGCACACACATACATACATACATACGTGCACCCCCCCCCCCCCCCCCCAAGTCTGTTCTTATCTTATGACCCACCTGACACAGCACAGACATATCTCCTCAGATAGTGTTAGTAGGACCTCTAACCCTGTAGACTGGGACCTGTCTTACTCTGTGTATATTCTGGAGAATCCATCCTAGCGCCCCTTCACCTAGCTGCTAAGCTAGCCTCAAGCTGCTGGAATTTCCCCTCCTCCCCCTGCCACACCTATATGTTAAGTTCCCTCCGAGGAGCAAAGAGGGGGAAAGTCAAAACACCTTCTAGTGACTACAGGGCCTGGGGCTGCATTGTGGTGATATGTGGGTAAAATGGGCATGCGTTGCATGCCTGTGTGTGTGTGTGTGTGTGTGTGTGTGTGTGTGTATATATGTGTGTGTGTGTTTGTGGTGTATACTGTACGTAGACTTTTTGGAGGCCGTCCTCTGTTGTGAGTCTGTGATGGCTTCTTCTAACTGTTAACAGCTTACTAATCTATTAATATAGATGCTAACCTGCTCTCCACCCTTTCCTCCTTTCATTCATACAGTTACCTACCTGTCTTTGGAATGGGAATGCATTTGTATTGTACAGATAAGGGTATCTTTTTAGGTCTATCTTCAGCTCTACATCAACTGGTTGAGAATGTGTCTATTGCATTTTGTCTATTGCATAAGTATTCAACAGTTCTTAGTTCTTAAATCCATGTTCCACGTCAGTGGCTCTGTTCTATCCTATCCACGACGTACAGTAGCATGACATCTTTTGGCTCTGCCAGGGGAGGCTGGTGGAGGTAGAAATCAGAGGACGGGCTCATTGTAATGCATGGAATGAAATGATGAATGGTATCTATCAAACACACATGTTTGATAACATTCCTTGGTCCATTCCAGCGTTGCAAAGTGTCTGTCCTCCGATTTCTACCTCCACCAGCCTTCCCTGTTCTCCGCATAGATATTAGAACAATACCAGATCATCTGCCGCTCTCACAGAGCAGAAAGTGGATATACTGTACTGTACAGGGTTGGGGCGAAGTGTACACTCTTGAAGTGTGGACTGCACTTGTTTAGTGTGCTGAAGTTAAGATTTACTGTTTAGCAGTCCCTCAGGAGAGTGACAAGAGGTCCATGAGGAGCCTACAATTCAAACAAACACACACACACACACACACACACACACACACACACACACGCCCTTCTGAGTGCCACCGTGTCTGTGAGGCCTGAAGCCTCGTCAACATCTTCCACGCTTCGGTGAACTGACAGCAATGTCCTTGGTGTCTCCCAGGCCGACAGTACAGTACCTCACGTGTCTCTGTCTGGGTCCCCAATGCTTTAGCTGAAGAAGGGTCAAGACATAACATAACATAGGTTACTATTTTGTTAGTTTGCTTACTAGGTCGTGAGCAATTCGGTGATGAAATATACATATTAAAAATAACATACGGAGAAAAGATAGTCAAAGTGTCACGTCATTGTCACACATACACATAAACTTAGTCTTTGAATTCACTCAAACCAGCCTATAGATGGTTGTCTACATGCATAGATGGTTATGTATATCCTGCCTAGAATGTCAATCCAGCAGTCTAATGCAGAAGCCTGCTTTCCCCCATGGCAGACTGGCCTGGCTGTGCTTGAGTCTGGATGGCTGCTGGCGAGCATGGCCATTGGACAGAGCCTGTGGTCGATCACAATACTGCTTGTTTCCTTTCCGTTCTTTCAGGTGCACTTGAATTTGTTTGCTCTGTGTAATAATGGAGCCGGTGGAGTACCCCACAAAAGATTACAGTAAACCCATCCGATGCGCTGGGCAAGCTAAACCAAGCTCACCTCGAGTATTTGAAAGTTAACAAATACTATTTTGACTGAGGTCTGGTTGTGATACTGGTTGTGTGGTTGGGGAGAGGTGGCTGAGGGTCAGTCTATGGGTCTCTAGGAGTTGTAGTCTGTAGGAGGCAGGGGTCCGGCTCTATCATAACCGTCTATGGTGGGTTTTGTGTGGGGTGGTCAGGAGGGCGAGGCCCTGGAGTCAGAGACCAAGCAGTTTGAGGACCTGGAGTTCCAGCAGCTGGAGAGAGAGAGCAGCCTGGAGGAGGAGAGAGAGACCATTAGCCAACAACTGCTCCAGGAGAGGGCTGAGTACCACACCAGCCTGGCCAAGAGAAAGGTAATCGCACACACACACACACACACACACACACACCCCTGTATGCAGGCACACACACAGGCACGCATGCACACACACACACACACACACACACACACACACACACACACACACACACACACACACACACACACACACACACACACACACACCCTTCATATCCTGTTGTTGTTCAGGATAAGGTGTCCGCTCTGGAGAGTCAGGCCAGCCAGCTGGGCCAACAGGCATCCCAGGACTGTGACAGACTGGCCAAGGACAGGAACCTCGCCCTGCAGATGCTACACAAGGTAGAGTAACACTACAGCACTCACTTCAGCTAGGTCTCTCGTCAAATCTATTGTTCATTTTATTGAGACTACCTGGATAAGTATACGTTTAATAAATAAATAAAATAAAAACAGCCTATAGTATCACACTAGTACACACAATTTAGTTCACAAATCCATGGTGTGTGTGTGTGTGTGTGTGTGTGTTTGTGCGCGTGTGTGTGTGTGTGTGTGTCTGTGCGAGCACGTGTGTGTGTGTGTGTGTGTGTGTGTGTGTGTGTGTGTGTGTGTGTGTGTGTGTGTGCGCCTGTGTGTGTGTGCGCACGTCTGTGTGTGTTCCAGGAGAAAGAGAGGCTCTCTGCCCTGGAGAAGAGGTACCTCACCCTGACTGGAGGAAGGAGCTTCCCTAAGAGCTCCAGCACTATGAAAGAGGTGAGAGAGGAGGAGGCTTAGCCTTACACAGGGGAAGGAAGGATCTTGCAGTACCTAGAGGCAGTGGAGGCTTGTGGAGGTAGAAATCGGAGGACGGGCTTATTGTAATGCATGGAATGGAATGAGCAATGATATGAAACACCACGTGTGTGTTTCATACCATTGTTAATTGTACCATTGCTCATTGCTTCTGCCTTCACCAGCCTCCCCTGACCTAGAGGCAGGTGTTGGACTCCACACTCACATTTGAATTAACTCCATGCGCATAGTGAATTGAAATTCCATTGAGTGAATGTGTAAATCCTCGGTGGGCTAGGATAAAACAGTGGTATAATGTTCAGGCTATGAATATGGATTTCAATTGACTTTGTGAATTGAGTGAATTGAAATTCAGAGTGGAACCCCAACCAAGCCTAAAGGTGTCCTTCATTGATCTTTGAATTCAAACTAAATCTGAAAGATGAAAATATATCTGTATTGATCATGTATATATGTGTAGTAAGAAGGGGAATGTATCTTGATTATTTATTTTTCATTAGTTACTTCGGGGTATCTTCACATTGTGTGCAGTGATGGCTTCTCTCTTCTGAGTGTCTCACCTCCGATCGTAGTCGTGTGTGTGTGTGTGTGTGTGTGTGTGTGTGTGTGTGTGTGTGTGTGTGTGTGTGTGTGTGTGTGTGTGTTCTACCGTTGCTGTGACAGAGTAACTCTAATCTAATTAGATTGTGTGATAACACCCTGTGGTTTCATCTTGTTAATCACGGCCCTGGTGCTGTTCACACTGAGAATGGATCATCTGTGACTACCTTCTGCTCTTAGTTATATTAGTCTAGTGAGATGTCAATCAGACTTCAACTCCCTGTGCTGTGGCATTAACTGATCGATTAAAGCTGAACGGAATACTTTCACCCAGTTCTAACAAAACCCTACTGACTGGATTCTCGTACAGAATTATACCATTAAGTTAATTGCACACTTGCCACACCTAGCAATGTTATCAGGGAATCCGATATAACTAGCTGATTTAGACCAGTGTAAACAATACCTAGGAATATCCCGTACAAGGGCATGTTTGACCCTCTCCCTGGTGTGATCCCATACTTTATGGGATACGCCTAAGTCAGAGGCCTTTATTGTACAGCAACAGGGGTTCAAACCTATGTCACTGACCGTTAAAACAGGAAGTGCTTCATATCAGCGAGACAGACCTGTTAGAGGACTCCAGCTCCCAGCATTCCCTCTGTCGACCCTCTGCTACTACTTCCTATTTAAGCTCATCCTCTCAGATATACCCCAACAGTCCTACTGAGGTAACTAGACTAACTGTCACTGCATGGTGTCTTAGCCCCCCCCACCCCCTACACCCCCCCACCCCCCCACACTCCCTATGCAGTCTCATTGGTCAAAGAGAGAGGATTTTGTTGTATTTTTGTGAAATTTGTCTTCATTCACCCCCAGCAAACCAAACCCTGTCTGTCCCTCTAAGTTTAGCTCAAACACCAATAATAAAAATACTTCCAAAATTAAATTGGATTACCAACCATTTACATTTTGCATTTACATTAGATTAAATGTTACCAACCACCACTTCAAACTCCCGAGGGGTTCTGGAATTACAGCTGTGATTTAAACAACATCATTCCCACTTGATGAAACACAGCAGTGGTTCCCTGGACCTTGTACGACTACCAATGGCCTTTTCAATTAACACTACTGTGCCTTTCCAATTATGGGTTATGTAAAAGCATAACTACTAAAACTATAACCGGCACATGTGAATGTTGCATGTGTGTAAAGGTTTTAGCCTGAAGCTCACTTGCATGATATCTCTGGTGCACTTTGTGTTTTGTGGAGCACAGTTCTCCACATTGGCTGTCCTGACTGGAGATGGCAGAATGAGATTGTGACACACATTACTATCATTGTATTCTTCTGAGTTTACAAACTTTAAAAGAGAGCAGCAGTGTGTGTGGGTGGGTATGTGTGTGAGTGTGTGTGTGTGTGTGTGTGTGTGTGTGCGCGCGCGCATTTGTGTGTGTGTGTGTGTGTGTGTGTGTGTGTGTGTGTGTGTGTGTGTGTGTGTGTGTGTGTGTGTGTGTGCTTGCGTGTGTGTGTGTGTGTGTGTGTGTGTGTCCGCCGTCCTGGAGTGCGCTCATTGCCTGTTGTCCTGTGTGTTTGGCTGTACATTGGCTCTCAGGAGTATCTGAAGCTCTCCGAGGTCTATAAGATGTATGGCAGTGGTTACCATGACACCCAACTCACCAGCTCTGCTCAGCACGGCCTCTCGCTTTCCCTAGGTGCAGCTGGCGCTGTCCCCCGCGAGGTACCATTACTTTCTCTCTTTCTCCCTCTCCCTCTCTCTCTCTCTCTCTCTCTCTCTCTGTCTCTCTCTCTCTCTCTCTCTCTCTCTGTCTCTATCTCTCTCTGTCTCTCTCTCTCTCTCTCTCTCTCTCTCTCTCTGTCTCTCTCTCCCTCTCCCTCTCTCTCTCTCTCTCTCTCTCTCTCTCTCACTCTTGCTCTCTCTTTCACTTTCGATCTCCATTCCTCCATTTTTTCTGGCTATCTGCTCTTAGCTAGCTAAGCTTACTTACACAGTCTTATATTTGCTTTTTGCTAAATGACCGTCTCCTTGGCAAAACGCAGCTCAACTAACCTCTGAGTTAGTGATTGGGAATGATTACTTTGATGTTATTGCATAATGGAGTGGTATGATGATGATGATGATGCATATGATGATACTAATAATGATACACTTTGACGTTGACTTTAATTGATTCATGCTCACAGTGACAGGAAACACGGTAGAAAATGGTATATAAAAACACACATAAAAGACAATATGGTCACAAAACACAAAGATACTGTACTTGACTTCAGAGGCACCCAGCTACATTCACTTGACCTTTTTGGTCCGTTGTTGAAGCATATATATCATATATCATACAGTCATAATCAGAATGATTGTATTAGGTAGAGGAATCTCTTGTAATGCTTATAACATTCCTATTACGACTCAAGTTTAACTTTATATCCATTTGATTGCGTAGAATGCATGCTATATCCCTCTGCTAGTGAGTTTTACTCAAATGGATTTCATGTTTCATCTTTGTTGATGCAGTCTTCCTCCTGTTGATATGTCTGTCGCACTCTGGCTCTGGCTCTCTCCTCCTACCCCCCCCCCCCTCCTCCTCCCCTCCCCTCTTTCCCTCCTCCCCTCCTTCCCTTATCTCCTTCCCTCCTCCCCTCCTCCTGTCCTCCCCTCCTCATCTCATGCTTGTCTATGCCTTCCTCTCTGTATGAAAGGAGTATGTGACAGTTGGACAGTTAACTCAGATGTATGGGATGCCGAAGGTGGAATCCTCTCCCACCTCTCCTCTCCGCCAACCCCTGCAGTCTAGCCTGGGAGACCCCGCCTTCTCCTGCCTTTCCTCTCCTCACAGCTCCTCCCTCTCTCTCTCTGCGGAGGTGTGTTGGTTTCTCCCTCTCCTCTCTTCCACCTCTCACTCCCCACAACCTCTATCTCACCCCATCCACTTCTCAAACCTACTACACTCCTGAAAGTGGTTGGTCAGATTTAATTTTTTTAATGTTTTCTGCTGAGGTATACAGAAAAGTATAAAGTAAAGGTGTGCACAACGTGTCAGGAGTTCTATCTTGCAATAATAATAAATAATAATAATAAATAAAAACAAATATTAAAAATTAAAATATAATAAATTAATTATTAAATTATTAAAAATAATTTAAATAATTTAAACAGGTAGACAATTAATTAAACTTATGGTTGAACAAACTCAATCAAAACTGGAATGCAGTTCCAACTTCTCAAGATTACTTTAGACTTTACTTTAGAAAAATATTACGTTCCGAAAACCTTCTCTCCCATCTCTTTATCAAGCCTTTTATTTGTATGTTAATCCTTTATTTTCTCTCTTTCTCTTCTTCTTCTCCTTTGTTCTATCTATGCTGTCCTTTCCGTCTGCGGTCTCTCTGCCATCCCTCTGCGATGCTTTGGCCCTCCAGTACCAGCTTGAAGGCAGTAGGCCTCAGATCCCCGGGCTAGATTTAGAACGCTGGTACCAGGAGGTGATGTCTGCTGGGGAGAGCAGCCAGCTCTGCCCTCCCCCTCTACCGGCTAAGTGTCTCTCAGGTCGCAGGCCCTTGCAGGTAATATGCAGAGGCTATCTTCTCCTCTCTTTCCCCTGACTCTTGTCTTTATCTACTCCTCTGATGAAGTACTTCTAGTAGTTCAATTTAGCTTGGGTTTGTTGTCTGGTTGCCACTCGTGATTTTTGGTTACTTTGGGTAGACCACGTAGGCAGTGTTCTTCCCACGGGAGTCTGTCAGTTAGCCCTGACTGCAGCTCTGTAATTACACCTGTGGGACAGATCAAAGGCTTGACAATGAAAGGGAAGCTATACCGTCTACCTGCCGGTGTTTGACATCTGAGTTGTGTTCACTCCTGCCCAGGTGTCTTTGGGACACCGTTCACTTATTCTACCATTTATACCATCAAAAATGTATTTCTTAGACCATGATATACGTATATCAGCTTTGATGTTTTTCAAAACATTTGATCTGGATCTGAATGATCCGGATTCTTTTTTGCTATACAGGATCAGATATACAGTGCATTCAGACCCCTTCACTTTTTCTGCATTGTGTTATGTTACAGCCTTATTCTAAACTGGATTAAATTTGTTTTTTTCCCTCATCAATCTACACACAATACCAAATAATGACAAAGCCAAAACAGGTTTTTAGAAATTGTTGCTAATTTATTACAAATGTCACATTTACATAAGTATTCAGACCCTTTACTTTGTTGAAGCACCTTTGGCAGCGATTACAGCCTTAAGTCTTGGGTATGGCGCTACAAGCTTGGCACACCTGTATTTGGGGAGTTTCTCCTATTCTTCTCTGCAGATCCTCTGAAGCTCTGTCAGGTCGGACGGGGAGCGTCGGTGCACAGCTATTTTCAGGTCTCTGCAGAGATGTTCGATCGGGTTCAAGGCCGGGTTCTGGCTGGGCCACTCAAGGACATTCAGAGACTTGTCCCGAAGCCACTCCTGCGTTGTCTTGGCTGTGTGCTTTGGGTCGTTGTCCTGTTGGAAGGTGAACCTTCGCCCCAGTCTGAGGTCCTGTGCGCTCTGGAGCAGGTTTTCATCAAGGATCTCTCTGTACGTTGCTCCGTTCATCTTTCCCTCGATCCTGACTAGTCTCCCAGTCCCTGCCGCTGAAAAACATCCACACAGCATGATGCTGCCAACACCATGCTTCACCGTAGGGATGGTATTGGCCAAGTGATGAGGGGTGCCTGGTTTCCTCCAGACGTGACGCTTGGCATTCAGGCCAAAGAGTTCAATCCTGGTTTCATCAGATCAGAGAATCTTGTTTCTCATGGTCTGAGAGTCCTTTAGGTGCCTTTTGGCAAACTCCAAGCGGGCTGTCATGTGCTTTTTACTGAGGAGTGGCTTCCGTCTGGCCACTCTACCATAAAGGCCTGATTGATGGAGTGCTGCAGAGATGGTGGTCATTCCAGAAGGTTCTCCCATCTCCACAGAGGAACTCTGGAGCTCTGTCAGAGTGACCATTGGGTTCTTGGTCACCTCCCTGACGATGGCCCTTCTTCCCCTATTGCTCAGTTTGGCCGGGCGGCCAGCTCTAGGAAGAGTCTTGGTGGTACCAAACTTCTTCCATTTAAGAATGATGGAGGCTACTGTGTTCTTGGGGACCTTTAATACTGCAGAATTTTTTTGTACCCTTCCCCAGATCTGTGCCTTGACACAATCTTGTCTCGGAGGCTTACGGACAATTCCTTCGACCTCATGGCCTGGTTTTTGCTCTGACATGCACTGTCAACTGTAGGACCTTATATAGACAGGTGTGTGCCGTTCCAAATCATGTCTATCAATTGAATTTACCACAGGTGGACTCCAATCAAGCCGTATAAACATCTCACAGATGATCAATGGAAACAGGATGCACCTGAGCTCAATTTCAAGTGTCATAGCAAAGGGTCTGAATACTTGTAACGGTGATATTTCAGTTTTTTATTTTTAATAAATTAGCAGCAATTTCTAAAAACCTGCTTTCGTATTGTCATTATGGGGTATTGTGTGTAGATTGATGAGGAAAAAATGTGTTTTAATCCATTTTAGAATAAGGCTGTAACATAACAAAATGTGGAAAAAGTGAAGGGGTCTGAATACTTTCTGAATGCACTGTATCTGGCAGATTTTGAGTAGTATTGGGGAAATCAGCTAGATCTGATCCTGGATAGCAAAAATAATCTGGATAATTCCATTACATGCATTACAATGGGCGTATCCTCCGATTTCTACCTCCACCAGCCTCCCCTGGTGCGTTTCCTATGTTATTCCACGTATACACCAACAGAATAGTGAACATCAGAACCCTCCTCCTCCTCAGGTGTTCCGGTCCAAGCTGGACAGTGATGCAGGACAGACAGTGATGCGGCCCAAACCCGGCTCTGGGTCTTCCCTGCAGTACGGAGCAGCAACACTAGGACGCAACATGCCTTCCAGGGTAAACCTGACAGCTCCCTCTTCTCCTCACGCACTAAGGGCCACAAATTGCAAGTGCAAAAACGTAATATTTCTAATCGACGCAATGAGAAATAATCCATTGGGAGTTCTGCATACTGCATCTAGCGTTTCAATGGTATCATGTTAAAATCAAGCTCCAATAAAAATCATGCTGTAGAGTATTCTGAGTTGTAAATTACAACTTGTGAGGTATTTTTTGCTCTGCTCAGCACTATTTGCTGAATCAAATTGGGGCCCTCAGACTATGGTTGATATTGGCTTCAGTTTGAAATAAGCCTGGTCCCAGATATGTATGTGCTCTAGCCATCTCATCTTACTATTTGTGTGGTGCCATATAGGCCCTGTCTGCAA
>NC_139653.1:44313312-44435812 GCF_951799395.1 Argentina silus | reverse complement strand
AGAAAGGATTTTTCAACCTGAATTTGGCCAATGTATGTATATAGCTTGGTTTTCTCAGTGATCTCATCTCCCTCCTGCCCCCTGTCCCTCCCCCAGTGCAACCTGTGTGTGTGTGAGTGTGTGTGTGAGTGTGTGCGTGCGTGTGCGTGCGTGCGTGCGTGCGTGCGTGCGTGCGTGCGTGTGGGTGTGTGTGTGTGTGGGTGTGTGTGTGTGTGTTTATCCAAACCGATGTGATGCCTGGTCAGCAAGAGTGATGTTGCATGGCGAATACATGACATGATCAAAACAAACTCATTAAGGCTGATTTATACCTTCCATGTCTGCATTGGTCCGTGCGGAAGATATTACGGGTCACACCTCCCAGAAAAAGTGTCCGGATTGAAAATCTCCCTGTGAATTTCCACTGTTTTGGCTAGTCAAAGATCTGTACGAAGGTATAAATGCAAACCCCTATGCGGATTCAAATCCGTGTCCGCTATGAAAAGCCACACGGATGTGGAAGGTATAAATCAGCCTTTACAGAGCAGTGCACCTGTAGATATGCCTTTTCCCCGCTGGTTTCATACTGACTGGAATTCCTTCATCTGAGTTGTTAGCAAAGAAAGGCCTGCTTGGAGTGGTCAATCCTTTGTCTGTTTGTCTTTGCTTGTGAAGTGGTACTCCATCGAAACCCATGGATTTGTGGGGAATACCAGACTATGTATACTGGTAGATTGTGTGTGTGTGTGTGTGTGTGTGTGTGTGTGTGTGTGTGTGTGTGTGTGTGTGTGTGTGTGTGTGTGTGTGTGTGTGCGTGCATGTGTGAATTAACTTAGAAATGCACGTCTGCACCTGTATGTTTGTGTGTGTGTGTGTGTGTGTGTGTGTGTGTATGTGTGTGTGCGTGCATGTGTGAATTAACTTAGACATGCACGTCTGCACCTGTATGTTTGTGTGTGTGTGTGTGTGTGTGTGTGTGTGTGTGTGTGTGTGTGTGTGTGTAATTGCGTGTCGTGTCTGCAGCATACCTGTTGCAGTACTTTGTGTTTGACCATGTGACCTCTGTGACCTGTTCCTCCCCAGCACATATCTGAGCTCCTGCCTCCTCAGTTTCGGAGAGAGGTGTGTCTGACGTGACGTGAGGCGTCGCGGCACGCTGACTAACTGTGTGGCGTGGGTTAAACTGCGCATGTCATAGATGCAATGTTTCTCAACTCCTTGTTCCAGCCAGGCACTAACACATAATTTCCCTATTCATCACCATATCCTCGATGAGTTGAATCAGGTGTTAGTGTTGGGCTGGAACAGCTAGTCCCAGAGTTGAGAAGCACTCCACAGAGCAGAGGAGAGGCTGGTGGAGGTAGAAAACAGAGGACGAGCTCATTGTAAGGCGTGCGATGGTATGAGGAATGATATCAAATACACATGTTTGATATGATTCCTCATTCCATTCCATGCATTACAATGAGCCCATCCTCCGATTTCTACCTCCACCAGCCTCCCCTGGCGTACAGTACGGATAGGGTTCACCTTAGGGATCTGGGTTAGACAACTAACCGGAGTGTGGTGATTAGCTTAGAGACAAAGGCTAACAAGTCCCTTGAACAGACAATTGACATGCATTTCATTGTATATTTTATGCATATGACAGATAAACTTAAACTTGAATGATGAATAGAATAAATCCATGTTCAGGATATGTACAGACACACAGACAGTACGCCTGTATCTAGAATGTACAGTGTATTAACCCTCAGAGGATCTACACTGCCTAACATTGAGTGCCGTGGTTGGATAGGAGGGAATGAAGTGAGATGTATCCATATATTACTGACCTCTCTCCCTTTTTCTTTCTCTCTATCCCTCCCTCCCTCTCTCTTTCTCTCTCTTTCCTCCCTCTCTCTCCTCCTCCGTCCCTCCCTCTCTCCCTCCCTCCCATCCCCCTCTCTCTCCCTTCCTCTCTCTCTCCCTCCCTCCCCTCTCCCCTCCCCCTCCCTCTGTTCTAACTCCAGAGCCCCAACCCGTCGTTGACGTTCTGTGTGAAGACTCATGACAGACTTTACTACATGGTAGCACCTTCACCAGAGGCCATGAGGATATGGATGGATGTGATCGTGACTGGGGCTGAGGGATACACGCAGTTCATGAACTAGGAGAGACGCTGTGTGCTTGTGATGGAGACGCTGTGTGCTTACCCTGGCGGAGGGATACACACAGTTCATGACTCAAGAGAGAGGTTAGGCTGTGTGGCGGAGGGATACGCACAGTTGATGAACCAAGAGAGGTAAAGAGTTGCTGTGATGGTGTTGGTGTAGTGTTTGGTGAACTGGGTCAGAAGACTGTGTTTCGGCAGGGACACTTCTACAGACTCAGGCCCCTCCCTCGGGGGCCTGCTCTCCCACTGTTGGGAAAAGCCTTTTCATTTTGTTACTTTCATCATATATATTTTTTATCTCATACCTTCACTTTACAATAATATATACATTTTCTTCACCACCAGTTTTTCTATTTGTTTCTCTTTCTGGATGGAAAAGGGAGCCTTAGAAGACACACAGATACAGACACACACAGATACAGACACACACAGATACAGACAGACAGACATACACACACACACACACACACACACACACACACCCAACCAACCAACCAACCAACCAACCACCCACCCACCCACCCACCCACCCACCTACCACCACCACCACCACCACCACCACTGTATATAAACCAAAACGTAATACTTTCAAAGACTTTCAGCTCAAAAGCCTTTCTATATTGCCAAATGGAGATCTTGTTTCAGTAACAGGCATTTGCTTGTGAGACTTTTTTTTGTGTATTAGTAGTTTTCATTAGTAGTTTTAACCTTCTTTTTTTTTTTTACACACTATATAGAATATTGCCAAATGATATTATGCCAATGTTTAAGGTCATTTCATGGAATGTTTCACAAGGAAGAGTTATTTGCAATCTTATGATGTAATCATTTAAGAAATATACATAAAAAAATCTATTTGAAAGAGATTATTGAAATCATTCAGAATGGGACACAAACATTCACCAATGTCCAGAAACCAGGGTCGCGTTCAGGAGGCATGAGTAGAAACCATTTGGATACGGGGTGTAACAGAAGAGGTACTACCTATATTGTCCAATAACAACACAGACGTTGTTGCAAGAATGTTTTGCTTCGTTGTGCCCTGCTGAACGCAACCCAGCTCAGGTGTCCATACTGCGTTTATAGTTCCATGATGACGTCTATTGCTGAACTAGACGATTCTGTCTGTCTTATACTGTCCATGTTGCCAGCAAACTACTAAAGGTGCAAAATACACAAATTATGCACATACATACGCACACACACACACACACACACACACACACACACACACACACTCTCTCTCTCTCTCTCTCACACACACACACACACACACACACACACACAGTTTGCCAAGTCCTGCTAACTTGACCCCTTATGGAAGCAGCCATTCCATCACTGCCAGCCTACAACAACAACAGCTAGAGGGCGCTAGCGACATTACAGTAAAGGAATAATGCAAATTATTCTGTGCCTTGATGTATGACATCATCATTAGTCCTAGTCTGGAAATGTGCATCAAGTAGAAATGTGCTGAACTACAATCTTTGTGTATTTTTTGTTTTAACTGTGATATGTGAGAAAACATATAGGGGTCTATTTTCAGCTGGCGCAAAGACCAAAAGCAGGCATATTGGAAATTTGTGTCGCAGTAAATACCACAGCGTTGTCCCCCTTGCGCTCACGTAGGAGGAGAAGCAGAAAATAGAGGTGTGTTCATGACAATGAGCAGGTCAAGTGCCATCATGTGCGCTGAAGAATCTGACCTTGAAAATACCAATAATATTTCAGACACAGCCCCTAATAGCCACCCTGATAACGCCATGACTGTTTTTTATGCTGTTAAAAAAATATAGCCCTTAGACTTGCATGGGGGTGTCCAAGGATAAGGGAAGTCAGGCTGCTACAGGGGAGGCTAGGGGACGTATTAATCGGAGGACGGGCTCATTGTAATACATGGAACGGAGTAGGGAATGGTATCACACATATGTGTTTACAACAAGCCAGTCCTCCGATTTCTACCTCCACCAGCCTCCCCTGGGCTGCTGCTGTATTGTGTGTTGAATCCTATATCAGCCTCCACTCACTAGGCACTTCTTTAGATAATCAAAGCCTCTCTCAAAGGCCTCAATATAGAACATCTCTGCTTTTGTCTTTGATAGGCCAGGTGGAGTTCTCAGCCTACTGCTTAGGCCTACACATAGAAATAGAGTGAGTAGAACAGACACGCCCATTCTATTTCTATGAGCCTACCCCTGTCCCATCATGTCACTTCTAGTACAGAAGTGTTTAGAGGGTAGGTGCTAGAGGTCGGTTTGGAATTCAGCATGGTTTCAGTGAATTGATTCACTAGTAGCTAGGCATCGCTGTGAAGGGTTCAGATAAGATGACGACAGTGACAATTGTAATCAACAGGCAGATGATGTTTTGTAGAAGACAGACTATGCTGTGATTTAGACCGTGTAAACCTGGCTGTGAGGTTTTATTGTAAAGCCTTGTGAAATGAGTTGTATCTTTTTTATTTATGATTATGATGCCTGAGATAGTCAATGATGTCGTTGTCAGTATAAGAGAAGAGACTAGTGAAAAATACTTTAATATATTTCCCCTCTTGCCTTCATTTCTTCTGCACCAGAATGCGTGCATCCAAACTGTTCAACATTGGCAAGGGGTACCATATCACTGTCGATAGTTAATATTATCCATGTTCAAAAAAAATAACTTTTTATACTGTATAAACTGATGCCTGTATGAAAATGTCATTTAATCATAATTGAAACAGTATTGTACAAACTACTATTTTTTTTCTCCCATTTTAGACGTTTAATGGTCAAGATACATTTCAGTTTTATGATAGTGTTGTGTCTATATACTGTGTTAAGATAGAACAGAACACTCACACAGCAGCACCAAACAGTTTGTTACACACACACACACACACACACACACACACACCTCGGACCATCAATGTGTTGACGGTACCCTCTCTGTTTCATGCAGCACTTTCATGAATGGACTTGGTCAGATCAATAAAAACAGAAATAATACAGTGCATCTTTGTCTTTTTTGAATAAACAAGCAGCATTGAACAGTATTAAAACATGTATTTAATTGTCAGGAAATCCAGTCATGAGCACACATTGAATTAGAAACATAAAACACTGGAATGTAACTTAGCATAATGACCGTGCGTAATCAATCACTATTGGATGCAGCAGAAATTGCAGGTTTAACATTTAAAACACAACAGTAAGTAACCAATCAAAATGACAGTGCATTTGTTAAGTGTGTACTTACCTACAGTACAGTTTTAAAAGACAGTGAAGTGGGATACTTATGATACTAAAAAGGACCCAGAGTTGATCTGTGTTACAGGCGCAATAAGCATCAGTAACAAGCATCACAATTAAATCATGGCTAACTCTAAAATTGGTTTAAATTTCTGTCTATATGACTCTGAATCAAACCAAATACAGTAAACAAAGGATTTCTATTAGCTGTCTAACATACATTCATTCCTCCAGGAAAACACTTGGTTGAACCCTGGTCGAGTCAGCAGGGGGCAGTAGTCTCCTCCAGTCTGCCTTACAGTTCATTGATGACATCACCTGTGAAAATGACAAATCTATTCAATATTCCTTCCTGCGACCTAGGACATTGCTCACCTCTCACATACTTAGCATTCATCTTATCTACATTTATAATCTCTGGGTTCTCTAACGCTTCTTGAGCTTCAGTATTAGTTGTGCAGGCTTCTGTTCCAGACCAGCACACCTGATTTATATCCTGCTGGGCTGGAACAAACGCCTGCAAACCCTCTAGCTCTCCATAAGTGGAGTTGACAACCTCAGGTATAAAGGAAGGTGGTGGTGAACTTACTCTCGGCACAGGGGGAGCTGTAGTCACTGACAGCCTCGTCACCTGAAAACAGAACAGTCTCACAAGTCTGTTGGCTTCTAATTTTCTATTTGATCTATTCTTTAGTTATAGATGTGTGATTCCATTGAGACAACAATATGCTTCACGAGAGACTTGTTCCAAGAAGGCAGAAATAAATACACCATACATGAAACAGAACTGATGTCCGGAATAGAATAGTGTGTTTTTTACATGACTTGAGGTGCGTGTGTGTGTGCGTGTGTGTGTGTGTTAGAGAGAGAGAGGGGCCGAGAGTCTTACTTGTCTGGTAGTAGTCATAGACCTTCACTATAGCTGGTTTCAGGTTCCTCACCGCCACGTCCTGCTCTATGACCAGGCTGTAGGTTTTGGTCTCCATCTTCTTCAGCTAGAGAAAGGAACAAGAGGATGGACAGCAGTTGCTGGTAGATGTTACCATTCAAGTTCTGTAGCTAATTGTTATGTTCCCACTCCTGCATGCATTCGTGAACATTTTGATTCACACTGTGCAGCCCTCTTTTAGCCATGAAGGCTTTCAATACTGTTGATACTGCCCCCCTCCTATAGCAGAGGTTATTTGCCATTGGTTTGGATCAGTTGGCCTGTAATTGGTTTCAAAACGGCAGGATAATATACATGCAGGATTGGAATCAATGTATCTCAGTTGATGGAGTTGATGGAGTTCAGTCTAGTTCTCTCAAGATTGTCCAGTCCTCCCTGTCCTTGACTATGGTGACACAATTTGCATGCACATGGCATTCAGTTCTTAAACCACTAGACTCGATTTATCGTTCTGCAGTTCATTTCTAGGTATAGTTTCTGCCCCCAAAATGTTCTTTTGTATCAGTCTGTGGGTTGGGAGTCTGACTTCGAGAAGGGCTTATCATTGGATTTTATTTCTATATAAAGCACTTCTTTTAAAACTCCCATTTTACCTCACATCATTGCTTTCATGGCGATCCAGTGGTGATCAGCCACTCAGAGCTTGCTACTTTTTAATATCCCACAGGTTTACATTTACGGCATTTAGCAGACGCCTTTATCCAAAGCGTCTTACAACAACTACATTTGTTTAAGTAAGTGAATCATCTATCCAACAGTCATCATAAGACAAAGTAATCAATGCTCACACCAGGGGCCATTGGCAGTCATAATGCCAGAAGCCTTTTTCTTTCCTTTTTTTTTTTTTTTTAAAACAGGAGAGAACTTGTACAGGGGGGTAGTGGGGGTGAAGAGGTCTCAAGGGTTAGGGTTAGTACAGGGGGGGTAGTGGGGGTGAAGAGGTCTTTAGGAGGGTGTCTACAGACTTACAAAAGAAGATTTTAAGTAGCTATTTAGCTACTTTTAGCAAGCTCATCAGACTTGGAATGATCTTCAGGGGTGGTGAGAGCACTTCGTCCCACACCGTTGTTTTAAGTCCTTGGTTAGGGACCAGCTCACAGAGGCATGTGTTGTATGTGTGTTGTTTTGTAGTTGTATTTATATGTGTACAGCCGTAAAAGAGACCTTGGTCTCAGTGTGTTTTCCCTGGATAAATAATTAATCATATGGACAATGCAAACACACAGCCAATCAAAACAACACGGTCACTTTCTACAGCCAATGAGAACACTTACCCCGTCTAGGTAGATGATGACATGTCCCTCCTCCTGGTCAACACGTTTCACAGTGGTGTCCTCTCTCAACTGATGGGTGATGGAGACAGTTCCAATTTGAAGAGATAGTTGTGATTGATATGATATCATAGTGAGCCTGCTCTGATAAGCATGTTATGAGCACTTCTCAGAGAGTTAACTGTACAGTTCTACTGCTGTATTGACTTACAGGCTTTAGAGAGGTCTTATCCAAGATGAATCCAGACAGAAGCTTGACGTTGATGATCACCATGTTGGTCTCCTCTCGTCGACCGTTGTACCTGTCACATAGGATCAGATCATGATAAGATACAGCTACGTACACAATCGCATTGAACCACAGTTACAGCCCTCTTCTGCTTATCTGGCTCCATACTGGATGTGCTTTAGCCAACTCCATCATTAGTGTGTGTGTGTATATATAGTAGTTAGTTTCACATAGAACAGATCCCAACCTGACATCTACAAACACGGTCAGAGAAGCCTTGGTGCCGTTGCATCTCCCCTCAGTCCGTGTCGAGATGTTGAAGGCAGAGAAGTCAGGAGGAGGGGGAATGTTGTAACGCATAGAGATCTGGAGAGAAAAGATTAACATTAACACTGACATCTCAATGCATAAATACATGTCTGTTCCCTTACTTACTATCCTGTGGTCTTTTTTAGGCTTTCAAAATTAGGTGGATCATAATTTGAGAGGTTGATTTCACAATTTAAGGACCTTTTAATTTATATTAAGGTGCTTCTCAGCTAACACAGAACGTTACCGTAACGTTCCCTTAAGGTTGTCTTTTGGTTATTTGACAAGTAACCTTCCCCTGAACTGGGAACAATGCTGTGTTCTGGGAAATGTACTTTTTTTCCTCAACGTTCAATTAACTTAATATAATTTTTATAATTTCTTTGGTGAATTAGAGAACTCTTAGTTAACGTTCCCCTGAAGTATCCATTTGGTTGTAAAGAAAAACTCCTTCTCATAATGTTCTGGGAACATTGCTCTGTTGGTTAAGGAAATCTGAGTTCCTAAAACATTCAATTACCATTTTTAAATAACATTATTTTGTTGGAAGTAAAGAACTGGTACATAATGTTCACCTGAAGTTTCACTCAAATCTTAAATTGAATGTGATATTTTCACATCATTCATATAGAAGGTAAAAGATTACATTTTTAAATTTGGAATTACTTTTAATACAGTTCTGTCTTTGCAATGACTTTATTTATAGGCCTAAAGAAAATTATTATTATTATCATCATCATCCTGATATCACCATATAGTTGCCCAAACAGTGGCTCAGAAATATCAGGTGATGACAAAATACGATAATTGTTCATTTTGTATAATCCACTCGTCACCATATCACAATGTGCATGTTCCTATGTTATATTTGTTATTTGCTTGAGATGTGAAATATGCAGTTTGATGGAAAATATACAGGTGTAGCCTCATGTAGCCCTCATCTTCAGTAGGCCTATCTGCCGAGTTTGGGAACAGAGGAAACTCTGGAGGGGCGCACGCACCGCCCGCGCGCACAGTCACTCTCTCAGCATTCTATTTACAACCGTTAGCATCAATGGCAGTTGGAGAACATCGACATCTCCGTCCACCAAGTTTCTGAAAAACTAACGCTGTTATGGTAAGTAACACAACAACGTAAATATGTTTGTTTATGACATCTTGTTTCATTTCGTAATGACTGCCTCATTGAGAAATCTTTAGAATCGGAAAAAATGTGAAGATGCTAGCTATCGTTAGCTACCTGGCTAATCAAGCCATGCAGAGGATGGATGGTAAGTAGCTATGCTAGCTAAATATCTGTCAAATATATAATATCACAGTAACCTTGTCGTTAGCTACAGACAAACTCACTGTCAATTAATGTAGCTGATGCATATTATTACGCAGCAAACCTTTGAAGTCAGCTAGCTAGGTAAACTTTCTTGTCAGCTTGATGGTAATAACCTAAAATAGCAAATTCAGATTGGAAACCTATTGCTGATCATCATTTTCTTGCTTGTTTTGTGTAGTTAGGTTGGAGAGAGGGGAAGCAGTTGAAGAGGGCACACAAGTAATGACAGTATTTGACTTGTTGTTGACCCAGGTCAGTAAACACAATTAATCATCTTCCAAGTCTTCCAACAATTAATCATCTTCCATTTACATGTCATGTCAAGTATGCAACTATGCACAGAGAGAGAGGGAGAGAGAGATAATCTGCCATGTCTAAATTAGCTTACTCCTAGACTCAGCCTATAAACTCAGCACAGACCACATTAAATGACCACATGAAAAGTTAGCTACTTTTACATTTTCATATTAACCCGTCTCTTTCCTTGTTTCTGTGTGTGTCAGTTAAGAGTATGTGTTCGAAATGTTACCAAACTTGTCTCATTACCATTCACTATGATCATATATATATATAGATATAGATATAGATATAGATATATAGATATAGATATATAGATATAGATATAGATAGTACTTATTTAACTTATTAGCTTTAAACAACTGTGCCTTTTAATTGATGTATAAAATAAAATAATTGTGAATATACTTTTATCCTCTTTTGATTCCCTCATGCAACTTTAATGTGAAACGTTCCATCATAACCATAAGAACATTGGCTACCTTTCAAGAATGTTGCATGAACGTTTCTCACTGCGTAACCTTCATATAACCCTTTTTTGCAAATCAAGTGAGAAGGACTAACCTGTACTAAGACACAGCTCTGTCCCTCTGCTTTGACGTTGTATTCTCCAGGCACCTCTTTCAGCTGCTCCTCCTGGTACAACAGCCTGTTGTGTTGATTCACAGTAAACTGCCTCTTCAGACCCCCTGCTGAACTCACACTCACTGTACTGGTGCCCTCTGGGCTGTAGGTGGCAGCACTGTACTTGGCCAGGGCCTGCAGCGCCACCACTGTGTCCTGGTGGGAGAGATGGAGAGAGAGATGGAGATGGAGCTGGAGTTGCCTTTAGACAGCATATGCATGTTTCTCACCAATTGGACGGCTTTGGCGGTAAGCTGTGTGTGTGTGTGTGTGTGTGTGTGTGTGTGTGTGTGTGTGTGTGTGTGTGTGTCAGTCAATCAATTCTGGAAATTAATTTAATTCCAATTCTGTAATTTTCAATAAAAAACATTCAATACAACAAATTGGAGTATCTGGGTACCAAAACTAAAAATTTCAAGTGTATTCATATTTATCTGTACTTTAAGTATGATTAAAATGTATTGACTATGCACTTACAGAGTTGTATTTTAGTATATTTTTAAGAAATGTATTTAATTGCAATGACATTTAATTTGTATTTTATACAATGTACACGTAAGTAAAAAAAAAATCATCCCTTTAAAAGGATACTACTAGTATACTTTCTGAAAGTACATTTAACTTAATTTAACAAATTGTATTTCAGTATACTTATGAAAAGTACACTTTATTTTCATCCCTGGAAAGTATATTATGAGTATACTTTCTGAAAGTATACTTTAATTTCATATATTTTGAAGCATACTTTTATATACCTTAACTCCTTTATATACCTAAACTAATTTAACTAAGAAAGTATTTCAGTATACTTGTGAGTATACTGTATATTGCTACAGTAGTTAATTTTCTGAAAGTTTAATATAATATCTTAAGTGTAATTCTGTATATTTCTTGAAAGTACACTTCAATTTCTTACAAATAGTATACTACCTTTATACTTTAGTAAACTGTTGAATACTTTAAATTCCTGTCTTTTGAAGTTTATTAAACACACTAAGGTTACGGTAAATCTTAAATGTAAACTAAAATACACTTTAAGAAAACTTTCATGCTGATATATACTTTATTGTCATGTTCTTAAATATGGGTGGCAGTATACTTAATTATACTTCTAATTTTTTATTTCGACAAATGTCCCTGAGAGATGGTACGCAATGTTAGTTAACCCAACCCGTGTGTGCGTACCTGAGTGGATGCAAAGCCTCCATATGGGTTCTGCTGCTGGGCCAGCCAGCGGACAATGCTGGAGGAGTAGTCCAGTCCGAACCCTGGCATGGTCGGCCCAGAGAGCAGTGCCAGCAGCACGTATGATGTCATCTCCACTGCCAGAGAGTCTGTCTTCGTCCCAGAAGCCTCTGCTCTCTCCCAGTGACGAGTGCCCCCTGTACCAGATCTCATTGTCAGTGTCATCATATCAAGCACATTAATAGACACATCACCACACACACACACACGTACCTGTGGTCTTGGCCTGGTTGTGCAGGTGTGTGATCAGTTTACTCCTGGTGTCCTGGTCTCCAGCCAGAGTGAAGGTGTAGGAGAGGAGAGCCGTGGTGTAGCTGTTCTCCAGCTGGCCAGACGCTACTGCTGCCCTCAGACACACCAGACTTCTCTCCAACATGGGGGTCTGACATGACACCATGAGACACAATCAGGGTTACATGTTACATTTGGTCTATGTTGGGATTGAGGTGTAACAGAGTTTGAGCGAAGAGTGAAAGGATAGTTGTGAGAAAGAGAGACTTAGTTCACTTACAGTGGCGTTAGAGTCCAGCTCCAGCATTGCAGCAGTGATGTAAGCAGTCAGCGAAACGTCATCACTGACCCCTCCCTATGACATCACAGGATTACAAGCAACACATTCAGACAACGTCAGACATTCAGCTCATTGGCCAGGAGAGTCCTGACTACTTAACCAGGAAAAGCACTAGGCTCAAATGAACACCTTTAACTAGGGCCCAGATGCTTTTCCTGGTCAGGGAAAAACCTCTGGCCTTGCTCATTGGAATTCCAAAGCAACATGCACATGACAGAGAGAACATTAACCAGGTAAAAGCCCTCCAGATACAAATGTACTGTTCTTTCTCTTCAGATACACACCAGATGTCTGGACTTGTTAGGGGAGCGGGCGAGGTGGGGTGATTTCACAACTGGCTAAAACATGCTTAGGATTCTTCAGTGCTCCGGGGCTCTCAGGATTCTTTCTGTGGTCTGTTCCTACTCCCCCTCTGACTGGATGAGTTCCATAATAAAGGTATCCATCCATCCACATCATTCACTCACCCATCCAACCAACCAACCAACCAACCAACCTTCATGCCGTTGTGAAATAGCTTCCCCACTGAGGCGATGCAGCCGTCCTTCCTCTGGTGACTCGCCAGCCACCCCATGGCCTTAAGGATATGGGCGGAATCCACAAAGATGAAGGGTCGCGCCCCTCCGAATGACTTCATCACGAAGGCAGTCAGCCTGGACACACACAGACAGACAAACATAGAATAAAGGACAGTGTGATTATAGTGCAGTCTTCCTATCATACTGACTGGCAGTGTGAGTGTAGTAAACAGTTTGAACACACTACAGTGCATGTCCTTCTATAATACTGACCAAGTGTTGCCAGACTCATCACTCTTCCCAAAGGCACTGTAGGAACCGTCATCATGCTTGTAGTTGAGCTCTCTCTGGTAGCCTGCAACACAAACAGCAACATGAGCCAGTGAGTGGGTTTCATCTGGGAAACCTGCTGTAAGAGTTAGCTGTTGAATGATACTCAAGTCTTAAATAGCAATTTTATCACCAAGCCTCCACTTCAAGGTGTTCCTTCCAGACAACACAATCTAGATTAGTGGTACTCATTGTGCAGCATGTGGCCTGCGAACCCTTAATTTGCTTTGGCTTGTGGTGATAATTCTATTTTCCATTCATAGTACAGTACAATCATGCAATTTAAATTCAATCTCCTAAATGGAGTCAGCAGGCCTGAATCACTTCATTGAATATATCTATTGTTCCCTGGACCGTACAGTAGATGGAAGTATAGCGCATGCAGCATGAACAGAAAGACCGAAATAGAATGTTTGCCTGCCAACAGTCAGCTACAGCAACTGACCGACACATCAGTTTGCTACTAGCTAGCTTTGCAGTCTGGTTGACATATCGATTTATTGTTAAAAAGAGAAATAAATCTGTTGACAATGAAAATGGAGGGGAAGAGCTGGAGGACAAGATGACAGCTATGAACGAACTACCACCGGAGAACCAGGAAAATCAGGAGGATAACGGTGGGGGAAGGCAGCAACCCAACATCTCCGAACAGGCTCCCGTGGCTGAGAGAAAGATACGGTCGATTCAAGAAGAACACAGAAAGTTCCAAGAGAAACGGACAAATGGGTATTTTATTGTGCGACTTGATATTTCACAATGAGGTGAGATGGATGTCTTGTTGTTTGTTGCAAGCAAGGGTAGAGATGAGCCAGAGCTGGAGGATCCACAGTGGATATTAAAGCTGGCCTTTTTTAACCTGCCACTTGAACACGGTGAATCACCACACTGTTCACACTGAACAGACAGTTTGTTCATTCCCCCAAACTCAGAGCCGTCACTACAACCAATACAGACATACTGCAACATTTTAGCTATGATGCATTTGTGCAGGTGTTGGAAGAGTTGAAGCTGGAGTTTTACTCACGATTCAACGATATAACGTACAAAGTACAAAGAGTTCATTGAGAACCCCTTTCATGTGCCAATGTCATATCTATCTCTAACCCCAGTCATCACAGCCCTCTGTCCTGACCGTGCTGGTATAGAGAGTGAGATAGTGGCGCTGCAGGCAAATGACACATTGCAAGGTGAACTACGACCAGGTGTTGCTCATTTCTGGAGCCTTGTGTCAGACAGAGTATCCACTTCTGAATCACTGTGTGCAGAATGTGACCATTTTTTGTCAACACTCATTCATGTGAAGGAACATTTTCAACCATGAACATTGTGAAATAAAAAAAGAAACAGACTGACCAATGCACACCTAGATTGCCTCACAAGGATAGCATCAACAGACTATACATTTAAAATGAATTCAGTCAATGAGCAGAAGGGACATTTTCTCTCATCCAACTACTGAGGTAACCCTTAATATGGGTCTTAGCCGAAAGTGGCCCCCTTACAAAAACAGTGAGTAACACTCTTGTCATCTCTCTGGATGCCATGCTGCTTTGTGGCGACTGATTCTGGTCTGAACACACAGTAACCCACCACTCTCCAGGAACCTGGTGGCCTTGGTCTGGACCTCCTGGGTCAGCTGCCTGGTGCTCTGCAGGTAGGACAGGATGTAGATGTTGGGTGCGAAGAGCACCATGTTCTGCTCTCCACAGCCGTACGGCATAGCCAATAGGCTGCCCAGGTTCTTCATGGCCCGCCCCATCAGGTCACCTGGGCGACAGGACGGTGGGTACGGGATTAGCTACAATGTGATGGTTAAGGATGCAAACTTGACACTTGTGTGTGTGTGTTTTCCACATCTAAAATCCTGTAAAACAGAGACTGTATTCAAGGAGAAATGTCTTACCCAGCACAGAGACAGAGGCTTTAGCAGATCCCTCCACAAACACCTTGGGCAGCTGTAGAGAGATGTCCTTCTCCAAAGGCCCCTCTGGAGATAAGACATACAAACACACATTCATCAGTTGACATGACAGAGTCAGTCAGACATTCATTGATTGTTCTCCCTATCACTAAGCAGCTGAAGAACTACCTTCAATTACACATATCTGCAATCTAAGAAAAACAGATAACAAGAACAGGTACTTACCATCACTTAAAGCCTAATGACTAATGAGTACCTAGCTACTGAAACATCTCTGAAATCTAACAGAAATGTCAGCTGAATCATGAGGACATCAAGCTTTCTGGGCCGTATCCTACACTATCGAGTGCATTAGGATGCAGTGTTAGATGTCCAAGAGGAGAGAGGAAGGGAGGAGCTCACCTGCAGGGCAGAGCAGAGCGTTGTGGCTGACGGTCTCTTCTGTTCCCTCTGCCTGGGGTTGGGGGGGAGACACATAAATAAACATAGCTATAGATACAAACGCACAGACCTTCACCTCTACTAACAGTGTTCAGACAATTAGCGAGCGATCCTCACCTCCACTAGCAGGGTTCGGACGACCGTGTCGATGCGTCCTCTCTCTGGGACAGTCACCACCTCGTTGCCACACAGATCCTCTGTCTGCAGAGCCTCAGCGCTCACCTTCACACTCACATCACCTGGTACACAGAGACACAGTAACTCATCACCTGGTACACAGAGATGCATTAATGGGCTGTTCCACTTCTTTACCATGTTTTCCTGGTTTGGCCCTGACCTTGGCTGTAGTTGATTAGCCCAGACAGATTTTAGTATGTTGCTTCCTTGATACTGAGTAGTCATATTTTACAGCCAATTTTTACAACCGCCAGGAGCGCCACTGAGAGAGTCCTGTAATTGGCTGAAAGCATTGCTCACCCAGAGTAGTTGGGGTGATGATCCACTTGAAAGTGCGGCTCTCGTCAGCACACAGACACAGGCTGTACTGGCAGCCCTCGCATGGCCTGGCACTGAACTGCTCCGACTCAGACAGAGTTACCTTCACCTACAGGACACACAGGAAAAATATATTGCAATGAACGGCTGAGTAGAGTAGCTTGCCCTAAGTGGGTATCAAACTCACAGCCTTCTGCTTACAAACCGGCTGTGCTAGCTACAACACCAAGAGAGCTAACTCCCTTGGTGGAGCTGCTATCGAGCCTTACACAGTGTCGTTGCAATATTGTTAACAAAATTAATAATGTTATACCAGGACAACATACTGGTACCAGAAGCCAAGGACAACCAATCTTACCATGATGCATTTTGAGAGATAATTGAAGACGGTGGCTTTAAGAGTGAACACCTCTCCCCGGATGACAGAGTAGGGCAGTGTCAGACTGACGAAGAAGGGCTGGAAGGCTGTGAGGCCCGTGTTGGGAGCCAGTCCAAAACCTACTAGAGAGGTACAGAAGGCTCCTGCAGCCCACTTAGTGATGGTGTCTGGGACGGTCTTCTCTACACTGACCGAGCCTGTCTCTCTGGAGGGAGAGAGAGGGAGGTAAACATTAGATCAGAGGTTCTCAACCTTTTAGCCCAACATCCCCATACCTGATTGTCAAGTATCTAGCTGCACCCCCCCCCCCCCTCCCCCATTTTTTGCCTTGACAAATGTTCTTGAAAACACTTCCATTGGGTATGAGGCCTACAGTTCATATACTGAAAGTAGTATTGCTTTACCATTAAAAGCTTCTAATCTATTTTTCATACAACCAAGGTTAAATAGTCTGTCAGGGACATGAGTTTCAAGTTTGCAGAAGCCTTTTTTCAGGAGGACCTCCCCCAGAAAATGTTTGAAATTTCAAAATGCCTTTCCTGCAATTCTACACATTTGGCATGACAATAATAACTTTAAAATTGGGCCTATCAGAAATGTATTTCATGCAATAAATTTTACATGACTTCCATGTGAAATGTACTCGATTGCTGCAATAATAAACCACTCTTCTTACTATGAGAATAAGTTACTCACTTTGACTATAATCACAGGAGTAAATAATATTTTTGTACATTTATCTCAATTTACTTTTGGAGATGCTACACCATGTAACCAGTCATTGTATTATACAGCTTTTGATTTAATCTCAATATCTGTCCTAGAGCTACATTTAAAAATCGGTAATCCATATTTAGGATTTAATTTAAAATGTATAATTTGTTCTTAAATACGTATTTAGCCCTGCAGATATACATTAAATATGTATTTAGTCACACAAATTATTGGAAGCAAATATTTAAGATAGACTTAGGGTTAACCCTAAATATTTAATGTTTGGCTAAATATTTAGGTGAAAACATGTTTAAGATTTAAATTAAATATTTATTAACCTTGATTTTTGGCTCAGATTTATAAATTACATCAGGTACAAATGGGTAATCCATACATCTTAATCTGTAAAAAAAAATATAAAGAATTTCGAATTTGTAATTGGAAAACCAATCTGTGTTTTGATCTAAATATTTAACAAATACATAAATATAGAAATTATATCTAAATATTTGATTTAAAAAATACATGTTAATTTATATTATATATCTGTAGTGCAAAATAATATTTAGGAATAAACTATATATTTAATTGAAATCTTAAATCTGTATTACAGAAATAAACTCAGACAAATATTTAATTTAAATCTGGGGATATGAAATTAAATATTTAATTGAAATCTAAATTTGAGATTAATTATTGCCAAAGATATGCTTATTAACTCCATCCATTTTAGGAGAAATGGGATCTGGTTCAGTAATCAGACGAGGCTGTCTAAAGGAACATTGGATTAGATAAACATTCATATTGTTTTCTTGTTATCAACACTTTGAAAAGCGTTTGTTTCATACATTACATCCAAATTAAATTATTATCACCATCATGACGTTGGCTGATATGACCAGTGGTTGCTTGTTCTGTTTATACAGTATTTAAAAAATAATGTCTCTATTTCAATGTCCACACTATCTTACCACTTAAATAGTATATAATACATCAGGCAACATTAATTTCTACCATAGTGTAGATATTGGAGCATAGTTGTGGTTTACCCAACAGGCACCAGGTCCCAAATCCAGGTCTCAGGGAAGTAAGTGCGGACGGTCTCCTTCGGCCCCTCTGCAGCGCTTGGTGCCATTTCGTTGAAGGCCATGGGGACTGGAGAATCTACAACATCTTCATCACCTGAACCTTAGTATATTTGATAAACTAGCATATACTAAAGTATTATCTGAAGAATAATCTTTTGCCAATGTCTATATGTTAGTTCTGTAAACCACAAGGTTTAAACATTAGTATATGACTCTGATGAAGGCAGGCACTGTGTAAACCTGTATTTGAGAGAATAAGACAATGCTCCTTTCTCTACTTTCAATAGCAACCTATCCCCAAGGTTAACACAGGGAAAGTAAGACACTGCTATAACATGCAAGAAATTCCAGCGCACTGGCATTCTTGATTGCTCCACAATGATTACATGTAACATTTTTTTTTTTTTTTGCCAAGCATGCAAGAACCCGTGTTGGAGTTTAACATAATTTGTTTTACACTATGATACTATGCAATACTCTCATAACATACCGTCGTCCACTTCCCCATGAACAAAACAGTTAAAAGGTTTCTTCACATCAGAGTTTGTCACAATCTTCATTCCAACTTCCTAAGCAGGGAAAGTGCAGAACATTAAACAATGAACAGGAGTAGAAACCATATAATTAATAATATATACAGTACATTTGCAAAATACTTTTGTGTACTTTTTTCAGAAGACGCATTATAGATGTACAGGATGTCTACTTTCCAAATTCTTGTATGTACTTAACAGACACCATCTTTGCCCGGAACCTCTTACTTTAAAGATGCTGTAGACGTCATTTTTGCTATCTTGGCTGAAGTAGAAGGAGCGTTTTTTTCGACCGGGGGCTTGTTCTGGTACTGGTTCTGGTACTGGTTCTAGTGGCACTTCCACCTCCAGTATGGGAGGGAGGCAGGGGTAGGGCTCAGAGTCCTCTGTGTCATAGTGATACCCTGACAGTCTCTGGACAGGCAGCTGGCTGTAGACCTGCACATAGAGAAACAAGCTTGAAACATCATGTGTGTCTATCTGTCTCTATCTATTGTATACTAATGTATGGTATCTGTTGCGTCATATCTGTCTTTCCTTCCATCCATCCACAGCAGGATCAGGGCAGCCATCTGTGTGGTGGGTTCAGTACGTACAGAGTCTATGGTGAGCTCCTCCTCTGGCTGCAGTAGGAGGACACTCTGGTCGATGGCTCTGACGGAGCAGAGGGATCCTGGATGGGCCTGCAGGCTCAGAGACGTCTTCTCTCCTGGCAACTCTTGGAGGGCCGAAAACCTCACAGACACCTGCACAGGAGAGGAGACAGAAAACACACAGCACTTAATAATGCTCTATAGAAGAATAGACATCAGGTCATGTACACGTACTGTATAATGGGTCTGTAATGATGACATGTTACATTTTATGTACCACGTAAATAGGCAATCTAGCTACCCATCTAGAAATCTATCCATCGTTCTGTAAAGTAATACTCTAACAATACTGTATTTTACCCTTGTATAAAATGTTGTTTGTGTCTATCAATAGCAATCCGATACAGTTATTTGTGATACTTAATTTTCTTCTGTCTGCTACACCTCCTTCAGCTTTTACGGTAAACATACCATTCCAACTTTAGAATGTAAATCTAACTTATGTTGCTTACATTATATTCACATTTAATATAATCACTTAAAAATGCTAATTTTACAGAGGTCTATGGTGACTAAAAGATTATATAATTGGAATGCTGCTGTTTGTACAACCTTTAAGTGACACACTCCACTCAACTTTAAAATGTGCAGAAAAATCGAAATTGTTAACCCTGTAAAAAGCTTTCTGATACCTATTATACTTTTAATAATAAACTATTCATCTTTTTGTAACTCCAAAAATTCCCATTGGTTCATGGAGGCTGTTACATTGCAACCAGTTGTGGACAACCAGTTGTTGAACATCTGAATTATGCAAATGTAAAAAAAATAACACTCGTAAATTCAATACCTTGTGTTGCCTGTAGTCCTACAAATTCATTTTCACAGATAAAAACAGCCATTTGGAAGATAGCTAATACACTAGCGAAAAAGCTCAGCTAGCTAGCTATTTTGTTGGCTAGCAAGTTTCTAGCTAGCTAGCTTAGTAACACTATTCCCTATAGTTGCCTGAGCTCTTCCACCATTGTTGTTTTTATTTCTTTTTTTATCTTTTGTATTTAATTTATTTATTTACTTATTTATTTTTGTACAGTGTCCTCGAGTCTGAGAAAAGCGCTTTTAAATTGAATCTATTATTATTATTTTACATATACGTAGACTAACTCGACAGGGTGCTACCATTCAATCTTTCTAGCTAAGTAACTAGCAAGCCAACTATAGCTATCCGTCATACTTATTAGTGGGCTTGGTTCAGCAAGTCCAACTATAGTTCTTCATATTACTTAGGGTTAGGGTTAACATTTTCATAAATGTTTACTGTTTGTCCCAGTCTATCTCTAACTTTCTCTTTCTTCAACAACAAACTCCATAATGTTGAGAAACCTCCAAAGCTTATTGATGCTTACTTCAAGATCTCATAGAATTATCTCACTGTGTGTACTTTCAGCTAACTGAGCAAGCACACAACGTTCCTACTTAATCTTCCCTTTGTAAGTATTGTTTATGTGTGTGTACGTCAAAACCAACAAAAAGATGTTTGCCAAAAAACATAGTTGTGCATATGTTGCTCCAAAACGATGTTACATATCAACACTCCAAACAGGCTAGCAGCAGATGATCAGAGTCAAACCTGCCTTGTTCTTGAAGCACAGCTGGATAGGGAAGTCCATGCTGTCTGCCACCGTCTCCCCACCAGGCAACACCGTAAATACCAGGACCTGGGCGAACGGAGCCAGGTCAGCCATCCTCTGCAGTGATACAGACAGCTCCCCTTTGTTCACTGGAACAGGAGATAATGGAGATGTAAACTGGATGATATTTTCCTTATAGTCATGACAAATTGTAATTATTATTTTTTTTTAAAAGGGAGGTATTTCTACTAATGAAGTGGGACTCTGGATGTTAAACAGAAATGGGTAAATAAACAGACTGGGTGTCATGAACAGAAAGGGGGGTAAAGGCATTTAGGAGAATCCATGTCTAGTTTACCTGTCCCTTCCTTGACTGCCACTGGGAGACGCCCATGCAGCACGACGCTGCCTCTAGACATCACCTGAGACACACCACAGTCAGACTTTACCTTACTGCTATTAGCTACATCAGTAAAGTTTAAAGATGACCATGAACACACGAGACAGCCATATATCTTCAAATTACGAATTATTCGTCTAATGTCAAGTACTGTATACAACACCATTTAATGACCATATACCATATAAAAGAAGTCCAGGGCCTCCTGTCCCTTCTTCAATTCTTTCCCCTGGATGATGTAACTTGCACGGACCGTACCATCGTTCTCACAGGGGAGTGTCCCACTGCCCTGCATGATCTTAAGAAAGCTCTTGCTCTTGGAATAGAATGCTGTTGGATAGTGGTAAGCAGATCTATACTCTGGTACTCGCAAATCACGCACATACGCATTATCTTCAGTCTTTGTATGACGAGCCTGTTAAAAGAAATGCAGATCAAAGAATAAGAATGGACACTTTTTTTTAAATAAATTCTTAGACAGAGAGAGAAAGACTAAGACAGACAGACAGACGAGAGAGACTAACCTTTATGACTACACCATCAGGGTTCCATAGGGCAGTGTCCAGGGAGAAAGGAACCATGCCCTTGCTGTCTGTAGTTAGGGTCCAGTTCTCAGACGTACCTTGGTTATGCACAATCAGATACACAGGCTCGTTGGCAGCAGGAGCGGAGTCTGGACCAGTGACTTTGATCTGAAAACACACATGATGACTAGAGCTACACCACCATCTCAACTCCAAGACACTTGACATTCAACACACATTGCCTACATGTCCTTGCAGGGATTAAAAGCATATGTAGTGATCAGAGAATGGCTTGACATTTACACTGCGCATTCTGCATGCAGTTCTTTTAATAATAGGTTGATGCATAAGTCTCAGCACCTTTCCCTCAAATGCAATCCCTGGCTTGTATGCTGCCGGCACACCCTCAAAAGTGACCGTTCGGATATCGTTTGTGAAGCTGGCCCTGCCACTCCCTTTCAGGACAACCCCTGGAGGAAGAACACATGTAGTGATTAGAGATGAACAGACACACAATGTGTAAATGCCTGTTGATACTGTTTATAAGTGCCAGCTAAACATCTGTTGTTGATAACGTTGTGTGTGCATTTAGGATCTGATAGTATTGTACCTGTCCCGTATTCCTCCATCTCTGTCTCCACCTCGAAACTGTCATCAAATCTTGTTTTAGTGAGAGCAAACTCAGTCACGTCAACAATTTGTGTTGCACAACCAGTCTTGTCAGTCTATGAAAACAAAAAAACACAGTAATAAAATTCCCATCACACATGATATGAAGTTAGGTGTTGGTGTCGGCTTGAGTTCAATAACATATTTCCATTCAGCTAACATTTGAGAACAGCAGTGAATTTTACATGAAATCAGGATGATTGACATAACAAGCTCTTTCAAGGTGGAATCAAGAAAACTCACTGTCATTTGAAAATTCTTGCAGATACCAGTGTTTTCTTTAGAGTCTGAGAACCAGTAAGTGTAGACTCTTCTGCAAATCTTAGCCTTCACAGACCCCAACACTGGTTTCCCATAAGTGTATCTACGGACCAAGCCAACAGAGGATTTCGTCAATAATAATAACTTAAAAGGAATGACAAATGAGTATTTGAGTACATGAATTACAAAAAATTAGCAACCATGCAAAATTGATGTTCACGAAGGTTCAGGCAAGACACTTTAAGGAGGAGAGCTGCCGGCTGTCAGGGACAGACAGATGATCTCACGTTATGCAATCATGTCACATTGGATGGAGTTCATGGGACAGGCTATAAGAGCCAAGTTATGCTAGACTCCACCATAGTTGAGCATTTGTTCGCCACTGGCTATGCAAGTATGTTTTTCGGGCATGCTCTTCCCGTCATCTGGTTGGGGTTCTTGTTAGGTAACTTTTTTCATACACGTGAGAATACGCTGTTGAACTTGAGCTGCATTATGATTGACCACTCGTTAGATTTCACCTACCGGGTGGTCCAGTACACATGCACACATTTCTCATAAGCGTCATAAGAATGTCAAGTGGATGGAACCAAAAGACAGTGTCAAGCACAAGCGCTGAGTACATATAACATGGAGATGCAATGGAGTGCAGCAAATAACAGCTTACTTTACAGGCCGATGGGTGGATGTTTTCAGCTGCGTATGAACGCTACATTAGATTGAATTCTAAAGAAATTGTGAAGCCCAAAAGGTGCGCAGTAATGTGTGATATAGAGACGTGATGGCAATGGTTATAACAGTAGTTAACAATAGTTATAACAGTAGTTAACAAAACAGTGATACTGCTGTTGAATAAAAGAGAAAAGTATGTGATGAAACAGTTACTATTAGCAGGTGGTGGCTGGGTACTGATTGCGTAATAAAAGTAAAATGACCAGGCAGATCACAATAATCATCCATGGTGGGTCGTAGACGTTGTCTGTGTTCTAGCACAAAACCATGAGGTTGTTTCTTGACATCCCCTGGCCAATCCTGAGACAACATGCAGGAAAGCAGTGATGGATTCACTGTAGAATAGTTCACAAGGTAGAATATTCCCATGTACCAGATAACATAAGTAGTTCTGCTTTGTACATCACATGGGTGCTGATGATCCTAGAGATTAGAAGGAAAATGCGTTTCTAAAGTAAGAACCTGCCCTACAATACGATGATTTTGCTGTTTGAAGTATGGGCTCCCTGCTATGTATATTATTTGTATATAATGTTTTTTAACTTCAAGCAGGGAGCTATATCAGAGTGGAGCCATCCATTTACGCCAAACCTAATGTATTCATTAAACTTTACATCTAAACAACGTAAGTGTCCTGACTGAATTGAAGTTCACGAAGGTTTAGGCAAGACACTTTAAGGAGGAGAGCAGCTGGCTGTCAGGGATAGACAGCTGATCTCACGTTATGCAATCATGTCACATTTGAGTTATGCTAGACTCCACCATAGCTGAGCAGTTGTTCGCCACTGGCTGGTTCGCCTCCCCAGCTTCCCCCTGCAGGTTTGCTCGTATTTTACCTACCTACGGGGGGTTTGAAGTTTATGGGCTCCCCACTATCTATTTAAACAGCACAAGTGTTCTGACTGAACAAAAAAAATCTGTATAAAGTATTGTGGAAAGTAAAAAGAAGTCACTTACTTTCCACAAACCCTCAGTGTTGCTTCTTTGTCCAGAATTGTAATGACGTTGGGAAGGTGAACTTTCACCTCATACTTGGGCAGAACTAAAAGAAAGTACAAACGTTAGAATCACTCTTTCATAGTCACTTTCATCACAAGCTGTATAACAGACCAAATACCTATTAAATTAATTGCATAGATCTGGTTACCGGAATAACTAATTGTTCTTGTGCAGCAATTCCATTACCATGTAATTATATACCAATCATAAATGTACTGTGCAACAGCATGCGAATACATTTTGTTACTAGAGTAAGAACCATGTTATTACACAGTTATAGGGGCAACTTAATGTTAAGTGTGACCAAAGCCTTGAAAAAGGTCACAGACTGAAATGTTGACACATTTATTAACATTTGTTATCGTTTAGTATTGTTCTTGTTGTGGAGCACTTCGCGACATTTGTCTATGTAAAAAGTGCAAATACATTTGATTGATTGAAAATTAGATTGATTGAGGAGGTAAAGCGTATGAGGTATTTCTTTTTATGCAAGTGTGTTTATGGTTTATGCTTCAGTGAATCACATTTAGAAGTAAATCAACAAGGCCATAGACGACATCCTGACCATATTCTTTGATGTCAAAGCTATGGCTGGTCTGTTCGCCCCTTTCATTCCAGGTGGTGATGAAGTAACGGCCTTGCGTTGCCTCAGGGGTCGTAGGGTGGGACAGGTCCAGAATGCCACTGACAGTTGATTGGTTCAACCACTGGGCAATGCGGTTGGAGTTGGGGTCCTGCAGACAGGTTAAAACAGGTTGAAAAACAGGTCCTTTCAGGTTTTTTTGTGTTTGTTTTTTAGAGGCACTGTAAGTCATTCATTCGATGATGTAATTCTATTGGATTGATTTATATTGCATTTACTCAGCAGTAGATTGGGTTTAGGCAAAATAGATGTAAATGATTCTTACCTGAAGTTCCACTGTTTGGTACTAGAAAAAACACAAAAGTACATTCAACAGTTACACACATGCACTACATGTGGGGATGGTACCTGGGCAGTAAATTGTTTCAATAAACCACTTTAATAAAGAGTTGTAAAAAGCGCTTTAATTTCTCTCCTCTTTAAACTGCAGTCGGCCATCATAAGTCACCATTTTAGAATATAACAACTACTTATAAAACTGTGGACTCTAGATTCTCACATGCAAATGCTACAAAAGAAAACATCTCACCATCTGATTGTAGGGCAATAAACTGGAGTCCAGCGAAACGATTCGGAACTGGACTGGAAAAGGTCACAAAATGTGTCATTCAGAGACAAGCAGCTCTCTCTCAATACACATACCTACATGCTGTATTGATGTATAATGCATTTTGTTCATGTCCTGGTATACTTGTATTGTAAACATTAAAATCAACACTGAAGAACATTTACAAAGCAGATTACATGGGCATTTAGATTTAAAGAAAAAAAAAAAGGTGATATTACCAGTCTGTCCTGGTTTGTAGATAGGCTTGTCTGTCTGGACAATGTTGATGAATGTGGAGCGCCTAATCAGCATCTTGGTATTTTTGTTCATCGACTCCTTGTCCCCTTGGACTGTAACATGGATGGTGGCCACGGTATCACCAACCACAGAAGGGACCTGGAACATGGCCAAGGAAAAATGTAAGGTTTCTTAGGATTTTAAGCAATACTCAGTCTCTGCACACAGACAAGGGAGTCAATGGGAGAAAGTCTGTGGGAGTCCATCGAGGAAGGACAGAGAATGGCCACATGGCTGATTATTTGCTTTCGGTATCTTTGTCACCAATGCTAGCTTTATTCCTTGTTGCTTTGAAGACTTTGAAATAAAACACTGAAGAATAGAGAACAGGTCAAACATAAAAGACATACATTTATTCCCAATGATTGCGTCAAACGGTTATGAACGTGTTGAAGCGGTCACATGACCAATTAACACAAGTTAACATTATGTTATATCTGACTCCAAAAGATACTTCATGGTTAATAATGATTGACAATGCTTTGCTCATCCCTATGTGACAGACAATCGATCATATTGGATCCTAGATTCATTAAGAATACCCAAAATGCTATTTTACCATGACCTCAAGTTAAAATAAAAATCGGCTCTGGTCGAGGGGGTAGCATGTAATTGGCAGGGGTTTAATACGAGCACACTGACATCGCAGCGGGCTACACCTCAGTGTAGCACCTCTGCAGCGGACACATGGTGTGAAGTGCTGCCGAAAGCCATCACAAGGTGGTGACAAGAGCTGTGAAGGATGTTTGAAAAGAGAATGGTGTGCTTTATCGGATAGATTGGCAAAATCAAGTTTATTATAGCAGCTCACGAATTACAGAGATGAAGAGTGGAAATGGTTTAAATATCAGGTTCTTTTAAGACCAAGCAATGGAGCCAAGAGCTATCTCCTCATGCCGTCATCACACATTCTTTCAAAGCGCAGAAAAATGGGGAAATGTTTTAGCGCAGTCTGACATGAATAAGCACGAGTCGGCTTTAATAATGTAACAGAATGAAGTTACTCATGCGAGACAGCAGTAAGGATGTCGGGTTTCAGTGGGATTGAGAGTGGATAGAAAAGTAGTCTACATTTGTTATCATTAAAACAGTTATAATAGGGTGCAAATGTCCACATTTTCAGCAAGGGCAGCATTCTCTTGTCCAGACAATGTAATAATAATAATAATAATAATAATAATGCATTTATTTTGTATAGCGCTTATTTTTGTTAATCAAGAAAAAGATTTCTTCACCATCAATCATACAGTATATCCTAAAATTAAACGTTCAACTCCTGGCTGGCTCGGGAACTTTTGTCTCTTGTTTCAATGATAAAACTAGTACAAAAACACATCTCACTCCAGTCACACTGGATTTTAGGTGGCTCTAACCATCCGCCGTTTGCTCTCTCCATCCTCTCTGGCGAGAGAGGCAGAGTCGGATATTTTTGGTGACGAATAGGATACCATTGAGAAAATAAAATGACAACCATGATTGACAACTAATTTGGCCACGTCTCTTCAATGTCTTCCACAGCAGAGGCGTGTCTTTTTGTTCCGTATGGCCGACTGGAATGAAAATGTCACAATAGCAGACATGTATTCCCCTTGGTTTTCACCAATTCCATATTGCCGCAAATACAACCTTTTGGACTTGGCAATAACTACTGAATACCTGAGGCTCTCAATACAAATTCATACAAATGCAATTTACACAAATCATCAGTATAGGCTACAGGGTCCATCCGACTGCAGCCGTGTATTTTCTCCTAAATATGTTGAGGGGAAAGGAGGCGCGCAGGGACCGCGGCGCAGTGCATAATGCCTCCCATGGTACATTACGTCAGCCGTAACTTTGACTGAATCTGTGAATAGAGACGTGCCAAAAGTGAGATTTGTTTTGCTCGGATCTCTGTTGTAATGACACAGGTCTGTTTGCTGGGCAGGCTAAAGCTCGATTTTCGTTAAAACTTGGAACAAATAAAATAAATGTAATGTAATCTTGTTTTGTGCACACACTCCAACATTATTGTTATCCCTATTGTATCCTTCTCCCTTCCCCTTAGATTTCATCCCCTCCCATTCAAACTCCCATTCTGTTACTACCCGCTGCAACCTGCAGACCACCTCTCTCTCTCTCGCTCATATTCTGTTCTATCATTCCTACCCTTGACTGAAACCTTCTCCCTTTTGTCTACTGATGCTGCCTCCTCCATCCTCATATCTACTCTGTCCTCATCTTTTGACTGTGTCCACTCCCACTCTAGGCCAGCAAGATCCTCTCCCCAAGCACCATGGCCGTCTAATTGCCTGCAAGCTAGTAGAACAGGCCTTTGAGCAGCTGAGAGGAAATGGGGGGGAAAACTGACCATCCCAATGACCGAGCATCTTATCACGCTCTCCTCCTGAAGTTCTCCTCTTCTGTGACTGCTGCCAAAGCCTCTTTCTACCATTCTAAAAATCATCTGCCTCTGACCCAACGAAACTGTTTGCCACATTCTCCTCACACCTCAACCCACCTTCCCCTCCCTCTTTGCAGATGACTGTCACCTACTTTGTAAAGAAGGCTGATGACATTAGCAGCTCTTTCACACAACCTCGTGCCATCACTACTACCACTAGTAGATTTGGCTGTGGTTTATAATCTCTTTCCCCTCACTCCCCTGATGACGTCCTAAAACCTGTCTCATCCAATAGGGCAACCACCTGCCCTCTCGATCCCATCCTATCACCCCTTCTCCAATCCATCTCGAACGACATTCTTCCTTTCCTTACCACCCTCATCAATTCCTCCCTGACCACTGGCTCTGTCCTGGCTGCCTTTAAGACAGCCAGAGTCAAATCTCTTCTCAAGAAGCCATCACTTGACCCATCTGTTGTCCAAAACAACAGACCAGTATCCCTTCTTTCATTCTTATCTAAAACTCTTGAAAGTGCTGTTTGTAACCAACTCTCACATTATCTCTTTCAGAACAATCTCATTGACCCGCATCAATCCAGCTTCCGGGCTGCTCACTCTACTGAGACTGCTCTCCTTGCCACACTGCCAGAGCATCATCCCTCACCTCTGTTCTTCTGGACTTGTCTGCTGCGTTTGACACAGTAAACCACCAGATCCTTCTCTCTACCCTGTCAGAGCTGGGCATCTCAGGCTCTGCACGCTCCTGGTTTGTATCCTACCTGGCCAATCGCTCAGGGTGGATTACTATTTTTTGTAAGAGAAAGAACGGGAAGGATCTGCCTATTATGATTAGACTGTTACATACACTCATCTCTTCAAACATATCATCCCTCATCCCTTTTTTTTTTTCTTTTTTTTTTTCTTTTTTTCGGTATCTCAAGATCATTTCACTCAACATTTCATCTCCTTACTCATTTGTTAAAATGATATTTGAGACCTCAAGGTTCTCCATAGCAGTACACACTGGGGAGAAATAAAGACAATTAAAACTCAATTGAAATTCCCTTTCCAACTACAAGTAGATCCAGTTAGAGTAGACACGACTGTAACGCAGAGAGGGTCGCTGTCCACATCACGCACCCTCACCACTGGTCTCCCCCAGGGCTTTGTCCTCGGACCCTTATTGTTCTCTCTGTATACCAAAAATCTTGCCTCTGTAATTTCCTCACACGGTTTCTCCTACCACTGCTAAGCTGACGACACTCAACTTTTTATCTCTTTCCCCCCCCTCTGACACACCGTTGGTGACATGTCTCTGTGTCTCACAGATATCTCTACCTGGATGTCTGCTCACCACCTCAAGCTCAGTCTTGACAAGACAAGGCTCTTCTTCCTTCATAGGAAAGCATGCCCTCTCCAAGACTTCTCCATCACAGTGTCACTCTCCTAGACAGCAAAGAATCTTGGGGTGATCCTGGACAACCAACTGTCCTGTGCAACTAACATCACAGTGATGGCCCGCTCCTGTAGATTCTTCCTTTCCAACATTCGAAGGATACGGCCATTTCTCACAAGAGAAGCAGTGCAACTTCTGGTCCAGGCACTTGTCATCTCCCGCCTAGACTACTGCAACTCACTTCTGTCCGGGCTCCCTGCCGCCGCCATCAGACCTCTGCAGCTCATACAGAATGCTGCAGCCCATCTGGTGTTCACAAATTATTGTAAGTCGCTTTGGATAAAAGCATTTGCTAAATTGCTTAAATGTGAAATGTAAACGGTGGAACCTCCAGCATTCCCACCGATGACCAGATGGAATTTTCTTCATCTTGCTTCTATCAATCTAATCCTCTCATTCAGAGATTCTCTGATCAGTGTCTGATCTAGCTATACAGAACCAACAGAAGAGTGACAGCATCTCTGGCCCTGCTATGCAATATGATGCACAACACATTGTGATGCAATACGACTCATCTCTATTCACCCTCTTAGGACGATCAGTTGTAATGTTAAGGGACAGAGCAGTGCATCTGACATGTACGGTATATGATGACATAAGGGCACTATATGGCCATACAGCTCTAGCCCTCTAACAGAGAGAGGTTTGAGGATAGTGGGCCCATTGTCAAAGGCAGATAAACTCAGGAGCAGAGTAGGATTAAGATAACTGCTAGTATGGCTGTTCATAGGTTGGATCGTTTTGCATAATGCAGTGTACTGTAAACGTTCAGCAACAGAAGTCTTGACTAGTCAGAACATGACTGATTACAACCACTTAGTTTAAAAAAAAAATGTTTGTGATCGCCCTCAAGTGTATAATCAATGTGTTCTAACTGATAAAATCATTATAGTAGTGTGTCTGTTTGAGTGAAGTAACAAGACTCACATCACCTTTGCCACATGCTTTTACTGGAAGTACTTCCACAAGTAAAACATACCTCTGGTGTGTTTTTTTTTGCACTTAATGCAACTGGTGTTATGCAACCACAGAGATTAAAGTCTGTGAAAGGGGAGGTTGTGAGTGGGGGTGGGTTTCAGGCATTTTATCAGAGGAATGCAGGTAGCTTGCCTGTGGCAAAAAGAGTCTTTTGTTTGGCTGCTGAAAGAGAATCACCAGTAGAGTAAAATCACGTTTAAATCTACTGCAAATCTGACTTCAACAGATGGGGGTTACTGCTCCACTAAGAGCAGATCAATATGGAGCGAGGCACAGTGTTGCATAACAACAGGAAAGAAACCAGTTTCAAAGTGTCAGTGACTGTTATAGCTGATGAGTCCGGTCATAGTGTTAATTAAGTAAACAATGACCACACACACACACACACACACACACACACACACACACACACACACACACACACACACACACACACACACACACACACACACACACACACACACACCTGGAAAGGTATGCAGCGATAGAAGTCCTGAGTGATTGACTCCTCCAGTAGAGTGACGTTGGCTGCTCCCTCCATCTCCAGAGTGACCTTTAGTGAGAGAGGCTCCGTGGGCTGGTGCACCTGAGCGCACAGTGTCTCTGAGCTGCCGCCGACCACCTGGGAGCTGACCGTCACCAGGTAGATGCTGCAGAGACACAACACAAGAGTAGAGATGAGAGCACCCAGAGAGGTTGTCTTCAAAGCAAGCAAGTATCAATGAAGCTTGGGGCCAGCTGCAGTTTCAGTTTGGTAAATTCAGGTGGATCAATTGAGATTCAATTCAATAATTTAATATACCCATTATTACTGCTTGGAGCAATAATGCTGTCAGTCTCTCATACACCATTCTTGCTTTTCGTCTATGCCTTGGTGATGCAGACATACCCCCTTAATGTTTTCAAGTAGGGGAAACGTGATCTGTACCTCATTTGGCTGTTTGGCCCACACAAGAGGCCAACAAATGAGAAATTAAGGACTCTGTTAATTCTGTTTTAGAAAGTGTGGTTGGGAATAGTAATGAGTTGTTTTTCTGTTCTGTCCTTGGGAGTAACTACAGTGGAACAAAGGGACAACTCATCTGAAAGAGAGACCTTGGCCTCAACATGACAACCTGTAAAAAATAATGGTTAAATCTGACCTGTCCATTTTAACCTGTGATGTGTCATACTAAGTTGTGAGGACTTGCAACCCAAACATATATTGTGAAACATATTAAGGTTTAAGGATAATAGAGACACAGAGAGAGAGAGAGAGAGAGAGAGAGAGAGAGAGAGAGAGAGAGAGAGAGAGAGAGAAATGTTGTACACCATGTGTGATTGCATAATTGTTGTCCTGAGGCCACACCTCTTCTATAATGTCTTTAAATGAAAGATTCAGATAATCATAACCAGATGTCTTTATAAAAGCCTTCTACAGGTACAGCCCAGTTTACCACCTGTAGCCTACATCAAATCAAACGCACAGCATGCAATTGCATTGTGCGCCGCTACAGCGGCATGAATAAATACCATAAGGATGAAACAACAATGTATAAGACTTAACTACTCCAGATGCACATAGCCTACGCTTCCTCTGTTCTTTCTCTATATCTACTTCATAAAATGTTATTTAGTAGGCATACTTACGATTCATTGAAGTTGCTCGATGTCGCAGTTTGCAAAAGCACAGACGCGATTAAAACAACGCAGAACATGTTTAGATCAAGCGCCATGGCAGCGATACTCTCGGCAGTAGAGCCAATCTTTCTTGCGTACTTTAAAACGCTCCTCTTTCCCCGTTGCCTGGCCAGCGGGTCAAAAAAAAGTTGCACAAACGGTGCTGTTTATATCCGAATGCACGGCAGACACTCCCTTCCAAATCTGTTGGATCAACCAGCCTCCTCCCTCTTCCTAATTCTGGAGAGGATCTAATATAGGGAGAGTGTCGCAATTAGAGTCGTTCGAAACTGGCTCAGTGGGTAGTGATAGATGGATCATTACCACATCTCCGCAGGCTGTTCTTCCAAAGTTTAGAATAGGGACATATCGATACTGTAGATCAATAGGGGAACAGCTGGATTAGAGATTGGAGCCACCTAGTAGGCCTACATCTCAAAACCTACAGTTTACACAGCTTTGAAAATTCGACGAAACGATGTTATTCAATACAGGCTAGGATGACCTTCAACATAAAAAAAACTCACCCCTTCAGTCTCCGAAAATTACATGAAATACATTCAATTAATAGCAAACCCAATGTGAAGGCCTAAATAATTATGCATCAATACAACCAAACACCCAATGATAAGAGACTGAACTAATCTTAATTTGACTTCATTGGCCCCAATGTCTAGCTTATCAGCCAAACAAATGTCTATACCTTCCCCAAATGCATTTATCTTTCAACAGGTGCCATTTATCCTAGAGAATTGACATTCCTCCCAAACTGTAAAATGCAGCAGGTTATACGACACTTCAAACACCAGGAAAACACGAATTTCCAGGAAGACGACTTGGAAGTAAACATGAGAGGAATGTATCACCGGATATCAAAAAGCCCTTCCCCAGAACCTCTGGTCCTACATTCCTTAGGGCAGTGAGGACAGGATATTATTAAAGCAATAAGGCACAAGTGGCAGTGATATATTCTACATATATCATGTCTTCCAAATGTGTGTGAGCGTGCGTGCCTGCGTGCCTGCGTGTCTGTCTGTGCTGGTGTGTGTGGATTATTGTGAGTATGAAAAGAGATCTGTTTGTCCCGTAGTTTGTTTAGTCTGAGTCAGCAGAGAGCTGCTTCCATGCCACTAGAGACAGAGACAAGGCAGGCAAGAGGCCAGGGCTCACAGTCTTCTCCTTCTTTGTCTTCAGAGATGGACAAAGATACATCAAAATGTACAGTTAGGGTTAGAGTTAGTTAGTATGTTAGTTAGTATGTTACAAAATATCAAATACCCTAAAGACCAATTCTCAGCACACTCAGTTTTGACTCCTGTTACAGTAGCTTTGGGCTACTGTACTTATATAGGCTACACTCAGCTCTGAGCATGTTGCTTGCTTCTCTCAAACACCCTAATACGCTTCAGAGAGAGAATAGACCTTATAGTGATAATAGACCTTATATACCGTTTTCAGAAGAATAGCCTATCTAGGTTTGTATTTGGTTGATATAGGTTATGCTAACCATCCTGGTGGCATTTGTTATCACAGAAACATCAGAAGTTGCTTTTCATGAAAACAGCTGAATGAATCTTTCTGAAAATTGGCCTACATATAGTCTGTCACCACTGGAGTAGATGCACCAAGTCACTTATATAGTAGACAAAAAGTATTCAGTAAAGGTGGAGAAATTATGATAGGAAAAACAGCCTTTTTCAATGCAATGTCCAAGCAGCTCATGTAGCATGTAGAGGGAACAAATTTCTCTGAAATTAACAAAACTAAATGTAAGTGTATTTAAGACATTATATGGCCGAAATTATTGAGAAGTGAATAAAAGACTTCCATGGATACCCTGTTTTTAACTTAGGGGAACTATTATCAGTAGGCTCTATATTATTTTCTATTAGAACTGACAAACTTGCTGTTGAAAAGTATTTTGAAAATACATAAATACAGTACAGTTCTCTAAGGTATCGTGTTACAATTTTCTTTTATTCAGGCCAGTCAAATACAAATGACAAAATACCTAAAAGTAATTGAAATACGTATTTCAAATACATGTAACAGAAATAGTGTCCATCTTCATTGCTCCATTCTAGGGAGGGGCTTGATTGACTAGTCATCATTCAATTGATGAATTACTGCATTCAAACAATGATATTTAGAATAACAGCACAATTTCATCAGACATTATACAGTAAACATGATTTATATTAGCTGTCTAAAAAACATTAATTCCTCCAGGAAATGGTGGAGTCCCGTCAGCAGGTGGCAGTAGTCTCTTCCAGTCTGCCTTACAGTTCATTGATGTCATCACCTGTGAAAATGACAAATCTATTCAATATTCCTTCCTGTGACCTAGGACATTGCTCACCTCTCACATACTTAGCATTCATCTTATCTACATTTATAATCTCTGGGTTCTCTAACGCTTCTTGAGCTTCAGTATTAGTTGTGCAGGCTTCTGTTCCAGACCAGCACACCTGATTTATATCCTGCTGGGCTGGAACAAACGCCTGCAAACCCTCTAGCTCTCCATAAGTGGAGTTGAAAACCTCAGGTATAAAAGAAGGTGGTGGTGAACTTACTCTCGGCACAGGGGGAGCTGTAGTCACTGACAGCCTCGTCACCTGAAAACAGAACAGTCTCACAAGTCTGTTGGCTTCTAATTTTCTATTTGATCTATTCTTTAGTTATAGATGTGTGATTCCATTATAACAATAACTTTTACAAGAGACTTGTTCTAAGAAGGCAGAAATAAACACTGAAAACAGAACTGATACAGTATGTTCGGAATAGAATTATGTTTTCCTTACATATTGTGAGGTATGTGTGTGTGTGTGTGTGTGTGTGTGTGTGTGTGTGTGTGTGTGTGTGTGTGTGTGTGTGTGTGTTTGTGTTTGTTTGTTTGTTTGTGTGCGAAAGAGTCTTACTCGTCTGGTAGTAGTCATACACCTTCACCAGGGCTGGTTTCAGGTTCCTCACCGCCACGTCCTCCTCTATGACCAGGCTGTAGGTTTTGGTCTCCATCTTCTTCAGCTATAGAAGGAAACAAGAACATGGAAAATAGACGGCAGTTAGGTTATACATCAAACATCCTGGAAGATGTTAACATTCAAGTTCTGTAGCTAATGGCCAATGTGTTTGTAAACATTTTTAATTGTACTATACAATGACATCTTATCATCCGGACAATACACGGTTGCTTTCTACAGCCAATGAATACTCACTCTGTCTAGGTAGATGATGACATGTCCCTCCACCTGATCAATACGTTTCACAGTGGTTTCCTCTCTCAGCTGATGGGTTGTGGAGAATGTTGCAATTGGAAGAGATTGTTGTGATTGATATGACATCATATATAGAGCTCTGATAAGCATGTTATGAGCACTTCTAAGAGACTTTTTTTTACCTCACAGTTCTACTGGGGTTCTACTGGTGATTTACCAAGGTTCTACAGATTTTTGTGGACTTACAGGTGGTAGAGAGGTCTTATCCAGGATGAATCCAGACAGAAGCTTGATATTGATGATCACCATGTTGGTCTCCTCTCGTCGACCGTTGTACCTGTCACACAGGATCAGAGTATGACAAGCAGGTTGACTTAAATTCTAGTAAACTTTGTTCTAAGGGCAGAACAAATCCAATTGGTTTCTAAAAGATCAAGAGGTTTAACAGATGCACAACTTTTGAAAACATGCCACAGGTTTGAAATTAGAATCTTGTAAATAAAACTTTAAGTAACAAGCTGCAACATTTAATAATTATTGTGTAACAGTTGTCAGACAAATGTGACAATATCTCCACAAGATACCACTGGTCTCCTACATTGAAGCAAAGAGTGAAATGTTGCAAGCTAGCAGTGACATGCTAAATTAATCATAGGAGACTAGCTTGCTAAGCATTTAGCAACCTCGTATATACTCATGTTGAATGAAGACATAGAGCTAGCTAGCTACAAGTAAGTCGGCTAACAATTTTAAGTTGAATAAGCCATATGAAAACAAAAATGAGGATGGACACTTATGCTGCAGGACAGAAATGTAAAATGCTAAGCTAAACAGAGCTAGCTGGCTATCAGATCAGTCTTACTAATGTTGAGTTATAGAACAGATCTAGCTAGTTAGCTATGTCTCAAATATACCAGTAAGTCAGCTACCATTGACTTTATCAAACATATTTAGTTATAAGCTATATAAACTAAAAAATATATAATAAACCAAAAAATTGGCAGACATTTTAGTTTGGGTCAAGATCACTTGAGGTCATCACCATGAGGTCAAATGTCAAGCACAATAGGTAATTAAGATTCTCAGTTCAAAAGTTGTACATCTGTTAAACTGCCCTTAGAACAAAGTTGTACATCTGTTAAACTGCCCTTAGAACAAAGTTGACTACACTTTATGTCAACCTGCGAAAAGCAGTGGCTACGTACACACTTTCACTGAACAACAGTTGTACAGTAACATCACATTTACCATAATGGTTGTACAGTACAACACATTTACCATAATGGTTGTACAGTACAACACATTTACCATAATGGTTGTGCCAATGGACATTACAACTATTCTACATCCCTTCAAGGACCGGAAGTGTTTTTGTACATACACATTGATAAAATATATTATATATTATATTATATTATATTATATCGATATATGATGATGATATAATATAATATATCGATTGTAGAAAAAAAGATGTTCTCCAGTACAACTGTTGTTCAATACTAGTGTGTACGTAGCCACAGTTACAGCCCTCTTCTGCTCATCAATACCACTGCTCTTCTGTACATACCTGTCCATACTGTTCATACTGTTCATAATGCACATATCCTTATATTCTCTTAATACTACTGCACATACTGTACAAACCTGTTTATACTGTTTATACGGCATTCCATATTTATATTTATTCTGCTATCTACCTCATGCTACTGTTAATACATATATACTGCTAGACTGCATTACCCATACAGCTCATATGCTGCTACACTGTTCATACTGTAACTATTTATTCTGCTATAATGCTACTGTTACTCACATACTGCACTGCTATATTATACTGCACTACTACTGATCATATATTGCACTACCTGTAAATACTGTTCATTGCACTTTCTGCTATTTTGCACTTCTGGTTAGACGCTAACTGCATTTCGTTGTCTCTGTACTTGTACTCTGCACAATGACAATAAAGTTGAATCTAATCTAATCTAATCTAATCTGTCTCCATACTGGATGTGCTTTAGCCAACTCCATCATTAGTGTGTGTGTGTGTGTGTGTGTGTGTGTGTGTGTGTGTGTGTGTGTGTGTGTGTGTGTGTGTGTATATAGTAGTTAGTTTCACATAGAACAGATCCCAACCTGACATCTACAAACACGGTCAGAGAAGCCTTGGTGCCGTTGCATCTCCCCTCAGTCCGTGTCGAGATGTTAAAGGCAGAGAAGTCAGGAGGAGGGGGAATGTTGTAACGCATAGAGATCTGGAGAGAAAAGATTAACATTGACATCAACACTGCACATGTTCCCTTACTTTACTTGATCTATACTGGGGTCTTCTTTGGGCTTTCAGAATTAAGTGGGAAATAATTCAAAATGTTTAATTTAACAATTTAAGGTCCTCTTAATATATATAGTTTGTTTTCAGGGGCAAATTAAGTAATTGTATTTTAACGACTTCTTGTTTCCTTGTGTTTTGGCTGTTCATTGAGATAGAATACATTGCAAAAAAGAGAAAAAAGACACTTGTATTTGCTGTATCTGGATAGTAAACATACAGCAAAGACGAGTGAATGAGAAGGACTAACCTGTACTAAGACACAGCTCTGTCCCTCTGCTTTGACGTTGTATTCTCCAGGCACCTCTTTCAGCTGCTCCTCCTGGTACAACAGCCTGTTGTGTTGATTCACAGTAAACTGCCTCTTCAGACCCCCTGCTGAACTCACACTCACTGTACTGGTGCCCTCTGGGCTGTAAGTGGCAGCACCGTACTTGGCCAGGGCCTGCAGCGCCACCACTGTGTCCTGGTGGGAGAGATGGAGAGAGAGAGAGAGAGAGAGAGAGAGAGAGAGAGAGAGAGAGAGAGTCAGAGTTTGGTGAAGTTGTCTATAGACAGCAGACACTGGTCTTGGGACAGTTAAGCATGTTTCTCGCCAATTAGAGGGCTTTAGGGTAAGCCAATCCTTTATCTGTGTGTGTGTGTGTGTTTGTGTACTTGAGTGGATGCGAAGCCTCCATATGGGTTCTGCTGCTGGGCCAGCCAGCGGACAATGCTGGAGGAGTAGTCCAGTCCGAACCCTGGCATGGTCGGCCCAGAGAGCAGTGCCAGCAGCACGTATGATGTCATCTCCACTGCCAGAGAGTCTGTCTTCATCCCAGAAGCCTCTGCTCTTTCCCAGTAACGAGTGCCCCCTGTGGCAGATTTCATTGTCAGTGTCAGCATATGAAACACAATAACAGACAGACATTACAGACAGTACAGACATATCACCACTCAAACACACACACAACATCACCACACACACACACACACACACGTACCTGTCGTCTTGGCCTGGTTGTGCAGGTGTGTGATCAGTTTACTCCTGGTGTCCTGGTCTCCAGCCAGAGTGAAGGTGTAGGAGAGGAGAGCCGTGGTGTAGCTGTTCTCCAGCAGGCCAGACGCTACTGCTGCCTTCAGACACACCAGACTCCTCTCCAACATGGGGGTCTGACATGACACCATGAGACACAATCAGGGTTACATGTTACATTTGGTCTAGGTTGGGATTGAAGTGTAACAGAGTTTGAGGGAAGAGTTACTCCATTTTATTCCTATCCTATTTCACTGCACCTTTGAGAAGTAGCTTGTAATAAGCAGTTCATTGTACCACAGCTGCATTTTCTGATGTTGTTAAATCTGGCTTTCTGGACATAACAAAGGGTGTCCCACAAGGATTGATTCTTGGTCCGGTTCTTTTTACTATTTACATTTACAATATTGGATTATCTGTAAATAATGGTAACCTGCATTTATATGCAAATTACACTGTTTTATATGCTATTGCCCGCACGATTGACCAGGCTTTTTCTGAGCTACAGTCTGCATGTCCTATAGAAAGCATTTGTTGAACTGAAACAGGTACTTAAAGCTGGTAAAAATAAGTATATGTTATTTTCCAAATCACAAAAAAAATTATCTGATAATTTATGCATATGTACATTGGGGTGGTGCCCACATTGAACATCTCCACGCTTATAAATACCCGGGCATTTGGTTAGACAAAGAGTTGACATATTAAGGACTTGCTGAGGACCTGTTAAAAAGCAAAGATTTAAGGTGGGCATCTTTTATAGGAATAGATCTTACCTCACCTCGTTATTGAAATATAAGAACATAAGTTACCAAACTTGTTCTCAGGGTTGGTTAACTATTGAGGTTCTTTGGGTCTCCACCGAATTGGGTAAATACGCTTTTAGTTTTTTACAGTTGGTTGTTCTAGTGCCACTCAGGGCAATTTAACATTTTGATCAAGGACCTCTTTGTAGAGAGATGTGATTGTTTTTACTGATTGTGTTTTATAATGTTGTAATTTTGTATGAGATATAATTGGAAATTATGCGTATGCAGGGCTCACTTGTAAAAGAGACCTTGGTCCCAATGGGACTCCCTGCTAAAATAAAGGTTAAATAAAATAGTTGAGAGAGAGAGAGAGAGTTAGTTAGTTCACTTACAGTGGCATTAGGCTCCAGCTCCAGCAGTGCAGCAGTGATGTAGGCAGTCAGCGACACGTCATCACTGACCCCTCCCTATGACATCACAGGATTATAGTCAAAACATTCAGACAATGTTAGCCATTCAGCTCATTGGCCAGGAGAGTCCGGACCCCTTCACTTAACCAGAAAAAGCACCAGGTAACTAGGGCCTAGATGTTTTTCCTGGTACGGTCACATGGTCACAAGGAAAAACCCCTGGCTTGCTCATTGGCATTCCAAAGCACCACTAACACTGTCAACATGGGTATAATGAGTTTTTTAAGAGAACACAACTTACATGCCATTGACAGAGAGAATGTAAACCAGGTAAAAGCCCTCTAGATACAGGTGTACTGTTCTTTCTCTTCAGATTCACAGCAAATGTCTGGACTTGTCAGGGGTGTGGTGGTGTGGTGTGGGGTGGGGTGGGGTGGGGTGATTTTACAGTAGGACTGGCTAAATTGCTTGGGATTCTCTGCTCTGTTTGTGCCCTTGATGCTCCATAGGGACCCTCGGCCCTTCTCCCACTCCCATATTTATCTATCCACTTCATTCACCCATTCATCCATCCATTCATCCAACCAACCTTCATGCCGTTGTGAAATAGTTTCCCCACTGAGGCGATGCAGCCGTCCTTCCTCTGGTGACTTGCCAGCCACCCCATGGCCTTAAGGATATGGGCGGAATCCACAAAGATGAAGGGTCGCGCCCCTCCGAATGACTTCATCACGAAGGCAGTCAGCCTGGACACACACAGACAGACAAACATAGAATGAAGGACAGTGTGATTATAGTGCAGTCTTCCTATCATACTGACTGGCAGTGTGAGTGTAGTAAACAGTTTGAACACACTACAGTGCATGTCCTTCTATAATACTGACCAAGTGTTGCCAGACTCATCACTCTTCCCAAAGGCACTGTAGGAACCGTCATCATGCTTGTAGTTGAGCTCTCTCTGGTAGCCTGCAACACAAACAGCAAAATGAGCATAAGATGAGTGAGTGGTTATATATATAGTTATATAATAGATAGACTGATGTCATAGACACCTAATTCACTGGAAAGAAACTATTTGGCAGCCATCTTACTGTGGTCCTAAACTAGCTATAATAGGAATCTATGGCAAAAGTGGCATGTATAGTGTTTATAACTGTAACTATACTATAACTGAATTTCCTTAATAAGATTATGGAGCAATTTGAATCCAAATTTTATGGGTTGGTGTTTCTTCCTTTAACAATGATTTTTGAAGGTTAATTCATTTGAGTATGTCTGCACATTTTGAAGTTGGTTTGGCGGGTCTCACTTAAAAGCTGTACGACGGTGACATGAGCAAATGTTTCCCATTGACACCAATGCTAATTCATAATGCTTGTAACTGAAAAAAAATACATAGCTTCAAAAAGCTATTTTAATTGTAATTATTTTAAGAAAATAGGTTGTGTCTCTGCATATGTTTTAATTGGTTTGGTGTGTCTAGCTAAGAATTTGAAAGAGCAGTATAGGTAACTTGTCTGATCTGGGCCATCTTAGGATGGCCAACCACTTGTTTCACCAATTATCATAGCCCCTTGACTTATCTATGGAGTGGGCTTCATCTAGGAAACCTGCCGTAAGAGAAGGTACTTGAAGGTAACTTGAAGGTGTTACTTTCACATGACACAATCCATGTGTTAGCAAATCCTGCAGCTAGCATCCTCTCCCCTGATTGGCTAAAGTCACGGCAAAAAGGGCTGAAAGTAGAGTTATTCTGGTCACGTTGCCCAACCATCAAACCACCATGCTCCTTTGTGGCGACTGATTCTGGTCTGAACACACAGTTACCCACCACTCTCCAGGAACCTGGTGGCCCTGGTCTGGACCTCCTGGGTCAGCTGCCTGGTGCTCTGCAGGTAGGACAGGATGTAGATGTTGGGGGCGAAGAGCACCATGTTCTGCTCTCCACAGCCGTACGGCATAGCCAATAGGCTGTCCAGGTTCTTCATGGCCCGCCCCATCAGGTCGCCTGGGAGACGGGAACAGTTTCTTAATGTCAAAGCAATAACACATGAAACAATGGGTATGCAATGAGTTATGATGGGGTGGTTAAGGATGCAAACTTGTTACCCCTCGTGTCTGTGTGTGTGTGTTTTTCACATCTAAAATCCTGTAAAACAGAGACCTTATTTAAGTAGAAGTGTCTTACCCAGTACAGAGACAGAAGCCTTAGCAGATCCCTCCACAAACACCTCAGGCAGCTGTAGAGAGACATCCTTCTCCAAAGGCCCCTCTGGAGACGAGACACATGCACATGCGCAAACACACACACACACACACACACACACACACACACACACACACACACATCACGTGACATGACAGAGACAGCAGTGTCAGTCAGACATTCACTCAGATAGAGAGAACAATCACTGCCCATCACAAGCAGCCAAAGAACTACCTTCAATGACACATATCTGTAATCTAAGACACACACTGCGATAACGAGAACAGGTACTAACCATCACTAAAAGTCTAATGACTAATGAGTACCTAGTTACTGATTAACATCTCTGCAATCTAACCTAATCAGTCCATGGTAGCTGAATCATGAGGTCATCATGCCTTCAGGGCCTTAGATGTCTTAGAAATGTGGGAAGGAGGGAGCAGCTCACCTGCAGGGCAGAGCAGAGCATTGTGGCTAACCGTCTCCTCTGTTCCTTCTGCCTAAGGGGGGGGGGGGGAGACACACAGATAAATAGACCTAGATACAGACACAGACCTTCACCTCCATTAGCAGTGTTCAGACAGACAGACAGACAGACAGACTTACAGTCACAGACCGACTGACCGCCCCTCACCTCCACTAGCAGGGTTCGGACGACCGTGTCGATGCGTCCTCTCTCTGGGACAGTCACCACCTCGTTGCCACACAGATCCTCTGTCTGCAGAGCCTCAGCGCTTACCTTCACACTCACATCACCTGGTACACAGAGACACAGTAACTCATCACCTGGTACACAGAGATACATTAATGGGCTGTTCCACTTATTTAACATGTTTTGCTGGTTTGGCTCTGACCTTGGCTGGGGTTGATTAGCCCAGACAGTTTTTAATAACATATGTTGCTTCCTTGATACTGAGTAGTCATATTTTACAGCCAAGGTTAAAGAGTGGAACAACCCTTTAACATTCATGAGGCGACAGGAGCGCCACTGAGAGAGTCCTGTAATTGGCTGAAAGCATTGCTCACCCAGAGTAGTTGGGGTGATGATCCACTTGAAAGTGCGGCTCTCGTCAGCACACAGACACAGGCTGTACTGGCAGCCCTCGCATGGCCTGGCACTGAACTGCTCCGACTCAGGCAGAGTTACCTTCACCTACAGGACAGAGACACTTACCTCCAGCATTAGTATGCCATACACCTGTAGGGGGTATCCCCAGCGACAGAATAGGACAACATATTGTTAATAAGTCTACAATAAATATGTTGTCTGCCATGAATGATTAAGTGCCTTGTGTGAATTGGTGCTATAGCACCCCTTTGGGCTAATCAGTGTAATTTTGTAAATGCCGTAATTCAATGGCAAGATGCATCATTCATCCAAGATTCATCAAAATTGTCCCAGTGGTGTCTGAGATATAATGTGTTACATACAAACATACAAACGGACAGGGATGGACCCACCGTCTCCTCCCAGGTTTCATCCCAATTCCATCATGGGGGCCACAAATAATAATAATAATGTGACTGCCTGCTATACCAGGACAACATGCTGGTACCAGAAGTCAAGGAGAACATGCTGGTCCCAGAAGCCAAGGACAACAGACTAAAGTCTTACCATGATGCATTTTGAGAGATAATTGAAGACGGTGGCTTTAAGAGTGAACACCTCTCCCCGGATGACAGAGTAGGGCAGTGTCAGACTGACGAAGAAGGGCTGGAAGGCTGTGAGGCCCGTGTTGGGAGCCAGTCCAAAACCTACTGGAGAGGTACAGAAGGCTCCTGCAGCCCACTTGGTGATGGTGTCTGGGACGGTCTTCTCTACACTGACCGAGCCTGTCTCTCTGGACGGAGACAGTGGTAAACATTAGATAATCTAATTAGATTAGATACACATTAGATCAAAACCCTTGCTTTTGGTTTTTATATATTCTGTATTTCAACCCCTTATTCATATACAGTTGAATTTGCTTTAGTCTTTTTTTCTGTCAGTATAACTCACTAACTCTAACACTTATTATCAGCACTTTGAACGTTATATATGAAACGAACAGTTTTCAAATGTCCACACTAACTCATAATTTAAATAGTATGTAATACATCGTACAACATTAACTTCTACTTCAGTGTAGATATTGGAGCATAGCTGTGGTTTACCCAACAGGCACCAGGTCCCAGATCCAGGTCTCAGGGAAGTGAGTGCGGAGGGTCTCCTTCAGCTTCTCTGCGCTGTTCGTCATTTCCCTGGTCATGGTATTCATCCTCAAATCTGATAAAATACGATAAGTAATACCTGAAGATGATGTTGTGTATTTTGTACATGGATGTTTATAGATCTTGTGTTTTTGTTAAAAAAAACAGGTTTAAACAGGTTTACTATATGATCCTGATGGAGGCACTGTGTACCCAAACACTGATTCATTGCACAAACCACCATACTTTTCTGGGAGTATAACACAATGCTACTTTCTCCTTCATTACTTTCAATAGCAACCGATCCTCTTAAGACATAATTTGTTTAACACTATCATATCATATAATACTCTCATAACATACCATCATCATACATCACATCATAATGGTTACAGTCGAAAGGTTTCTTCACATCAGAGTTTGTCACAATCTTCATTCCAACTTCCTAAACATGGAAAGTACAAACAATTAAACCATGGACAGGAGTAGAAACCATATAATTAATTATATAAATGTACACCGTTTGCAAATTTCTGATTTGATTGATTGAATTACTGATTTTATTTTGAGAAAAAAATAGATGCACACTTGTCCCATAGGATAACACAAAAAAGTGTGAAACACTTATTTCCACTGTGGTCCGTTGGAAAACACAAATAAAACGGAAAGAAGATATATCATCATAATAGATGTACAGGACGTCTGCTTTCCAGATTCATAGATTTTATAGACTTGACAGAAACCATGTTTGCCCAGAACTTCTTACTTTAAAGATGCTGTATACGTCGTTTTTGTCATCATTGAGGAAGTAGAAGGAGCGTTTTTTCCTGCCAGGCTGGGCTTGTTCTGGCTCTGGTACTGGTGCTGGCTCTGGTTCCATATCCAGTGTGGAATGGAGACAGGGGTAGGGCTCAGAGTCCTCTGTGCCATAGGAATACTCTGACAGTCTCTGGACAGGCAGCTGGTTATAGACCTGCAAATAGAGAAATAAGCTTGTAACACTCGTACATCGTATCTATCTGTCCATCCATCCACAGCAGGGTCAGGGTGGCCAGCTGTGTGGTCAGTGAGTGGTGGGTACAGTACGTACAGAGTCTATGGTGAGCTCCTGCTCCGGCTGCAGCAGGAGGACACTCTGGTCGATGGCTCTGACTGAGCAGAGGGAGCCTGGATGGGCCTGCAGGCTCAGAGATATCTTCTCCCCAGGCAGCTCTTGGAGGGATGAGAACCTAACAGAGACCTGATCAAGAGAGGAGAGGAAAACACAGCATTTAATAATACTCTTGTATTATAGAAGACTAGAGATCGCGGCTGCATTGGATGCAGAAAAACGCACTAAATGGAGCTACCTTCTGGAAGTTTTAAAGCAAATGAATAGGTCCAAAGTATGTTGGGCTTATCAGATTGCTATATAATTGCCCTGTTGCCCAGATTAAATTTGAGTGTCAGTTTAAGCTTTCTCGCAGGACTAGACAGGGATGTCCCCTTTCACCACTCCTCTTTGCCCCATTGAACCTGAAGCTATTAGGTCTTAACCATCTATCCATGGGGTTTGCATAGGTGAACGTGAACTCTATATTTCCCTTGATGCGGGTAACATGCAAAGTCTGCTTTACTTATCCAAATCAGAACAGTCACACCAAGCACTAGTTGAAACTTTGAATGAATAAGGGATCCTTTTTGGGCTACAAGATTAATCTCACAAAAAGCATAATCATGCTTATCAATAGGGATGCAATACATAATCCAATCTTGAACCAACCCTTCACCTGGAGAAAAGAACTTATTTAGGACTGTAAATTCCCACAGTAATGGCCAACACCTACTAAGTGAATTATGTGCCATTACTAGGATGGGGAAGAATTATACCAATCTACGATCTCACTAATTGGACATGTTAGCTGTATGAAGATGTATATATTACCTATATTTGTATATCTGTTCCAAACTTTACCCATAACCAAACTTTTGCCTAAATCTTTTTTTATAAAATTGAATTCTCTGATTTCTAAATTCTTATGAATAGGAAAGCCCCCCCCCCCCGCAAGCATTTAATAGCTCCACAAATAAGGCTTTATTTCATACATATACTCTGGTCTTCAAACCTTGATAGTAAATTAAGTCCTGAATATTTGTTCCAAATGGCACGACCGTGGCATCGTTATTGATGAGAAGTGGGGAAAACACTTAGATGCCCAACAGTTGTCTTTCAACACTAGGCAAAGAATGATGCAGTTTAACTTGTTGCATAGGGTATACTTCACCCCTGAGAGGCTCCATAGGATTAATGCAAAATACTGAAAATATTAATGTATTTGTTCTTTACCAATGGAATTTTGTATGTACCATTCTAGTACTGGGAGACTAGGGATGGGAGAGGACTGGGGAGGGGAATGTGAATAGGAGGGGATGTAGTCCTATGTGCAGTTAGGGTACACGGGATTCGGGGAAGGGGTTATAGGAAATTGTTGTTCATATTGTATGTCTATGTAGGTTTATATTGAAAAATGTGAATAAACATAATGTAAAAAGAAGAATAGATGTCAAGTCATGTACACATAATGGGCCTGTAATGATGACATTTCATGTGTCAAGTAAATTTACCTGCCCATGTATACACCTATAAATCTATCCATCCATCTATATGTAAAATAATACTCTAATAATACTGTACTTTCCCATCATATCATTTGTTGTTTGTGTCTGTCATTCAGTATTGTTTGTGTGTGCGTACACATCAAAACCAGTAAAAAGACATTTGCTAAAAAAGATAGTTGTGCATAAGTTGCTCCAAAACAATGTTACATATCAGCACTCTCCGAGCTGGCTAGCAGCAGATGATCAGAGTCAAACCTACCTTGTTCTTGAAGCACAGCTGGATAGGGAAGTCCATGCTGTCTGCCACCGTCTCCCCACCAGGCAACACCGTAAATACCAGGACCTGGGCGAACGGAGCCAGGTCAGCCATCCTCTGCAGTGATACAGACAGCTCCCCTTTGTTCACTGGAACAGGAGATAATGGAGATGTAAACTGGATGATATTTTCCTTATAGTCATGACAAATTGTAATCCTGATATCATTATTGGATCGTGCTTTCAAGGAGGTATGTCTACTAATGAAGTGGGACTCTGTGTGTCATAAGCAGAAAGGGGGGTAAAGGCATTTAGGAGAATCCATGTCTAGTTTACCTGTCCCTTCCTTGACTGCCACTGGGAGACGCCCATGCAGCACGACGCTGCCTCTAGACATCACCTGAGACACACCACAGTCAGACTTTACCTTACTGCTATTAGCTACATCAGTAAAGTTTAAAGATGACCATGAACACACGAGACAGCCATATAGCTTCAAATTACTAATTATTAGTCTAATGTCAAGTACTGTATACAATGGTTTTCCTAACCATTATTGACCATATACCATATAAAAGAAGTCCAGGGCCTCCTGTCCCTTCTTCAATTCTTCCCCCTGGATGATGTAACTTGCGTGGACCGTACCATCGTTCTCACAGAGGAATTTCCCACTGCCCTGCATGATCTTAAGAAAGCTCTTGCTCTTGGAATAGAATGCCTTTGGATAGTGGTAAGCAGATCTATACTTTGGTACTCGCAAATCACGCACATAGGCATCATCTTCAGTCTTTGTATGACGAGCCTGTTAAAAGAAATGCAGATCAAAGAATAAGAATGGACGCTTTTATTATATAAATTATTAGACAGAGAGAGAAAAAGAGTTAAAGACAGAGTGAGAAAGACTAAGACAGACAGACAGAGGAGAGAGACTAACATTTATGACTACACCATCAGGGTTCCATAGGGCAGTGTCCAGGGAGAAAGGAACCATGCCCTTGCTGTCTGTAGTTAAGGTCCAGTTCTCAGGCGTACCTTGGTTATGCACAATCAGATACACAGGCTCGTTGGCAGCAGGAGCGGAGTCTGGACCAGTGACTTTGATCTGAAAACACACATGATGACTAGAGCTACACCACCATCTCAACTCCAAGACACTTGACATTCATCACACATTGCCTACATGTCCTTGCAGGGATTAAAAGCATATGTAGTGATCAGAGAATGGCTTGACATTTACACTGCGCATTCTGCATGCAGTTCTTTTAATAATAGGTTGATGCATAAGTCTCAGCACCTTTCCCTCAAATGCAATCCCTGGCTTGTATGCTGCCGGCACATCCTCAAAAGTGACCGTTCGGATATTGTTTGTGAAGCTGGCCCTGCCACTCCCTTTCAGGACAACCCCTGGAGGAAGAACACATGTAGTGATTAGAGATGAACAGACACACAATGTGTAAATGCCTGTTGATACTGTTTATAAGTGCCAGCTAAACATCTGTTGTTGCTAACTTTGTGTGTGCATTTAGGATCTGATAGTATTGTACCTGTCCCGTATTCCTCCATCTCTGTCTCCACCTCAAAACTGTCTTCAAATCTTGTTTTAGTGAGAGCAAACTCAGTCACGTCAACAACTTGTGTTGCACAACCAGTCTTGTCAGTCTATGAAAATAAAACACGGGATACAATTCCCATCATACATGATATGCAGCCTGCAGTATACAGGTGTTGGTGTTGGCTTGACTGCAATAACTTAGTTCCATTCAGCTAACGTTTGACAACAGCAATGAATTGCCATGCTATCAATGGACTATCAGTATTATTGGCATAACAAGCTCTGTAATGGTGGAATCAAGAACACTCACTGTCATTTGGAAAGTCTTGCAGACACCAGCATTTTCTTCAGTCTGTAAGAACCAGTTCTTGTAGGCTAATCTGCAAATCTTAGCCTTCACAGACCCCAACACTGGTTTCCCATAAGTGTATCTGCAGACCATGCCAACAGAGGATTTTATCAATGATGATAACTCAAAAAAATTAGCAACCATGCTAAATAAAAATAAAAAATGCAACACAAGAATTGGAGAATTGCATAACCTATATAGACATAAACTAAACTAAATAATTAAAGATTATTTGTTATCATCAATTTTTTGTTATCATCATCTGAATGACTGAAGACACTTACTTTCCACAAACCCTCAGTGTTGCTTCTTTGTCCAGAATTGTAATGATGTTGGGAAGATAAACTTTCACCTCATACTTGGGCAGAACTAAAAGGAAGTAGAAACATTACAATCACTCCTTTACAGTAATTTTCATCACCAGCTGTATAAAGACAGACCAAAGCCATTAATACATTAATTGCATATAACAGATTTCCAGGATAACATGATTCTTCTTGTGTAGCAATAATAAATGTGTGGATTCTTGTCCTCAATAAAACTAGCCTGGCCGCACTTAAATAATTATTGGTAAGGCCATGCAAACTTGATTAATTGTTTAACAGATTTAATTTTCACAATAGTTAGATAAGCGTGTGAAAAAAAATATAAAAATATAAAAACAGTATCAAAGTGTATCAAGTGTACGAATATCCAGTTCAAATGGAGAAACATGAAAAGTATGAGAAACGTTATGCTACATTTCAGTCTGATTATTAAATACATTAACATTTATGAATTTAGGGTCCCTAGGCAAGTTCTAAGTTCAAGTCATGTTGATGTTTTGCAAAGGTGAGACAGTTGTAATTACTTCATTATGCTATTTATAAGTCATATTTATCCAAATCCAGGCCTATACAGTATACATTATTTCAAATTACTGGGATAATGACTGCGGCTTTACTGAAAATGCTAATATTTAAACATCACCATGTTTGACCTGAAAACGATAAAGCATATTCAATTGTAGCCTAATAATGTAATCACCTACTTCTCCCCTGCTTTAGGCCAGCCTGATCAAAAAACAATTTATGCTTTTTTATTTTTTTTTAAAGTGAAGCGGGGCATCCATTAAACAACAAATCAAGTTTGTATGGTCTAACTGCTCATTTCCATTACCATGTAACAAATCAATGATGATACTGTGCAACAGCATGTGACTACATTGTGTTACCAGAGTAAGAACAGTGTTATTACACAGGTATAGGGGCAACTTAATGTAAAGTGTGACTGAAGCATCACATTCTAGATGTTAATCAACAAGGCGATAGAGGACATCCTGACCATATTCTTTAATGTCAAATATATGGCTGGTCTGCTCGCCCCTCTCATTCCAGATGGTGATAATGTAACTGCCTTGCGTTGCCTCAGGGGTCGTAGGGTGGGACAGGTCCAGAATGCCACTGACGGTTGATTGGTTCAACCACTGGGCAATGCGGTTGGAGTTGGCATCCTGCAGGCAGGTTAAAACAGGTTGACCGGGTCCTTTTTGTTTTAGAGAGGTACTTGTAGGCTATTCATACAATAAAGTAATTGAATTTGATTGCATTGCATATTGTATTGCATACTGCATTTACACAGCAGTGGATTGGGTTTTTGCAAAATGGATTTGAATTATGCTTACCTGAAGTTCCACTGTTTGATACTAGAAAAGACAAAAAAAAAAAAATCAGCACACAGAAAATGTGACTATGGTACTTGTGGAGTAAACCATTTTAATAAACAGCCTTATAAAACGGCCTTATAAATGGCTTTATAAAATGGCCTTATAAACAGCCTTATAAACAGACTTATACACTGCCTTATAAACCACTTTAATAAACCCACTTTAATAAACCGCTTAAATAAATAAAACTTAAATTTCCCTTCTCTTTAAACTGCAGTAGGCCTCTCCTAAATCATAGGTCACCTTTTTAGAATATAACTGCTAAGAATACTATGGACGCTCTAGACTTACTTTCACATGCAAATGCAAAAAACCTGGGGAGTAAACTGTTACAATGAACCACTTTAATAAACCGCTTTATAAACTGCCTTATAAACCGCTTAATAAAAAGCTTGAAGAAACCTCTTAAAGAAACTGCCTAAAGAAACCCCTTCGACAAACACCTTCGACAAACCACAGTAGGCCTCTCCTAAATCATAGGACCTTTTTAGAATATAACTGCTAAGAAAACTATGGATTCTCTAGACTTACTTTCACATGCAAATGCTACAAAATAATTCTTACCATCTGATCATAGGGCAATAAACTGGAATCCAGCGAGACGATTCTGAACTGGACTGGAAGAGGTCACAAAATATGTTATCAAAAAGATGAACTATCAAGCAATTATTTTTCAATATACATATATCGTACATACTGTAATATTAAAGAGTTCCATTTGGAACTTTTTTTCACCACACCCAGTGATGAAATCAGTTAACACACATTGGTATAGAGATGTTAATGTATATGTATGCTGCTTCTACAGTAGCATACTGCTTGTCCTTTATTTTCTTATAATACTGTATGTATAATGAAATTGCATTACAATAAGTCCATCCTCCGATTTATACCTCCACCAGCCTCCCCTGGTATAATATCATGGTATACTCGTATCAGAAACAGTCAAATTAACAGAATATTTACAAGGCAGATCACATGGGTCGTTCAGAGTTAAATTAAAGATAAATGATATTACCAGTCTGTCCTGGTTTGTAGATAGGTTTGTCTGTCTGGATAATGTTAATAAATGTGAAGCGCCTAATCAGGATCTTGGTCTTCTTGTTCATTGACTCCTTGTCCCCCTGGACTGTAACATGGATGGTGGCCACAGTATCTTGGACCACTGAAGGGACCTGTGACACGGCCAAGAAAAAAACGTAAGGTTTGTTAGAACTTTTTTACCCTGTATCCCAAATCATCCCCTAGCCGCTAGACACTTCTGAGATGATTGAATACGTTTTTAAGTAATAATGGTGCAACCTCCACCATTCCCTCTGATGGCCAGACAGAATTTTTGCCATCTCGTTTGTATTAATCTAGTCTTGCATATCCATACCTCATAATCACATTATTCTCATGCCTCTTTTAGAGGTCTGGATAATTTTAGATTAGCAGTTTTGGCTTGGATTGAACTGGACGGAGTGAGGGGAGAATGTGCTTGCAATTTCATTGCATGTTACATTCCAAGAACCTTCCCCCACATGCCCATAGAATGGTTGCTTGTTGCTATGTGCGTTGTCTTTTACGACCGGTTAGGCCTATTTTGCAGAGTTGTTGCCTATGCTAGCTTGCAACATTGAAAACAATGGTAGAAAACCTGAAGGGAAAATATAATTCAGTTTATTTGGAGCTCCACACAAACAAGGTATTTGATTGGTTTAACGTGTTGCGAGGCATCAATCATGTCAACCGGATTTCCACCCCTTTGTAGCTACTTGCAAAGGATTTCCTAGTTTTCCGAACTAGGAACGCCTGGTCTCAGCAAGGTTAATATCAATCTAATCCTTTCAGCTCAACAAAAGAGTCAAGAGGGTCCTCACAGCCACGCAATGAGATTGCAGGCCAAGTGTCTTATAATGATTTTTCAGTTCAGGATAAATATTTTATTAGCGAGACCACAGGCATACTAGAAACACAAAAAAGCAATTACAGATAAAATCAGAGGTAGACAAAAATAGGCTATTTTACATTGAGATCAATGAGGGGACAGCTCTCTGGTCCGCTCAAAGGGACGTGTCCGCTGTCTGAAACATCATCCTGTGGATATCTATTCATCCTCTTACAGTACATCAGACATATATGATGACATAAAGACACTTCTTTAGCCCTTTAACAGAGAGGTTTAAGATCAGTGGGTCCATTGTCAAAGGCAGATAAAGTGAGAAAGGTAGAGTAGGATTAAGATAAGTGCTAGTATGGCCTTTCATTGATTGGATCATTTTGCAAAATGCAGTGTAAGCATTCAGCAACAGATTCTGGTTACAACCAAAATACTTACTTTAATTTAAACTGAATTTTGTGTTTGCCCTCCAACGTTTAATCAATGTGTCCTCACTGATAAAATACTTGTAGGCTTGTTCAGATGAACTAAGAAGACACTACAACCTTTGCCACATGTTTTTACTGGAAGTACTTCCCCAAACAAAACATACCTTTGGTATGGGTTTTCACTTGCTACTGCAACTGGTGTTATGCAACCACAGAGATCAAAATCTATGAGGGGGTTGGGGTTGGGGGCACCTTATCAGAGGAATGCAAATAATATTTTGTTGATAGAGCTGCTGATAAAGAATGACCACTAGAGGAACAGTAAAATCACTGAGTTTGAATCTACTGCAAATCTGACTTCAACAGAGGGTTACTGGTCCACTAAGATCAATAAGGAACACAGACAGGAAAGAAACAAGCTTCAAAGCGTAGGTTACTGTTACAGCTGATTAGTCTGTTCATAGTGTCAATTAAGTAAACAATAATGTCACAAATCTATGTTGGCTTGATGACTATGGGCAGAACGCTTTACTGATAGATGATGGACAGGTAGAATAGTACTTTATCTGTTCATCTGCATGCTACAATGGAGGTTTGTCTTTTGATCTGAACACTCTCTCCCACACTCTCACACACACACTCACACTGACACACACACACACACACACACACACACACCTGGAAAGGTATGCAGCGATAGAAGTCCTGAGTGATTGACTCCTCCAGTAGAGTGACGTTGGCTGCTCCCTCCATCTCCAGAGTGACCTTTAGTGAGAGAGGCTCCGTGGGCTGGTGCACCTGAGCGCACAGTGTCTCTGAGCTGCCGCCAACCACCTGGGAGCTGACCGTCACCAGGTAGATGCTATAAATGAAGAATTAGGAAAAACTGAAGGATAATTGAAAAGAGAGAGAAAGACTGGACGATATAAGAATAAAGACATACATTTATTCCCCAGTAAATGTCACACGGTTATGGACTCTACACATTAGTGGTCACATGACCAACTAACACAAGTTCATATTACGTTATATCTGACTCCAAAATATATTTTATGATTAATAATGATTGATAAAGATTTGCTCATCCCTGTGTGACAGACACTCGATCATACCACATCTTTGATTCCATTAATAATACCCAACATGCTATGACCATGCTTTAATTTAAAAGAAATTGTGACGAGTTTACACATGGTACAATACCTGCTGTTGATGACTCGAGTATACATGTTGTTAACTATGCATGTGAACATAAGACATTAAAGTGAACTCAATGTGATAATAACATCACATTGAGGCACATAGGAAGAATGCAATACTTAACAAATTAACCACTTATTTAATAGTTTCAAAGAAACATACAAAATAAACAAACTGTAGTAAATGAATGGAAGTTTAACCATAAGTCTTACACTATGTGTGTCAAGACAACACAGGAGATAGGTGCACATAAGCCTAACCGACAAACTTGTGCGATATCCTCAGGACATCCACCAGGCATGCTCATTCAACTGTAAATAGGTGTTCCGGGCTGAGAGAGGTGGGCATCAATCTCCATTCACAATGGAAGATCAAACAATCACTGTCTTTGTATCAGCCACATGTAAATCACATGGATGTCTCCACCAAATCCGTCCACACAGAGAGACAAGTGTAGAGATGAGAGCACCCAGAGAAGTTATCTTCAAAGCAAATTCGGGTGGATCAATTGAAATGTTTCTTAATGTTGTGACTGTTTGGCTGTGTTTGAAATGAAGAATTCTGTTTCTGAACTTGCAACCAAAACACTAATTGTAGAGAATATTAGCCTCCAATTCACAGAGATAGAGAAAGACATGTTGCATGCCAGTTATTGCATAATTGTGTTCTCTTGGGGCCAAACCTCACTTGTAATCAGTCTTTAGGAAAGCATTCTACAGATACGGCCCAATAACCACCTGTGTCCTTCATAAAATCATCATAAAACATACAATTCTCAATGTGGGTCATGTTTCTTCCCATTACTTCCAAAAGTGTTGAACAGCATTCTGCCAATCAGGTTGCCCAAAATAAAAGTATAAAAGTTATAAAAGTGAAAAATCAAAGTGACACTTACTAAACAAGGAGCCAACAATTCAAACAAATCCTTGTTCAGTAAACATCACTTTGATTTGGAACTTATAACTTTTCTACTTTTATTTTGGGCAACACTGTGTAGCACTTAAGAGCACACAAGATGGTGTGCTATTTGTTCACTGCGCACAAGTGACAAAAATAATTTCTCCCTTCCCAGGCTTATTTCACAAAATGCACTGCACCTCAGGCCTTTGACTGCAGCTGTGCTCAAACCATGATATAGTGTGTTATTGCTTTTATACAATGGTTACGATATTACCATGGTTACGCCATTTGTAAAGTTGATTCATCCTTTTTTACTGGCCTTTTCCCCAGATGTCAATACATCTGACTAGATTTATAAATCTGGTCAAAATAAATGTGCTCATTTTTAGTATATTTAATTTATAAATCTGTGCCTCGAGTAAACAAATCTAAATATTTACTTTAAATCTGGGTTTTTAAATAAATATTTAACAAAAACATAAATATTTAAATTATATAAAATATGTATTTAATATCCCCAGACTTAAGATATAATTTAAATGATTGTCTATGAACTAAGTATTTATTTCTGTAATCAATATTTAAGATTGAAATAAAATACAAAAATGTTTTCTTAAATATGTATTTTGCACAACAGATATAAGATATACATTTTAAATGGAATCAAATATTTAGATATCATTTAAATATTCATTTTGTTGCCAAATATTTAATTTAAAATAGATTGATTACAAGGTTTAACTATTTAATGTTTCAAGGTTTAGAAAATATTTAGTAATATACATTTTTTTTTTAAGATATATGGATTATACATTTTTTACCAGATTTAATTTAGAAATCTCAGGTAGTCTCAAAAGTCAAGGTTAATAAATATTTGATTACTGATCATATTTAGATTTAAGTTTAATATTTAATTTCAAAACAGAACCGAGATTTAAGATTTAATTGAAATATCTGTGTTCGAGCTAAACATTTAAACCGGTCATCCAGATGTAAGATTACAATTAAATATATATATTTATTTTTCTGTAAAAATATAATGTATAAACTTAAGATATTTATATCTTCTTCATTTCTATCAAATATTAAGATATAATTCAAATATGTAATTTTTGCCACATCTAGTCAGATCTGTAAATGTTCAACTTTACAAACGGAGTACGAGAGAGTACACAAATAGAGTACACAAAAGACAGTATCAGCAGTGACCTCTAATGTACGGTCGGTTAATGCCATAGTGCATAGTGCGCTGCTACAGCGAGATAAATATCACATTAGGATCAAACAACAATTTATAAGCAAACTCTTTCAGGTGCACATAGTGTAGCCTATACGTCCTCTACATCTGCTTTATACAATGTTATTTAGTAGGCCTACTTACGATTCATTGAAGTTGCTGGATGTCGTAGTTTGCAAAAACACTGATGCGATTAAAACAACGCAAAACATGTTCAGATCAAGTGCCATGTCAACGATACTTTGGGCAGCAGAGCCAATCTTTCTTGCTCAATTAAAACTCTCGATATCTCCCCGCTGTCTGGCCAGCGGGTTAAAGAAGGTTGCACAAACGGTACTGTTTATATCCGAATGCACCCGCAGACAATCCCTACCAAATCTGTTGCGTCACCAAGCGTCCTCCCTAATTCTGGAGAGGATCTCAAATAGGGAGTTTTGCAATTAGAGTCGTTCGCAACTCTGGCTCCGGCCTTGTGGATGGTGATAGATAGATGATTACCACATCTCCACAGGCTATGCTTCTAAAGTTCATCCAAAGTGCAATCCAACGTTTATTCGAATAGGAAAGAGATCAATAGTGGCATTCTATTGCCATTAATAACTAAACTTAACACGTGTGAGGACTTAAGAATTATTGATTAATACAACCAAACACCCAATGATAATGAGTAAAAGTAGAAGTTGAACTTCATTGGCCCCGACATCTTTCTTGTCAGCCACAAATGTGTCTATGCCTTCAACAAACGCATTTATTTTTGCTACAATGGCCCGTTTGTCTTGTGAAATGATAAGTTGTAAAGAATTCGATATTTGGAAATGTTGACATTCTCAACCTAGAGATATGATATTCCGCTATTCCGATATGCATTGTGATGAAGACGGTGTGAAATGCACCGCATTTTCCAGTAAGACCACTTTGAGGTCAACATGAGAGGAATTTATCATCGGATATCAAAAAGTCTCTCGCCCATCGTATGCTGCATATGTGGATATTTTAAGTTTTAAGCATACGAATTTCTTTTCAATTTAATTTGTCATTGGAGAACATCGATAATAGGTAGCCCTGCTAAAGACTTGCCACTGGTTGACGGTGTGACATAACCCTCAATCTTGTTTTTTTACTAATAATAACTGCAAAGGATACATTCCAATGTTTTAGGCTTCTGATGCAATGATTGTGCTCATGACTAATTAAATAAATGCTATTGCACAGTAGATCACAACCATGTTGCTGTGAATTAAAAAATACAAATAACTTCTTGTGCACTTTAGAACTCACAAGATCTCCCCCTTGTCAGGCTAGGGTGAGGGTCAAAGAAAGTCAGCGGGGATACTCAATGTATCATTTTAGTTTTTATAGATCTGACCAAGTCCATATTGTCCACACCTGTACATTAATGTTCGGTATGAACCAGAACGGGTGAACACAGCATTTTCTGACGAAGGGTGTGTGTGTGTGTGTGTGTGTGTGTGTGTGTGTGTGTGTGTGTGTATGGATTGTTATGAGTATGAAAAGAGATCTGCTTCCATGCCACTGGCCTGGCAGATAAAGACATCTTAAAACATACCTTTTTAGCCTTCCTTTTATTTAGGGTGCTTGTATTCTTTTATTCTTTCAGTTCTTTTAACTCATCATTTTGACTACACTTGAGACACTTCTCTCCTTTACCCGGCATTAGTCTCTCTCTGTTGTATTTATTTTTAATATAAAGCGCATTGTATGCATCCGTTTACGAAATGGACTATATAAATAAAGTTTTATTTGATTAGACTTTAACAGAGACAAGCTGACTACACAAAGCAGACAAGAGGCCAGGAGTCTTCTCCTTCTGCATCTGCTGTGTCGCATCACTGAAAACCAATTGACTTTTTAAGGCCTGAATTACAACATTGTAGAATAACAAGTTTGCTATACGTCTCATTTGGGGACCTATTCATGTTGGACGTCAGTCAATATTATGAATGCACCCTTTGTGCAACATGTTGCTTTGGATAAAAGCGTCTGCTCAATGGCTTGAATCCTATAATGACTTCTACATTTCAACATGTAGACTATAGTTTGTTACTGTGCGACAGTTATGTACAAGACAGAACACTAGGGGGCAGCGTACTCAAGCACAGTATGACTTCAAGAACCTGTGAGGATAGTTTCGCCATTTTAGGGAAGGGCTCGATCGATTGACTAGTCATCATTAATTTGATTAATCACTGCATTCAATACACATTTTATTTAGAATAAGAGCACACTTTCACACAAATATCAGACAGAGTAATATACTGATCAGTACCTAATCTAAGGATATATATATATGTATGTATATATGTGATTAATCAAATTACACATACATATATGTATATATATGTATGTATATATATATATTACCACAGTTAAGATGTTATGGTTTGTATTGTAATGACCTGAAAAGAAAAAAGCATTTCATCAATATAGCACCAAACCATTTCATCAATGAGGGCTAATCGTAACATTTCAGTCAATATCAATGAGGGATCAATGGCCCTCATTATCATGGAGCTGCGGAGACATGTGGCTGGGCTTCTCAGAGACTGGTTGAGCCTGTGGCTGTGGATGACAGGAGAGTTGACTGTGCTTCTCCTGGTTTCCCTGCTGCCTCTTTGTGTTCCCTGGTTCCCCAGGGACCCAGTCACGGCTGTGTAGCCTGAACAGGACCCTGCTGTCCTGGGACTGATCGCTGATGCTGTTGCTGCTGCTGTAAAGGTGCTGAGGGAGGGAAAAGAAACACTGTTTGGATTACTGTAAAACGCTATTCCCTTTAGCACCAAGATCAAAGCAGAAACATACTCTCTACTTACTGTAATGAAACCACAATGACTTGAAATAATTGGAGCATTGGTATTCCAACTATTGTTATGGGACTCTCATAAATACTCTCTAGTACATGAATAACACACACAGTAATCCAATAATGTTATGTTTAAAGAAATTCAAAACCTTATTTTGCTCCCTCTGAAACGTTTAACGAGCTTGGGGATGGACACATGATTCAGCCTATTGTAGTAAGTCAGTTAAGGAAATTAATTGAAATTCAGAGTGAAAAACTGAGAAATCATCAGTAGACAGGAGGGTGATGAAGGAATCTGAATCTCAGGAATTGGTCCTGTGTCTTGACCTCCTATTGAACTTCCATTCATACTATTTCTTACACTTTGATGTGTATGTCCCTCATGCTCAGGAACAACTAATACTGCCTGTGTAATGTGTTATTAAGTACAGTAGAAGAGCCTTGTGTGTCGGGAGCTATGTTTTGAGAACATGAGATAGGTGGGGAATTTAGACAACGATGGCCCCGGGGTGAGATACAAGTGTCACAGGACTAGTTATCTGTCCTCTCCCCGCACATGTTGTAGAAGGTCTTTTCAGTATATAACAAATTAATGTTCATGTTTTTGTCAGAGATTCTTTGGGAGCTGTGGCTTCCGGTAAACAACTATTCTATTTCACCTGGTGTATGTTTTGCTCTTTCCTTGCAAGTTTTTTTTCTTTCTGTTGATTGAGAACTGAATTGAGTATTGAATGAATGATAATAAATGATTCATTTGATTTATCCCAATTTAAGAGAACACTGGTACCAGTCTCACATTCTTTATTTAGAGTGAAAAAGTATTTTCCTACAATTGGTGCAGTGACCCAGTTACCTCAGAGTGGACCGAACCCTTCTTCGTCAGCTGAGACAAACTCGACCAAAACGATGGCCAAAGGTAAGACCATTGCTCTTACAACATTTGTTTTTGTGAGTGTGCTCAGTTGATCAAGAAAGTAGTACGACCCTCAAGCAGGTATCCTGTGATTAAAATATATAGTCAATATTTATAACATGATGACAGTGTAATCAGTCCAGTTGTTGATAGATCTTTAGTACCACTTTGTGGCGAACGGTGAGTGGCTTGATTGGACGGTACCACTTGTGTGGACCTGAAGATTGTGTGAGAGCCTGTTGTGACGGTGAGCGACGGCCCGTCTTTTGGAACCAGCAGCGTCTGGGGATTTGTCTTTTTGGAACCAGTGGCAACTGGGGATTTGTTTGTTGTGTTGGCTATGTCTGTTGTTGTTATTGTATTGGTCATGTCTGTTGTTGTTGTTGTTGTTGTTGTTGTTGTTGTATTGGCCAGGACTGTTGTCTGTTTTTTATCTAGAAATAGATAATTTAATGTTTATATTGTTGTCTGTTTTTAATCTATATACACCAAGTCAGGGTTCTCCCCAAAGAATGTAATAATGCAAGAATGCTGCACTGCACCACGCTGTAAACTTGGCGGCGCCTGTGAGGAATCCTTCTCACTCCTGCTGCTTCCGCTACTGGCCACCAGTGGCCGCCAGTGTTCACCGTATTTAGTTAATTGGCTACACCTGTGGCTAGTTATCTGGCCAGCAGAAAACCTGGGTTGTCACCCTGTGTTCAGTCCTGAGCCTTCACCGTCGTATGTGTCTATTTTACCTGAGTTTTCCTAGTGAAGTACCTACGTTTTGGATTATAGCAATCCTTGACTTCACTTGGGTCCACACCACTCCACCCTGTTACAGCGCCACTATGTCAACATTTCAAGGCAAATTAAACTATATATATATATTTAGCCATGACAGAGTAACTATCTTTGCCAACACATTTTTGTTAACAACAAAAGTAAAGGGATTACGATGCGCATTTTGACCTGAATGAACTAGAGTGTGGTTTTTGATGGTGCAATTCAGCGCCAATTTGTTCAAGAATCCTGGAAGAACCCTGTATATATATGTGTATGGATGTGAATGGATCTATTGTTTAAAGATCCAGCTATCAGTTGTCTATTAAGTATTGGTGAATACTATACTAGTGGTATAATACTTGTAGATGTGATACTTTCCCAGTCGAATGGATCAGTGGACATGGAGAGTGGTCGAGATCAAGAAAAGGGACACTGAAGATGGCTATCAAGTGAGGACTAGCAACACTAGGAGTTCGGGATTAGCCCACAAAATAGAAAACGGAGATTGGGTAGTCTAATTTGAAAATAAAAAAATAAAAAAAGGCTCTTTAAAGACACGCGCACAGAGAATTGGCTTTCCCCTGGTATTTCGGTCTGTGAGATCGCAAGAGAAAAAGGTTCTCCCAGGTTTTGTTGTAGCAAGTAGGGAGAAAACCGTTTCTTGTCTATATTGTTTTGTGTGTTGAAAACCGGTTCTTGTATATGCATCGTATGTGTTGGTTGTGGGTCGAAATCTAATCATGAACAGTCTGTTCTGTCATCTGTGCAGTACGCTCCACTGAAATTAGAGGGTTAGTTTCTGTCGAACAATTGGCGATAGCCTAACAGAGGAATAAAAAATAAAAAAGGGTTAATAATAGATCAATGGAAGCCGTGGATAAAATACACGACGATTTAATTTGGTGTTAAAAAACTAACGGAAACTCATTTTTGTTGGACTGGACTGTGTTTGGGCATCTAGCCAACAAGGTTAAAAAATAAGAGATAGTATAAAAATGGGGAAATATGGGACAGGAATCAGGAAACTTTGACAACAAGGGGTCGCTTCCGTGTGGCAAAACTACAGGCGCATGCAGGAGACGCATATTATGTGCAAAATGGTCAAATTGGATGACCCACAATGGGGATATGACGCGTGGCCTCCTGAGGGCACTTTTAATAAAGAAAGAGTTGATAGATTAAAGGTGTTAGCACAAAACAGTTTATGATGATGTTAAATTACCAGTAATAACCTTTAAATGCACTTCTCACTGAGATCAAATAGAACAAATGTTTATTTGTTTTTGTTTTTTGGGGGGAAAAATAATAAACACATGTTGCCATACAATTGTATAGTGTTAACAATAAACATTGACATTTTAGTAGCACTGAAAAAGTGTAACCATTAAGTATAATGTCAATATGAAGTCTAAATGATACTGACCTCATCCAGTTACGGTAAAATAGTCATGAAACATTTAAGGCATATCTAAGGAGAAATTGCCTTTGTTTGCCCATGTAAAGATGGATATTGAATTTGTTTTATCTGGCCTGGTTTTTCTAACGAACCCCTCTCGAAGATTCATAAAGAGAGCTATGGAGGAGGGACAAACAGTCCATGATATTTAAATAGTAGGGTTAAAAAAAAAAAATCAAAGCTATGCATTGTCTATTTTCAAAGATATATGTTTACAAACAATACAGTAAAACAGCCTTATTTCTGGTGTTGAAATGCAACCAATTAGATCCAATATTTTAGTCAATTTGAATACACATAGATATTGTTATATGTACTGGCATGGCCTGCAATCAAGTCGGCCTGCTGGAAAAGTTTGATAACCACCAATAAGAACTGAATGACCCTTGATGCAGATTAAATCACATATTGTACTTTTAATTACAATTTTCAGGAATAGGAGTAATACAAAGAACCTTTCTAGTGTACTGTACTTACCACAGACAAAAGTCAATTTTGATGTAGGATCAAAGAAAATATAGCTATTAGGGTGCAGAGCCACACTTTACTGTAGGTACATTTATCTTGTTGTTGGAGGAAGACTTCAAAATGTGCATTAATAATGTGTTAAAACAGGCCACTCTAAGTAATCCAGAGCGAGGTATGATTTTGTGAATCGTCACAACCATTGAGCATAGACAAATTAATAGAGAGTTTATCATTCGTGCCTAGTTGACAATGATCATGTTTGCTTACTTGGTCTACAGTGTGTGCCTGGTCTTGTTCAACAAAGTAAACATATTTAGAGACATATAAATGAACATTAGTCACCAATTCAAATTTGTAGCTGGCTGTAATAAGGGTTTTTTTCTGACATTCATTTCGTTGCCAGACACATCCACCCATTGTGACTGCCAATGGCCCCATGTCTGAGCATTGATTACTTTTTCTTATGACGACTGATGGATAGATGATTCACTTACTTAAACATATGTATTTGTTGTAAGTCGCTTTAGATAAAGGCGTCTGCTAAATGCCATAAATGTAACATCCACCCAAATGCTCTTAAGGTCTGGTGGACCAAAACATCAAACTTGGCCTTCATTTACAATAACAATAAGGACAGGGAGAACCTGCCAGTCCTAAACCATACAAGAAAGATAGTGAAAATTAAGAGAGTTTGTATAAACTTGCTGCTGTTCATAAAAGTTTATACAAAATATTATTGATATTTTGGATTATGGACATTTTTTAAAATTGAAGTGTGAAAAGAGTATGAGAACTGCCAAGTCATCTTGGACAATAGTTGATAATATCATTGTACCCCAAACAACTTACTAAATGGAAAATAATGTAGATGTTAGTTTTATAATTGAAATGGAATGTTGTACTCAAACTGATAAGTTGATGTGCTTTCAAGACACACATTCAAATAAGAGGTTAAGCTTTATTCCTAATAAAAAGGATAGAATTGACACTGATATGTGAAGGCCACATACAGTGCCTTCGGAAAGTATTCAGACTTTTTCCACATTTTGTAAATCAGAGACCCTATAAAAACAAAGATATTAATTCCAAAATTACATGAACTACTGCATTAAGTTGGACTCAATTCAACTTATTGAGTGATTTATTGATGACATTTTTGCATTTTAGCTAATTTTAAGAGTGTCATAGCAAAGGGTCTGAATACTTATGTACATGAGGTATATCTGTATTTCAATTTGAATAAATCTACTGAAATTTCTAAAAACCTTTCGCTTTGTCATTCTGGGGTATTGTGTGTGGATTGATGGCAAATTCTTTTAATTTAATCCATTTTAAATTGAGTCTATAACACAACAAAATGTGGAAAAAGTGAAGGGGTCAGAATGCTTTCCAAATGCACTGTACATGGCATTGAGGCAGACCATGCTGTATAACCACTGATAGCTACTGTTATACCATGCTGTATAACCACTGATAGCTACTGTTATACCATGCTGTATAACCACTGATAGCTACTGTTATACCATGCTGTATAACCACTGATAGCTACTGTTATACCATGCTGTATAACCACTGATAGCCACTGTTAAACCATGCTGTATAACCACTGATAGCTACTGTTATACCATGCTGTATAACCACTGATAGCTACTGTTATACCATGCTGTATAACCACTGATAGCCACTGTTATACCATGCTGTATAACCACTGATAGCTACTGTTATACCATGCTGTATAACCACTGATAGCTACTGTTATACCATGCTGTATAACCACTGATAGCTACTGTTATACCATGCTGTATAACCACTGATAGCTACTGTTATACCATGCTGTATAACCACTGATAGCCACTGCGGGATGTTTAGGTGGCTGTTCTGCACTTGTTCTCATTTGTTTTGTCAGCTGGCGACCCTTAGTGGATAGTTATACAAAGTTGAGGTTGTTGATTGTAGATGTATTTGTGTTGCGGTAGATTCCTGACGAGCGCAGAATCACCAAAAGCAAATGGGGAGATAGGGCAGAGACCATTATACAATCCATATGAGTAAAGGCCCATTTTAAAACAATTAGGTCCATAAAAAAAATCTTGATTTTGAGTTTTAAATTTGACTGTACTCCTACTTCATGAGGAGTATAATATTGACAGTACCTGATATATGAGTGTCCCCAGCGGAAGCTAACCCTAACACAATCTGTCATTGTTCCCTTTAACAATACACATGTACATTTCTAATAATAGATTTGAATTAGACAATTCAGGGAGACATATTTTACAAGCTATAAAAGTGCTTTTGGAATGAATGTTGGCCTAAACATGGCTCTATGGGGGCATCATTGAGGAGATTTTGCCAAAATGGGTAAAAAGTAAACTATACAATCTAATCAGTGAACTTTTACTGCCAAGGCACAGATTTAAGATATTTTTTTCCCAATGTTGCTAAAAGCCCTAGCAGGATGTAGTCATGCTGCCAACCCCACTAGGTCAGGTCAGTGGCCACATTTTAACAGTTGACCTTTTGACCCCTGTAGGGGGAAAAGCAAGAGAGCATATGGAATAGAATTGTGTCTATCTCTGTGGGAAATCTGACCCTCATATTCCCTGTTGTGCAAAAACGGAAGTCATTTCCTGAATTTCAACCTGTTATGACACTGTGCATGCTATATATTGTTAATCTGACCCTTCTACCATTTCATCAAACACACTGGGTCATGGGTTTGACGTGAGCCAAGCTCATCATTGTATCGTATGGTTGGGTGTGTAGGGAACTTCAGCTGATTAAAAGAGTGGGCCTTTTGACAGAAGCTTCAAGGTACCGCAACTGTAAATCTGTTGTAATCAAGGTTAGTGATTCTAGCTAAATATACTGTTGAATCAAGATCAAAATCAGTGTCATGGTAACTAATTTTTATTCTAAATAGTTTTTTTTTTCATTTTTGCTCTTTCGTTTGTTTTTTTATTTTCTTTCTATTCTTTGTTTAACTATGATGGTTAGTTAAGATGGGGGATTGAAGGAATCTGAATCACAGGAATTGGTACTGTGAGTAGATGTCTGTCTTGACCTCTTATTGAACTTCCATTCATACTATTTGTTACACTTTGTTGTGACCAACTATGTCTTAAAATGTATGTAACAGAAGGTTTACATATCACAGTTATGTCCCTCATGCCCAGGAACAACTAATACTGCCTGTGTAATGTGTTATTAAGTACAGTAGAAGAGCCTTGTGTGTCGGGAGCTATGTTTTGAGAACATGAGATAGGTAGGGAATTTAGACAACGATGGCCCCGGGGTGAGATACAAGTGTCACAGGACTAGTTATCTGTCCTCTCCAAGCACACGTTGTAGAAGGTCTTTTCAGTATATAACAAATTAATGTTCAAGTTTTCGTCAGAGAGTCTTCGGGAGCTGTGGCTTCCACTAAACAACTATTCTGTTTTACCTGGGGTACGTTGTGCTTTCTCCTTGTAAGTTTTTTCTTTCTGTTAATTGTATTTTACTAAAACTGAACTGAGTATTGTTGAATGAATTATTAATTTGATGTGTCAGTCTCACGTTCTTTATTTCGAGTGAAAAAGTATATTACTATAGTGACAAAGCACTCATACTGGCCCTCATCCCAGAGAGGACTCATCCCTGAGAGGACTCATCCCAGAGAAGTAGACGGAGAGAGAGTGACATTGTAGAGATGGAGGGTGGTGTCCCCCTCCACCACACTGCTTCCATTGACACTTGTCATGTCTTTGTAGTGCTTTGTCCTGGCTCAGTTGAACTTGTTGAAGACATTTTTGCATTTGATCTTATTCAGAACTGTCATAACAAAGGGTCTGAATACTTATGTAAATTAGGTATTTCTGTATTTAAATTTGAATACACTTTCTATAAACATGTTTTCACATTGTCATTATGAGGTATTGTGTGTGGATTGATGGCAAAAGAATTTCTGGCAAAAGAATTTCAAAATCAAATTATTTTAATTTAATCAATTCTAAATTGAGTCTATAACACAAGAAAATGTGGAAAAATTGTAGGGGTCTGAATACTTTATGAAGCCACTGTACATATGTGTAAGCCATGTTCTGCACATTTCCATCAACATTAATGAACATACAGTATGCAAAAAACTAAAAGAAATGTTTATGTTCTCTATAAGTTCTATATCAGAATCAGAATCAGAATCAGAATTCTTTTATTTGGCCAAGTATATTTTCACATACAGGAAATTTACTTGATGAGGTTGGTATATAGGAAAATCATATATAAGAAACAGATTTATATTATATCATGCACCATAGCGTCAACATGTTTTTGATGTAAAGAATTGTCAACACAAATCCTGTAGCATCTGTTTAAAAGAGACATACATTTGTTTACAAAACTCTTTGTTTACAGTCATCAGCAAGGCACAGTCTTTTATAAATCATTGTGGTAAAGATTGAGTTTGGCAACTCAAAATACAACAGCAGAAGGTGAACAATCTGGGCAATCATTAGAAAATCAACTTTAGTACAACACACCATCCAATGGCACTATTTTAAAGCTAAAATCTACATACTGGACCTTTCAGTTCAACATGATTATTTGTATTCACAGTGTATGTGTGTGAATGTCTCACTCATTATGTAGTTGCAAGTTCTAGATAATGATTGGTACATATCAGTGGAGGCCGGTGGAGGTAGAAATCAGAGGATGGGCTCATTGTAATGCATGGAATGGAATAAGGAATGGTATTAAGCACCATTGTTCATTCCATTCCATACATTACAATAAGCCCGTCCTCCGATTTCTACCTCCACCAGCCTCTCCTGGTACATGCGTGACAATCCCCTGTCCTCTCTTTGTGTGAAAAGAGGAGGAAGTAACACTCCAATCTCTACAACCTTCCTCAAGGATTAATGACTGTCATTAGGGGAGGTATCCAATTTAAATGGCCTATTTATTACTGTGACTATGAGCAATACTATATCAAGGTTTTACTCAGGATTCTGAAGCAGGAGTGGAATTGAATGTTTGTAAGCATATCAGTGTAATCATCTTAGTGTATATTTATCCACAATCAATAGCCCTATTCAGGCAATTCATGTTGTAGCTGCAAATCTGTACAACATAGAATAAAATAAACCAAAAGAGGGATTTCAATAGTATAGATTTAAATGGCATTTTTAAGACCTTTTTGATACCTTAGATTGGAACACTTCCACTCCAATACCGGATCTTATCAGTAATTAATACCCAATGTGGGAGGTTTGGATTGATTAGAGGAAGAATCCTCTAAAAGTATAAAGATCCCGCACTAGCAGTAACCTGTGCCTCTGTTTCTAGGTTACCAATCCCTGGGTAAAGTTAATGTAAGCAGGATTCGTACGGAGCAGCTGGTGATGAAATGATGGTGTAACTGTTACCAATGTGCTATAGTACAGAATTGTATGCCCGCCTTTGAACGCTCCTCTGCCTATGCTGCAGGGTCAGATCTCTCCAAGCTTGTTCAGTTGTATTGTAGCTGGGAGATGGTAGGCAATACTGCTCAAAAAGCAGGCAATGATTTAACACTAGTATACAGTCGATCACGGTTTTGAAAAATAGATATTGCCGTTGAATTCAATGTACTGTAGCACATACAAATTTACAGAATGTAGAAGCAGTATCATCATGTGCTATCAAGGGATTATATTTGGATAAAGTGATAGTGTTTTTTCATTTCATCATTCTGATTGCCAGTTCAAAATCTCACATGGTTATGATACAGTATCTCAGTTACTGGTGCTGAACTATTTGATATCTATGTGGACTGATATCAGGCTTTTAGTTTTTTGGGGGGGGTATATTCCTTAGCAATACTGTTGTTGTTGTTGTTGTTGTTGCTGTTGTTGTTGTTGTTGTTGTTGTTGATGATGATGATATCTGAATTGTTATGATCAACAACAATGTGTAAGACATAAAACATGACAATTCAGCAATTACACAACAACTATGTTGTTGTATCATGTTGGTATACTGTAGATACAACAACTATAGAACTGAGGTTACACGTCTACTACAGATTCTACTCACACGTACGCATGCATGTACACACACACACACACACACACACACACACACACACACACACACACACACACACACACACATACACACACACACACACACACACACACACACACACAAGGGCCATGTACTGTAGTATGTACGATGTAAATACAAATGCAAATAAGTTAGGTGGTTATTACACATAAAAGCTGCAACAACTGCAATAACAAGAACATTGTAAGCACAGAGATAAAGGAGATTCCTTAAACCCTTGGCAACAGACACACCAAAACATGTTTTTAAAGAGGGGCAGTGTTCTCTATTACTATAGCAACAGGAAGACATTGCTGCTTCAATCAGCTTTGGGTTTCTCACAAGGAGGGTGAAGAGCATAGCAGGAGGGAGAGAGAGAGAGAGGGGTAGAGAGGGAGAGAGAGGAAGGGGGAGAGATAGAGAGAGAGGAAGGGGGAGGGAGAGAGAGGGGGAGAGAGAGGAAGGGGGAGAGAGAGGAAGGGGAGAGAGAGGAAGGGGGAGAGAGGAAGGGGGAGAGAGAGGAAGGGAGAGTGAGGTGTAGCTGTTATACTAATGAGAGACAGTCAATCTACTTTGACCTTGTATGTCTCCTCTTATTCTGCTGACAACCTTATACACCTGACATAATAGAGTTACAGTTTTTCAGGGGTATAAGTTAGATAGTTAGTTAGTTCTATGATAGTGCATAACAACAGACATTTTTTTGGACAAATATCAGTTGCTTCTTGAGCTGAAATGGATGGAAAGGTTATGTATTTGACTGATGTAATACACTAATGGATGGCACATGATACATATGATTTAAGTAAGTCATTCGAGGTGTTTTTTTGCTTAGTTGCTACTTTATGTTTTAGGACTAGGATGACTAGGATGTTAAAAGATCAATATGTGTTATTGTGAATATTATTATATGTTATTTTGGGTATCAGTGACAAATTGTAGGTGATGTATTTTCCAACATGGTGTAAGTCCTATGTGTTATTTAGGCCTACATTCAGGGGGCACAAATAGATGTTATTAGCCTCAATGACAGTTTGTCAGGAATGGGTAGGCCTACTATTTAACATGGTCCTAGTCACTGTAATTTATGTATTCTACAACAGAGAAATGTTGATGATGCTGACACACTGACAAGTGACCCCAATGTCCTTACAATACAAACATACTAAATAAAGAGTAGATTATTGGCACCATGACAATTAAAACTCATTGGGCGATTCATAATCGACCAATAGGATGATTCCCTCGATAAACCAATGGTGTGGCAACAATGTTACAGCATTTGGCGAATCCCCTGCGGATCTGATGCAACAGGACTGCAACTAAAGTTACACCTTCCAACTGCAAGACTGTGTCCTTCCTCCCGTTTATGGTATTAAATAGTCCCGTATCAGCCTCAAGTAGCGCAGCAGATTTTGTCCAGCGCTTTCCGTGACGGAAAAATAAATTAATCTTTTGGTTACAAATTTCCTCGAAAATACTATCTATAGAAATACCAGAAAAAAACATTTTCATGCAATGGCGCTGACGCATAGGAGGAGAGGTGAACTGTAAACTGCGGATTCATTTGCAATGCCGTGATACGGTTCGGTTAGAGGAGTTGGAGAAGTAGCGGATTCTAAAACTTTCTATCTGCAACTCTATTCGTCTTTATAACAGTTCATGTGAAGTCATTGTGTTCCAAGAAAAAGATGGCTTATTAGATTGACGTTATTGTCACCATATCAGTCTTTGTGCTTTGCATTTGCAACGCACTTTCAAGCAAACAGCCTATTCAGAAATAATGGGGTAAGTAGACTGTTTTCTTTTTAGATTACAGTAGTTGTCGTAACACAGTATTACTCACTCCATGTACACATGAAAAGTCTGTAAGCTTTGTCATTGTAGTGTTTTTCTAAACAATTTTGGAGAATGTTTGAAATCTAATTTCAGAGATATTTGTAATCAAAATGAATATTTATGTTCTCAACTGACAGCTCACCTCTTCCTTTAAAACCCAATGCCCAATTTAGTGGGCTGTTGGTGTGCATACTTGTACAAATTTAGATCTGAATAAATAAAAAACATCTCTTTTATATTTCTGTCTATAAGGAGGATTATTATTATTGTTATTTCTATTAGTAGTAGTAGTATTGTCATTGTATAGTACTATTGTTTTTATTATTATGATTATTATGATTATGATGATGACTGTTATTATTCTTATTATGATTCTTATTATTCTTATTATTCTTATTATTATCATCATCATTATTATTTATAATAATATGAATATGAATATGAATATTTAATATATGGGCTAAAATAGGCTAACATCTTTCAAGGTCCCCAGATGGGAAATGGCTAATGGATAATTGAATAAGATCCACTTTAAAAGTTCAGTAGTTTTACAGTCTGGAACTCAAGAGCTGTTTTTATCCTCCAGTCAATTATCAATAGTTCTTACCCCGACTGGTCAACGGTAGTTGACCCTCTGAGAAAAGCATGATTAAAACAGTTGTTTTTTGGGTGTGGGGGTGTGGTAGGGTGTGATAATGTGTTGTGGATGCAACAAAATTCATGACTGATATTGGCTGTTTTCTTTCTTTCACAGGTCTTCTAGTGTTGCCACAACCCTGTCCATAGTGACGCCTCGCTCCAACTCTCACACACTTTGTGGTTTTCACCATAATAACCATTTTGATCGGTACCGAAGACGCCATGGCGGCATCGATCCCTTGCAGGAAAATTCCTCTCGTTTGCACGGTCGACCTCATCATTCCCTCTCCCCAACGGGCTAACGTCAGCCAATCACAGGGCAAGAGGGGGGCGGAGTCATCGGAGAGGCAGCACTTAATTGGTGAGTTGAGCCAAGACGCTTTTTTATTTTCCCAACATTCCAGGTCGGAGCCGCAGTGCAGTACAAGCTAATGTCGTATAGTGAGTAAAGCTCAGTGGATATTTTTCCAATGGAGACGATGTTTTTCAATCATTTTCAAATGATCGGTTAGTTTCACATGGATTTTTCTCAACCTTATTTTTTCAATAAATCATTTTTCAGATTTTTCTACAGCTAGTCGTCGCAAGCTAATGAGTTTTAAGATTTTTTTTATTCTCGGTTATTTTTTATGCCTGCAATATGGACAGTTGAATTAAATCTTTTTAATGCCAAATGTATTTTTCTTAGGTGATGGTCATACAGACTGGATGACGGAAAAAGTTGATTTGTCTTCGTTCGTGTCGACACCTGAATCCTCTCCTAGCTCATCCCTCCCGCCCTCGCCTTTGGAACAAGATGTCAAGGTGCCATCAGATTTGGAGGTCATGACCTCTCTACTACAAGAAGAGCTAGCTCAGCTCGAGGACTACTTCCGGGCTGACTCTACATCAATAAAATCGGAAAAATCCTTGAAATGTGACAAAAGTTCCCAAGCCATGGGCACCCAGTCTTATTATCAGTTGCCCTATGCTTCGTACAGCAGCAACCAATCAGAAGCTAGCCCGCTGGTTGTTACCCTGGCAACAGGGGAACTCGACCTGGGGGGCTTCTGTGGTGGATCTATTGGTCGACCCAAAATGGCGAGACCCACCCCTTATAGCTATCATCGTTCGTACAACAATAGCCGAAGATTAGTTAGTGATGGACTTAAAGTTGGAGATGAACTCGAACATGAGACGTGGAGCTCCAAAGGAAGTTACTCAGTTAGCACAGAGGTGGCTGTGAACCACTATTCTACGTTGAAGACCGTTGGGAAGAGTATGAGCAGTGTGAAAAAGGTTAGAGAATGTGCTTTATCGTTGAAGGAAGAGGAAAGTTACTGTTTTACAGAAGACATGTTTTGCAGCAGTGAGGAGATGGGTAGAGGTTTCTGTTTGGGGGCGTCATTCGACACCCACCATAAGAGAGAAGGACAGTTGATGCACAGTGTGAAGGTCAATGGCAGTTATGATGGAATGGGGCTTGAGGTCCTGCATTGCAACAAAGATGGAGGTGGACTCTCTGGAACTATCCCACAAGAGACAGTAGCTAGCGATGGCTACTTTCACCAGACCATCGCTAACACAGAGCCTTATCATAGCTTTATAGGTGAACTAGACGAGCCTACGCAGGGGACACAGGTACCATCTGTAGAGTCCCAGCTCAGCCACGCCCACTACCTCTACCCAGAATGCCTTGCAGACCAAAGCTATGAATGTCTGTCCAGAGGAGAGAGTGAGGGAGGACCAATGGTGGGCTCGCCCATCCACAGACCTGCCCCAAGGCTGAAGGAGGACCCTAGCTCCCTCAAACCTGGGCTGGTCTCTGTCCCTCTGGAGGTTCACACTGGGGAAAGGAAACAGAAGAAGAGAGACCAGAACAAAACAGCTGCACACAGGTAAGCTATGTTTCTGAACATGTATTACTCTCTCAGGACGTATTTAATCACACAGTTTGTATTTAAGAGGCACTATAGAAATTTGATTGGTGATTGTTTACCTCAATTTCTTTGCTTGAGTGTTGAGTGTATGGTTATCACACTCCTATGATATGAAGTATGCCCCTTTGTGACCAATTAAATCATTTCTGGGCTTTATTTGAAATATTATGTCGGAATATTTAGGAGCCCTTTTGGCTCAAGAGCACCCCAGAGGCAAAATCCTCCATAGTGTAACTTTAATCGAGGTACAAAGTTCTCTAATTTTTCAGATCCTGAACAATGAAGGGAAGTTTGTTGACATTGATTTGACTGATCACAGTGGCTTGCTGTGTTGATACATAGTTGAAAGCTTTTCTTAGCGTTAGAATGTATTGGTAGCACTTAGTAATAACTCACATAAGTAATCATTATTGTGTTCGTAACATTGATAAATGAGTATGCAAGAATTATAGAACAGAACTAGACAGCTGCACACAGATATGTAGAGTATGTTGACTCCCTCCCTCTCACTATTCTCTTTGGTTTTCCACTTGTATTCTGTTTGGCTAAGGGGACCCTCATTCAAGACATAAGGCAGTAACCGTGGGTTACATTAACATTGACTGTTTCTTTCAGTATTAAAACAAATAAAATAATTCTTTTTTTAATACATGATAATGTTCATTAGTAATCATTAATACAATATTTACAGTATAAGTAATTTACAGTACATATAATTAATGAATATTCCGCCATTTGTAAACATTACTAAGCATACAGTATTTATATACATTTAAAATTACAGAAACATTTATTCATTGCACATGTTTAAGCATTTGTAGTGACTTAGTAATGAAAGTTATCGTAAAGTGTTAACAGTGTGTTTAATTTCACAGTTTTGATAAACAAAGAGATCCTGACTAATGAAAAGAAGATTGTTTATTCTCATGAGTGTGGTTAATTGGGCTGTGTACTGGTTTCATAGTGCTTCAGAATTCCTCAGTTAAATTCCTTAGTAAATATGTGGATGTGATAGTTGAGGGTAGAGGGTGGAAGACTGAGGTTAGTGAGTTAGTTAACTTTTTATTCTATTCTATTCTAGGGGTAATTCATCTTGCATGTCCAGTTCATGACATTAGACATCTCTATATTTAGAGAGAGCTGATATTGAACTGCCAGCCGGCAGCCTATCCCAGTGCCTCGCCTAGAGAACAGCAGCAGAAAATAATATACTGAAGTCCAACTCTGTCCTTAGCCCTTACAAACTAGCCACCCCTGTAGATCTCAAATGATTTGATAGGTGTAAAATAGAAGGGGTAAATCAGGGGAGGCTGCTGGAGGTATAAATGTCTACCTCCACCAGCCTCCCCTGGTGTAAGTCTATCAGATCCATTCAGATCTACAGTACAACAGGAGTGCTTTAGCAGTAGGGGCTTGGGGGTCAATATGGTATTTGTTGATAGCTGGAGGAGGAAACGTGGTGTGGTAAAACAGTCGAGGAGATTCATCAATAATACAAAAGAGGTTATGTTCTTACTAGACAAATGTGCAGTGCATATGATTGCAAATGGCTACTTGATTATTTTTTTCTTTCTATTTTTTAATTTGATTTATCTACATCTATATCAGTAGATGTTCATATTGTTTTATACTCATTGTTGGAAAGGAAAAAAGAAGTAAAAAAAAAAGAGAGAATCCTTGCATATAAAAAATAAGGTTGTAGGCTTTTGGTTTTGATTTGTATACACATGCAAAAAACATATAAAAGAGAGGGAATCCTTGCATTTAAAAAATTAAACAAATAAAAAGTTGTTGACTTTTTGTTTTGTTTTGTTGAAAGCTGACCATGGTGTTCTACCAATAAACAACAGGTATCGACTGCGTAAGAGGGCGGAGCTGGACATTCTGGAGGAGGAGCTACATGGTCTGGAGGGGCAGAACCGCGTGCTGCGAGACAAGGCGGAGTCAGTGGAGCGAGAGATCCAATACGTCAAAGATTTACTAATTGAGGTCTACAAGGCTCGTAGTCAACGCCTAAAGCAGGATGGCAGTGCCTAACCCCCCCTCCCGGCCCCTTCCACCAGCACTAGCATCTAAAGAACTGTCTGTCTTGTCTGGAGGATAGTTGCATGATTTTGGTAGGTTTTAAAAAAAATAAGAAGAAAAAATAAAAAAAATAATATGATTTTGACTTTATTATTGTTACGAGACGATGAACAACACAATGTACCTTTTCCAAATGTTTCCCAGGACAACTACAGGCCTTAGTCTGGTGAATTTAGGAGAAATAATCAAACTCTGAACTGTCCGCGACCACTGTGACTCTCTGATCTGCACTCACAGCCTTGTAAGGTTTGAGTTTGAGCTATGATTGACCGTTTACAGACATTTTGGATCAGTATTAGTATTGACTGAATTCTGCTTGTTGTGGTAGTAACACGCAATGGCAGCATAGTTTCATGCTTTAGTGTTGTACTTTTTGTTTCATTGATACAATTCTGTATTCTTTGCTTTATCTACTCATCTGGGATTGGAGATTGCAGAAAGAATGTTTGAATTAAATGCTGTGGAAATGTTATGAACAAAATGCCTCAAAATACTAGAAATTCTATTGCCAAAATGTATTATTTCACTCTTTTACCACAACTCTTCTTAAGTAATCAATGCATGTACGATATTTTTGAAAAAAGCATGTGTGATTGTTATTTGATAATGACAATATTCTGTTAACTGCATGGCTTAGCGATCAACACAGAGCATTTCTCAAGGTTTGCTTTATTTTGTTTTAAGTTTCACTAACTGACAACTTTTACAAAGCTTTATCCTCCTCTTCTCTACGTCATACTCAGGTTTTGTTTTGTACACAATGGGGGAAATTATACATGAAATTCACTGTCTTTTCTTTTAACTTTTTCTCTTGGCTGTATTTGCGAACAAACAATCACCTGTTGGCACAACAATAAATTGTTGTTGGGTTGATATACTATGAGGTCATGAGAATCTTATTTTGATGTATATGTCTCCAATTCAGGTCCTCTTGTTTGATAGATGTCAATACTGAGTAATTATCAGGTACATTGCAGCCAAATAAACCAGTTATGTTTTATGAAGTATTCTCTGTGGACTGTTATTAAAAAAAATTAAAATACACTTTTATAGAAGTCAGATACAGTTTAGATGATGTCTTTTTTTGTTTCTTAGGATTATTGCATTACAACTAATACTGGAAATCCTAGTACCACCTCTACAGAAAAGATATACTATATATATATATATTACATAGTCCCTCCTTTTCTGAAGCTGGCCCTAGACTACTTCCTGGATATGTGTGTAGATCTGGGGAGGCTGGAGTCTGGAAGAGGCAGAAATCAGTGGAAGCTTCCCCAAAGCCAGAATGGAAAGATAACCAGAACCTTACCCATTTAGCTTATTTACACCATCTGATTCCTCAGATTTACAACACTGAAGCTAGAGGTTGTTTGTATTTGTTTGGGACAATGTATGCAGACAGTCACCAGGTAATTGAGGTCACACACTCTTATTCATCAGGGAGGAAAACCCAGCAGGTAATATCAATATGAAGTATATGTACACAACAGTGGAGGCTGGTGGAGGTAGAAGAGGATGGGCTCATTGATACCATTTGGTATAATTTGATACCATTCCTCATTACATTCCATAGAATTACAATGACAATGACGGGCGTCCTCCAATTTCTACCTCCACCTGCCTCCACTGATACACAAAGAACTCGTACAATAAGTAAATAATTTCAATAGACTACAATGCTTTCGAATGTGACCTATGCTTGCTTGTAAATGTAGACTGGGAAGAATTGACATTTGCAATCTCCCCCTATCTGCAAGTATGACCAATGGCATTACACCTTATTGCTATTTAAATTTAACCAACCAATCAGAATAAATAATCATTTTATACATATTCTTGAAGTAGCAAGTGGAAGCATAACCAACCCTCTCACATAAAGCAGTTGTACTAATAAACTATACATTTCGGGAGCCGCAACCAGTGAGCTTATCTCTCTCATTTCTCTAATATCAATCATAAAACCATCAATATGTTGGCCTGGTCTTCTGTGATTCATCACTGTTTGTGCCTCTTTTGTCATTTTGCTGCATCCGATTTGCCCTCCAAGGACATTCCAATTCTGTTCAATTCATATTCTATTCTATTACATCGAATAATATTCTATTCTCTACTTCATTCCCAGAGACATACAATTAGGCATGGGGGTTATGGCACTAGATTGTAGGAAAAAGCTGTTTCAGGTATAAAAGAAAGGCAAGACAGAGGGGTTCGATTTAGGGTTAAGGGTTAGTGGTGAAAGCCCCACGTCTCCGTCCCGTCCCTTCCTCATGTATTTGGTGTCCCCTCTAAAATATTGAATGCATGATACCCCTGCTTACAGGTACAATAAGTGTACTTTGTAATGTGCAATAGACTGCAAACACAATGTGGTCCTCTGTGGCTCAGTTGGTAGAGCATGGCGCAACAACACTTAGGCTGTGGGTTTGATTCCTACTGGGACCATATATACTAAAATGTATGCACTCACCGCAATGTAAGTCGCTTTGGATAAAAGCGTCAGCTAAATTTCATATATTACATGCAGCCAATGTTTTAGAGAGGGCACCAAACACGTGTGGAAGGAGGAGGGATGTCCGGAGGGGGGCTTTCATCCCTCTGGAAGATGGAGCATTTTGCCTTTCTTTAACACCTGAAAAAGCTTTTCCCTTAAATCTAGCGTCAATGTGCCATAATCCGAGAGTATGTCTGGAACAAGTCTATCTTAAACTGTTCAATGGTCATTTCAATTAATAATACACATTTTGTTCTTTGAGAACTATTATGTGTTATAAGTTTAACTGTCCCACTTGTATATCGTGTAGTATCATAACCCTTCTATTCTATTACATCATATTATGTCATATTATGATGTAGCTACAGTATCAATCCACATCATTCCCAGAAGCCATTGGGTCAGTGAGCAGCTGCTATCTGCCCCCTGCAGTGACAACAGATGTTCCTTATCTCATCTTTCACCACTAGGAGGGGTATGAACCCTCTCCCTATCTCTCCTACAGTGCATGTCAGTCTGTCCTAGAGGGGTATGATGCAATACAACACAATGATTGCAAAGAGAGTGATAGAGAGAGAGAGAGAGAGAGAGAGAGAAAGATAGAGAGAGAGAGGGGGGGTAGTATCAGTCAAAGGAATGCATGATTATGTTAAACCCTTTGCCCTGTGGGTTGCCCTCTAGCCTATCACGTGTTCTGTAGTTACCTTTAGCTGCGCTTAGTAGAACGCAATTGCTCTGGAGTGAGTCAGTGTTTGAGTGAGTCAGTGTTTGAGTGAGTCACGCCATGTGTGTTTGAATAGTCATTATTTTCATAAGTCGCCACTTCAATAAGATGAGATGGAGATAAGATAAGTGCGAGAGTGCTTATGAGTGATATATGCAGGAGGCTTTGAATTAAGTTTGTGGTGTTTCATACGGATGTCTGAGATTATGTGAGAACTCATTATCAGAGTTACTGCTGTCCTAATAGAGCAGGAGGGACTGTAGGACTTTTATTGTATTATGCTCTGCTCTATTCTATTGTACAGATATTACTGATATCTATTACCTACCTTTTACAAAAAAGCTTTATCTGATCATGGATTATTATTGTGTGTATGTGTGTGTGTGTGTGTGTGTGTGTGTGTGTGTGTGTGTGTGTGTGTGTGTGTGTATATATATGTGTGTGGGTGGGTGGGTATGTGTGTGGGGATTATGGTCCAGGCATGCTCAGACAGAGACAGCTGATGCTTTTCAAGGTGCTTGACAGCTCCATTATAAAAATGTCCTAGGTTGTTTTGTCAACTGGAAAATGTTAGGAATGTGTGTATATGATGTGGTGAATGACATATGTGTGAACTCGTGGAGGCTGGTGGAGGTAGAAATCAGAGGACAGGCTCATTGTACTTGTATGTTTGGTACCATTTCTCATTCCATTCTATGCATCACAATGAGCCCGTCCACCGATTTCTACCTCCACCAGCCTCTCCTGGTGCATACACAGGTACTGGAAGAGGCTTTGATTACTCATAATGCTTTCATGACATTCATCCATTCATTCATCAAAATATCAAATCAAATCAAATCAGACTTTATTTATATAGCACCTTTTGGGCAAAATTGCAATACAAGGTGCTTAACAATACAATGAAAATACAACAATACAGTGAAAATAAACTGTAATATAAGGAAATGATAGTATAGAATGCTAAGCTAAAAGGGTATGTCTTAAGATTTCTTTTAAAAGTGTTGTGACGCACTCAGCTCCTCTGGCAGGCTATTCCCAAGGCAAGGGCCATAGACACTAAACGCCACCTCCCTGTAGTTCTTTGTCCTTACCCAGGGAACAACTAAAAGGCCAGTGCCAGAGGACCTGAGTGATCTAGAGGGAACATATATTAAAAGCATGTCTGACAAGTGTTCAGGCGCTAGTCCATTGAGTGAATTGAACACCAATAAAAGGATCTTATAATCTATCCTAAAACTGACGGGCAACCAATGAAGGGACTTTAGGACAGGTGAGATGTGTGCTCTCCTTCTGGTCTTGGTTAGTACACGTGCTGCTGCATTCTGAATGATCTGTAGCTTATTTATAGCTTCCTTAGGTAGACCAGAAAGGAGAGCATTGCAGTAATCAAGCCTGCTAGTGATAAAAGCATGCATAAGTCTCTCAGTATCGGCCTGGGAGAGAAAAGGTTGCACTTTAGCAATATTTCTAAGGTGATAAAAGGCGGTTTTAGTGAGATTACTGATGTGAGATTCAAAATTCAGATCAGGGTCTAAAAGCACGCCAAGATTTTTTGCTAGGGGTTTGGCGTTTTGTGCCAGGGATTTGAAGTTAGTGCACAGTATCTCTCTCGGGACCTTTTCTCCGATAATTAAAACCTCTGTCTTATGTTTGTTCAATTGCAAGAAATAATGTGGCATTCACAAGTTGATACGATCAATGCATTGAACCAGTTTATCAATAGGGCTGATGTCATTAGGTGGTAAAGAGATGTACAGTTGTGTATCATCGGCATAGCTATGAAAATGAATCCTGTGTTCTCTGATGATATTTCCCAGTGGCAGCATATAGAGACTGAACAACACAGAATGAAGCCTTGAGGAACCCTAAATGTAATGCTAGTGTTAGCCGAGGAGTGGTCACCAATGGAGACAAAATAGTCTCTGCCGGACAGATAAGTCCTAAACCAATCTAAAACTGAGCCAGAGAGGCCAACACACTTCTGTAGTCTGTTAATAACGATATCATGATTGACTGTATCAAAAGCAGCGCTTAAGTCTAAAAGTACTAATACTGAGAGTTTCTTGTCATCCATGTTCATTCTCAGGTCATTTACAACTTTAACTAGCGCTGTCTGAGGATCCAGGTTACTTTTCGTTAGGAGAGGCTTCACAATAGCAGTTTTCAGTGCCGGGGGAAAATACCAGTCATTTACAATCACTAGCACTTCATCCTCAAGACAATTAAACACAGTTTTTAAAAAGGTGGTGGGGATCGGGTCAAGTGAGCAGGTGGAGGGTTTTAATTGCATTGCTTCGTTCCTGAGCATCTCTTTATCAACAGTAGCAAAATCATTCATAGCAGTCTTACGCAAAATACAATGCTGTATGTATGTACTTTCTACTGTGTGTGAAAGTCTCTCTGATTTATGAGGCTGTCACAGCGGTGATCTCTAGAGAAGCAGCTTTGACTCACTGCTCGCAATATTCAACCAGAAGGAATCCTACCGAACCACTCTGAGACCCTGTGCAAACCTGCAGGGCCTCCCAGTCGCACACTAGTCTTCTCTGCTTCCAGCGATATTCTCAAACATTAAGAGTGTGTGTGAGCAGGTGCAGGTGTTCTCAGCTTAGGGCTATTCTCAGAATTGGAATAAAAACACACTGTGGCAAATGTTTGTGCTGTGACAATGTTTATTTTCCAGTGTTTATTTTTAACCATTATTTATAAGTCAAAAGCTTAGTCAAAGATGATATGAAGGATGATGATGATCGTGTCATTGTCAGGTTATATGAAACAACCAACCATATCACCTGTCTGGTAACAGATAACAGATACATCTGTATTCTTTGATAAAGGGTGATAACAAGGATGATAATAATATCACATGTACATCAGACATAATACCAAATATACCATAAAGGACTGAAATAACCATGTAAATATGTTTAATAATGTGTAAAAAGTAGATAAAATAACCCTAAACCTAACCCTTGTAGATAAAATGTATATATATAAAAAATAATACATCAAACAAAGTACGTAGGTCCTCCAATGGGGACGGGGGGGGGGGTTAGTTGGGCTAATTAAACACATATAAAACATAATAATGATAATAATAATCATAGTACATTTGGTCACTTAATTTCATGGTATAGAAAATGCTGTAGTCAATCAGAATTACATGATAAAATGGTAATTATACACAGTAATAGCCTGTGAATTTAGTTAAGTTTATTTGAGATTAATAATAACAAGCACCATTTGGTTGTGTTGCATTGTCTGAAGTTAATTAAATTAACCACCCTTCCAACATCGTTTACGTCTAAACATCAGTGTCAATAGTACCACAGAATTAAGCGCACCCATAATTATACTTGAAACAATTCCAACCCAAGAACAAAGCAAAGCAAATACTGTACACAGGTGCAGTGCCAACAACACAGAGTGGAGACGTCAAACCCATAACATCATCAACACCTCCCTCCCTGAATGACTCCACAAGCCTGCACCAGCCAACATGCTTCTAGCTTGTTATTCAAATGATCAACATTACAAGTCTCAACTTCAAATACAGGAATAAAAAAATCAGTGATCACTGATGACTTACTTTTGGCTCAAGAGCACCAGCAGAGGCACATCCTCAATAACATCACTTTAATGGCTATATTACGCAAGACACATTTAAAAAAAAATATATATATACAAAAATATTTGCCACTTTATTAGGTACACCTGTTCAACTGCTCGGTAACGCAAATATCTAATCAGCTAATCACATGGCAGCAACTCAATGCATTTAGGCATGTAGACATGGTCAAGACGACCTGCTGAAGTTCAAACCGAGCATCAGAATGGGGAAGAAAGGTGATTTAAGTGACTTTGAACGTGGCATGGTTGTTGGTGCCAGACGGGCTGGTCTGAGTATTTCAGAAACTGCTGATCTGCTGGGATTTTCACGCACAACCATCTCTATACATGCACAACCATCTCTCTAGAATGGTCTGAAAAAGAGAAAATATCCAGTGAGCGGTAGTTCTCTGGGCGAAAATGCCTTGTTGATGCCAGAGGTCAGAGGAGAATGGCCAGACTGGTTCGAGATGATAGAAAGGCAACAGTAACTCAAATAACCACTCGTTACAACTAAGGTATGCAGAAGACCATCTCTGAACTCACAACACGTCAAACCTTGAAGCAGATGGGCTGCAAAAGGAGGTCCAACCCAGTACTAGCAAGGTATACCTAATAAAGTGGCTGGTGAGTGTATGTGATTAATGACAAAACACAATTCTTAAAAACATATAAACAGTACATTGCACATACTGTACCAAATGGCCATAGCATACAGATAATAATCCCAGTGTAGTGTAGGATTCATAATAGGGCCCACTTGTAGGGGATTACATCGAGAAGTGTCTCTCACCATATGTCGGGAGACAGCAAATACATTACATAACAGACAGTTCAATCATTTCTGATAAAGTTCCACCACATATAATTATCCCAAATTCAACCTCTGGTATATGCATATAGAGAGTAATAATACATGGGTAATAGAGAATGAATATCATAACTAAAACATTAATGCATTACATACACATGCAATAAACCCCACAAACACACAACTCCCGTTGCAAAACCATACATTTAAATCCATATGCTGTACATTATAATAAGCGGTCACATTTTTTTTTCCACAGGTAAAGTGAAGCTACAGCATCACAACTGGTACAAGGTAACGGAAAGCTAACTACTGTTCATTTTAAATTGAGAAAATAAGTGCTTTTCAGCAAGTATAATAATAAGAATGTATCAAAATGAGTCAATATATACAGTGCCCTTCGTAATTACTGGGACAGTGAAGCATTTTTTCTTCTTTTGGCTCTATACTCCAAAAGTTTGGATTTTAAATAAATTACTATGAAGTAACAGTATAGATTCTCAGCTTTTATTTGAGGGTATTTGTGTACGTACTGTGTACCCCTATTTCATTGCACCAAAAGTATTGGGACAGATTAATATTATTGCCTAATTATGCACTCATGTTAAGTATTTGGTCACATATCCTTTGCATGCAATAACTCATGCCTGAACTCATGCCTGAAGTCTGTAGCCCATTGATCCCACCATGAACTGTAGGCCTGTACAATCAATTGGATTTCCATCTGAAGATTGACTTGGCCAGTCAGAACTTTCCATTGTTTGGCCCTGAAAAACTCCATAATTGCTATGGCAATATGCTTTGTTAGCCTAAGGTTTTGGCTATGTTTCTGATTTTTTCAGCCTCATAATGGCTTCCTTGACTTTTAGTGATACCTTTTTGTTGACAGACACCAATAACAGACTCCAAAGGCAAATACAAAACCTAGAATCAATACTAGACATTGACAGCTCTCTTATGACTGCACAAAGGATGTGACAGAACATACCCACCAGAAGCACCTGTCAAGCCACTCTAGCCATTGTCCTAAATTGTTTTGCCATGAAATAGAGGGACTATGTATAAAAGATGTTGTCATTTCCAAATGGTGAAACCAATATGTACACACATATCCTTAAATAAAAGCTGGGAATCTATACTTTAACATCATAGCAATTGCTTGATTTAAAATCCAAACGATTGGAGTGTAGTCGAAAGAAGAAAAAATGCTTCATTGTCCCTATTATTACGGAGGGAACTGTATATAATTTAAAGGCACAATCTAAAGGTTCTTTGTCCATTGCAGTAATGGTTCAAAGTAAATACACAATAAACTTATAACAAGGTTTTGCTGTTGGATATACTTCCTACACCAGCTGCATAATTGAACATGGTCACTCTCTCCAGAAAACACACACTTTAGAGTATGTGGCTTTACAGGAGTACAGTATATGCAATATTTGGAGGCACACTGTCTGTGATATTAATTTTTCCAATACACCCTGTTCCTACACACACACACACACACACACACACACACACACACACACACACACACACACACACACACACACACACACACACACACACACACACACACACACACACTCAAGAGCATGAACAAATGTAACTCAGAATGCCAATTATAATACAAACCATACCATACCTCACTCACCCAAAAGTATTTTGCTTAAATTGCATTTACATTGTGTTACTTGTATGTAACAAACAGTGGTAGTTTCACAGAAACCAGCTAATGAGCACCAAAGGTCTTACTAGAGGCCACAAAAACACACTGGATTCACTCTTGTGTTCTCACCTCATAAAACTTTGGATGGCTTACATAAAAACGTCAAACTACTAGGTATAAAGATGAAAAAAGCTTTTACTGTCGATTCTCAGCTATGCCTTGCCAGGCGGATGCACACTTAGATATCACTGTATTAATATCCAGTTTCATATGAAACAGCTGTGTGAATGGAAAAGCCATTTAGGTCATGTAGTCACCCTGAGAAAAAATTAACACAAATTAATTAATCAAACTACAGATGTAATGAATCGTGTAAACTATTAATTAAAATCAAGAGGCCCTATATTAACTCAAGCCACAAACCAAGTATATAAGATAATTCACAGCAGAATTTTCTTTTTCCTTTTTCTTTTTTTTTCTTCACATAAAAGCCCACTTTTCTATTCACAAACCAACTTTCCAAACTTGAGAAAATGACTGAAGCAGCTTTGAAGTAGCATACCTTGTTTATGACAGGCTTGGATGACCCTGCATGGCTAAACTTGTAGGACTCTCCACAGCCATGATCCTGAAAGAGGGAGAGCAGTTGACATTTTAAACATAATTGCTCTACTCTTCAACTTTTACAGCTCAACTGTCACACAAAGAGACCCTAATTTACTCAACTGTAGATAGCAGATGTCCGTGACAGCTCAAAAACATTCTCACCCTTATGCAGCACGTTCAATTTGAAATACAGCTAAGAGTCATGTTTTATGTTATCTCCAGGCGAAATTGAACTGAGGCTTGAGAATGCTTGAGTCCTAAATGACACCAGGGTGAGCGAAATGTCTGTGAATGTGAATCAAGGTGGTTGATTGAGCCGAGCTACTGACCAGCTTGTGAAGGTAGGTCCCCATCTGCAGCACACACACCAGAGTCTCCATCATCTGTTCCTTCCTCAGGGTGTAGAGTCTGCTCTGACTGGGGCTGACGCTCCTTTCCAGCTCTCGCACTGTAGAGTTCAGGGCAACGGCTGCACACTGTAGCACACTCAGACCTGACACACACACACACACACACACACACACACACACACACACACACACACACACACACACACACACACACACACACACACACACACACACACACACACACACACACACACACACACACACACACACACACACACACACACACACACACACACACACACACAGGAAATGACCCAAAGCAACAAATCATCACAGAATTGTCCATATCCATACGTATCTTGACGTTTAGGATGAGTTCAAAGCTGCTCATTTACTATGCTGCTTTTTAGTGTCTATTCTATTTCACCCATTATTATTATTATCAAAGGCCAACCACTCCGAATCTATGTATGTATGGAGGGGAAAGAGGTAACGACAGTGACTCCATTTAACTGATTCATAAACATAAACATAATTGACTCTACTGCAGCAGCGCTGTTCTTTGTACAGCACAAGCCTCAGCAGGCAGCATCAATTATGTTGTTTATGAATCAATTACAAATTCCATGGCGATGGAGTCACTGCCACACTAGCATAGACCAGAATCTGAATTACATGCAGAGGCAAGGATGCAATTATCTGTTCATTTTTTTTCTCCAACACACAAACACACACACACACACACACACGCACGCACACATGCACACACGCACACGCACACGCGCACATGCACACACACACACGCACACACACACACGCACACACACACACACACACACACACACACACACACACACACACACACACAGAACGTGGGGAGCTGGTGGAGGAGGAGGGCCTACATGTGGTATTGCACCAAAATCGGCTTAGACTTAGGATAGGACACCAGGGGGAGTGAGCTGTCCCGCCAGAAGCTGGAATCTAGCATGTTGCTAGTTGTGACAGGAGAGTAGAGCTAAGGTCTTTAAAGGCCTCTCTCAGTTCCCTCTCCCCTCCTCGGAAGTTTCAGACCAGATCAGACCAGAGCACGAATGGGTTCCCTCTACGGGCAGTTGATCTTCAAAGGGCCATAAGAAAGGAAACTGTGTCTATGGATGGCAGGAAGTCAAGGTGAACCGATCTGGCGGTTAGGCATTTGAAGAGCATTCCCCACCTTTTCTCTGTTCTTTGGCCTACTTTCACGTAAGCTGCTAGGAGAAGGGAGTTTTTTTGGATTGCAGGCATGCCAAATCTTCACCAAAGCCTTCCAGTTGGGTCCATTTCAGGAGAGCCAGCTCGGCTTTAAGGTAGTCAGAGGGGCTTCCAGTTTTGTTACTGGCACTGTGTCAGGCTCAGGCAGTGGCAGTGGCATCCAGCTCTTGGTAGGTTGTTGGGTAGCGCTTTTTCCTAGTTGGGCATCCTGTCTCCATTTGAAGCAAGGCAGAGAAGGTAAGCAAGAAATGACAGGACTGATCTGAGGGAAGTTTGTTGAGGAGTTGGTCCACGTGTGAACCGCAGAGGAGCTCAGCTCCTCCATGGTGTGGAGGAGCACCACATGTGACTGGATGTGAAGTGCAATGTCGTCTAGTGCTTGACCATCTCCGGCTCCGATGGGTGGAAGGTCCATGATATTCTTGATTTCTCTCATCGCCAGTTTTCTGGGTTGTTCGTACTGTTCACCAAGTGCCTACAAGGTTTGGGTGAATGGGTTGGGAGCAAATGAGAATAATAATGCTAGATGTCTATCTCGCTCCAATCTGGGTGTGGAGCCAGGGTTAGGTTGGTCTGGTTGGTCAGGTTGTGGGCTTAGGGCAGAAAATATATATATCCGGTTAAAAGGACCATGAAGTGGAGGGTGGACTGTATATGTTGTGGCTAGTTCAGTTGTCAATGTCAAACACTAGAATGAGGATGGATCTGTACATGTATTTTCCTAACGCATAAACACACACACACACACACACACACACACACACACACACACACACACACACACACACACACACACACACACACACACACACACACACACACACACACACACACACACACACACACACACACACACACACACACACACACACACACACACACACACACACAGCCTCCGGGCAGTCTCAAGAGAGGTGGCAAGACACACAGGCCACAGCAGTATAGCCTAGCATACGCACACACAACACACACAACACACACAACACACACAACACACACAACACACACAACATGGGGGAGCTGGTGGAGGAGGAGGAGGAGGGTAGGGTAAACCTAGATTTTTTTGAAAACACGCACAAAGGGAAGGAAATATTTTCACCAGACACGTCTGATCAGGGGAAGAGAGCTAAGGCTATGAATGGATACGGGGTGGGGGGCGGGGGGGGGGGGGGGGGGGGATACAATATACTGTATATAAGAAGCATTATGGGCTGTAATGGACTGATGCCAAAGCACCACAAGATGAAGATAGCCATACAGTATGGTACATACCATAATGATCAGTAGTTTCCACGTCCACATATACGCCATTTCTCATCATGTTAATCAACACCTAAAACAAGCAGGGTGAACCATTAATAAGATCAACATAGCAATATGTTTGATTGAGGCTCAACAGTGTACTGAGTTATCAGGTAAGTGATATTGAGTATTAGTGTAAGGACAGTGGAAGCTGGTAGAGTTAGAAATAAATAACCTGGATGATTGGCTCATCGTAATGCATGGAATGGAATAACGAATGGCATCAAAGACATGTGGAGGTGGTGGTGCGGCTGCTGGAAATGTCAATCCAATCAGGATTAAGTTCATTAAACTTGCGTCCTTTTGATACCATTACAAATGGTATCAAAAGTGGTATCATCTCTTGGTATCATCTCATTGTACGCATTTCATGCGTACAATGAGACCGTCCTCCGTGTTTTTAATGTTATTTATGACAGGCACACATTGTTTGGATGACATTCTCTCCACACCACGGATGACAGGTTGAATAACACTGAAACACTGAACTCTAATTATATATCTTAGAAGTAACCGCTTGCCTACATGTGTGTAGAGGAGCTAAAAGAACAGGTTAGGTCACTACTGTGTGGCGGCTGAACTCTGTTTACCTCCAGTACTCTTATGTAGCCTTTCTCAGCACTGAGGTGCAGACAGGTCTTCCCTAATTTGTCGGTCTCGTTGACTCTGGCACCGAGCCGGATCAGATCGGATACCATCAGGTGCTGGTTTTTCTGGGCAGCCAGGTGAAGGGCAGTCTGGGAAGATGAGTAGGAATAAATGCAACAAAAGAACAACTGAATATGTGTTTACAGGTCTGAGTTGCTGACGTAAGAGGCTGTTGCATGTTTCTAAAGTCTCATGACTAGAGAAGGCATGTCAATCGGCAAAGTTGTGTGATAAATTCATCGCTAAAAGACTACAAAGCTATGCTAATAAATGTTGCTAATAAATGTTGTTTCCAGTGTCATTAAAGCGTTACCACACAGGTTTAGAGTAACTTCAAAGTAATGTGCTAGCAGAAATCCAGTGAAATCATGTTGTAGTTTGTTGGATGTACCTTCCCCTCGGAGTCTTTGAGATCCAGTTTGTTGAGAGCTGCCATCCTTCTGGCGATCACGTACCCTAGAGCTCTTTTCCCTTGGCTCACTACTCTATGTAGAGCTCTGGAGAGAAAAAAATAAAAGAAAATGTGTTGGCCCCCCCTTCCAATACAATCTTACAATGTAACAGTGGTGTTGACACACAGAGGTGGTTCTGTCTGTACTGTTCCAAGGTATTTCTTCAGAACAGATGAGGCATTACCGTTGCCTATTATGTTACAGTCGAGTCACCGTCTTGGTATTGTCACACTGACTCTCCAGAAATGGGAATCAAGCTTCATTGAAATATTACAATAAACAGCCAGGCCCAGTGCTACACCGTAAGCAATAGTCTCTTAACAGTAGAGTGTTCTCAGTAGATAACTCTCTGAGAACTCACCTCAAACAAACATGTAATATTATCTCCTCATATTCATGCCACTTTCCCACCCTTTGTACTGTTGTAGCAACTCTGGGTTTTGAATTTCAAATGAACAGATTACGATATCATGATCTACATAACCCCCAGGACATGTCAACATACTATAGATATGTTCATGAAGGTTTGAATAGTGGGTGTAACTATGATGCACTGAGGCACTGTTCGCACGGACACACACACTTACGTCCTCCCATTCTTATCAGGGACCAGTAGCTCTGCATCTGAGACTTCCCTCAGTATGCTCTCCTCTCTCTGCAGCTGGGTCCAGAAGAATGCTGCGCTGTTCCAGTCCTCATCATTACTCCCTCTGTCCTCCTTCAGGTGGCTGTTCCACCCCTGGGCATCCCTCCCTCCCTCCTGCCTTGGGTGGCTGTTCCAACCCTGACACTCCCTGCCTCTGTCTTGGCCAAACTCATAGACCTGGGGCTGGGAGCTGGCAAACACAGAGTCTGGAGAGGATGGTACCTGGTATTCACTGCCGCTGGGGGAGTAGGACATGCAGGACTGGGGGCTGGGTATCATGTCATCAGACTCATCGCTGTTGTACCCCTGGGAGTTAATGGAATGGACACTGTGCTTGTCTGAGGGGCTGGGTAGGGTGAAGTCTGGAAAATCATAGTTTTGGGCTTTTTGCATCTTGTTTTCGTGATTGTGCTTCAGCATATAGCTGTGTAGGGGTTGCTCTGGAGCCCATGGGCTGTTGCTGGGCTCCTGGAGGTAGTCTGGAGATTGGGGCTGGGGTGGGGGGCTGTACTCTGGGGAGAGGGGCTGGTAAGTAGGGGTGCTGTAGGTCTTGCAGGTTTTGAGATCTTCCTCCAACACCTCTACGATTATGGCCAGCTCCTCCAGGCTCTTTGTATGTTTTTTTTTCTGAAAATTTAGAGCAGAGAAAGTTTTGTATGACGTGCTAAACCGCCTTAGATGTGGGCTCATTATGATGCACAGACAACACAACACATGTGTTTGATTCCATTCCATGCATTACAATGGACCCGTCCTCTGATTTCTACCTCCACCAGCCTCTCCTGTTTAGATGATAATACTAGTCAGAGCTTTTTCCGCTTTGCTGGCACCTGAGACCCAGTTTGGAGCACAGAGCACCTGACATCTGAAGAAATCAAAACTGAAGAAAAATGTTTTTCACATCACTCACCTTGCTTTTTTTAAGGTCTCCATTTCTATTAACTCTCCATTTCTCTCCTAGGAGAGAAAATGACATTGAAGTTTTATGAACATGTGTGTACAACTGTAGAGTTATGCTTGAGTAAGCTCATCCACTCCCATTAGGAAACCAAACACTGTATGTCTTGCAAAAAGTAAACAACAAGAGAAGAATGGGCCAGGAAGCTCCTAAGGAATCTTCCACCACAAGAGCTCACTGTTTGTTACAGGCCAACCATATTAATAAGCATATGTAGCAGAACTGTTATGAGTTTGTCTAACCTTTGGCCTTGCCACAGTTTCCCTGTGAAAAGATGGAGAAAAATACATAATTTAAAACACTGAAAATCACCAAGTAGCATGGAATCTGCTTGAACAAGAGTGTGTATTACATGCTCCATATGGCAAGTTCTAAGTTCAAGTCCCATATGTCATCCTTATCTCATACAGCTGTATCATCTTTTGTATTTCACATTTCGTGTTTCATATCTCATATTTCAAATGTTGTGTTTCACGTGTCATACCTGGACGTCTCTGAGGTCCAGACCCTTGGCTATGCGGATGTTCCTGAGCATGTCTCTCACTGGCATCTTGACTCTGACTCCCAGGTAATGTTTCTTACTGTCATAGTTGCCCATTTTAGGGCCTGATGAAGAAAAAAAACGATGTATTTAAATATGTTTTGTGTAAAACTATATTTTTTTTGTGAATTTGACACAGAAATAGCATAGCTGGTGACCAGAGGTTGTTACTTTTAATTCCAGGGCAAAAAACATGACTAAATCAACAACAACAAAACGTCAATATGTCTGTCTGTCTGTCTGTCTGTCTGTCTGTCTGTCTGTCTATCTTTCTCTTTCTCTCTCTCTCTCATGTGCATTTCTACATGATATGTCTGTGTCATTTGATGTCAGAGATACAACATCAATTTGTTGTGAAAAACAGCCTGTGCGTTATGATGATCATACATTGAATGTCACAAGTAGGCACTTGATGAACGGGTCAATCAGGCTGCTATTGGCCAAAGCTGAACTGACCTGTCAAAGTTGAGTCCATCGTCAAGGACGTGCTGGGCGCGTTTCCACGGTTGTCATCCATACTTGTCAAGGTCTCTCCAGGAGCAGGCGAGTTTGTCCCCCCCGAGGAAGACGCTGCTAACCTGGTCACAGGTGAGTTATAGCCCCCAAACAATCCATTGACTTCTACCTCTTGCCTTCCATCAAAGTTTTGCAGACTGCCTCCACTCCCCGAGCACTGGTCTTTACTTTTATAACGTCCACGCATCTCGCGCCTGTCCTGCGGTTTGTTGATAAATTATCGTGTAGCAGGATAACAAACGAACGCAACCGAGTCCCCTCAATATATTAGAACAAACTGTGTTCGTTTACGTAGGAGTCACTGTGCAAATGCCTGTGTTCACCTGTCAGAGCGTCTTAAATCCTACACTGGGGCGTGGGCAAAACGAAACACCGTGGGGTTGAGCTAATTCTAAAATTGCTCCAACCACACCTGTTTGTAGCGTCGGTGCAGAAGAGTGCATTCTAGAGGTAACTTATACACTAAGCAAAAGCTACGGCTTGTTAAATAGGTTGGTGCTTCCCCCCAGGCGAAACGATAGGAGACAACCCACATTAAACGGCTTGCTTTCTCAGATGTGTAATGATAGAGAAATGCTGGCCCTCCCTGTCCCTTTTACCATCAGGTGCCTCGATATCATGTCCTCTGTCTTGTCTCATAAGGAGAGGCTTAGACAATGACAAATGTTTGGAAAAACTAGTATTAAAAATATGGCAAAGCCCATGTCTATTTACTTATATTGTCCATGTTATGTTATGCCTACATTTTTTTTTTTGCAAGAGTGCTTTTAGAGCCTGGGTCAAGTCTGTCTTTACCTAATCTCGCCCCCAGACACTCCAAGTGTACTGGAATATGTGAAATGTTTGAAATATTTGGAGGCAAACTGTCTGACTGTGAGATTAATGTTCCCTCTCATTCACACACACACACACACACACACACACACACACACACACACACACACACACACACACACACACACACACAGCATGGCAATTGTAGAAGGGTGCTGATGCCTTCTAATTAAAATGGTCCCTTATGTGCAACCAAATACAATGGTCTGACTACCACATTGTCAGATTAGAAAGGTGTGCGTGTGTACGTCTGTGTTGAAAGTGGTTAATACAACACACAGTGGCTGTATTTAAGAGAGGAAGTGCCTCAGAATGGAGAAGGTTGAGAAACATGTCAGCTCAGCACTGCCATCTATAGGGTGCTTGAAGAATGTACATTAAGAGTGTACATTCAGGTGCACTCAGGCGTTACATAATTCATCTTGAATTTGTGTCTTCCCATCTGCCCTCACTCATTCCATCCCTTCTCAGATCTGATAGAGCCAGGTAAGTGTAAGCAACTTAGTGAACACTAGGTGGAGTTAGGACTTACACTTACCTATTCGGTCTGTTGTTTGGGCAATTTCTGTAATGAAACGCAGGCTGCGGTCCTATTTTCTACCCCTCTAGCAGAAGAGTGCACTTGTTCAGTCCCGTGTTAAAAGGAATGATCTTGCGTTGTAAGATATACTATAGCTATAGTTGAACCTCCCTCAAACATGCAAGGTTTCTCTAAGACCCCCTCTGTTGATTCTAATGAAGGCCTTTGATGGACAAAACATGTTTTTATCCAATTTCCAGTATAATGCAGCTGTTTTTAACTCTGAGTGATGGTCACACCTCCTTCCATCAATGAAATTCCTTCACTCACACCTGTCCAAATCTTTTACTGTATTTTACCTTTATTTAACCAGATAAGTCAGTTGAGAACCAATTCTCATTTACAATGACGACCCGGCACAGCATTTAACATTAACACACAATTACTAACTAAAAATAAGATAGTATTAAAACACACTATTTTACTTTTAATTCTTATTAATACTTTTAAAGAGAAGGAATGATGACTCATGTGTCACACTCTTTGTGCACCTGTTGTCTGAAATAGGCCTGGATCATGTAGCTGGTTTGAAAATTATTTAACAGAGAGAACACAGTGTGTATTAACTGATGGTGTTAAATCATGGACATACCAAAGGGTGTCCCACAAGGATTGATTCTTGGTCCGGTTCTTTTTACTATTTACATTAACGATATTGGATTATCTGGAAATAATTGTAAACTGCATTTATATGGTGATTGACACTGTTGTATATGCTATTGCACCCACGATTGACCAGCTCTTTCTGAGCTACAGTCTATATTTACTGTCCTACAGAAAGCATTTGTTGAATTGAAATTGTTTTACTTTTAATTCAAGATTGGGGAATCGCCGTTTTGCCCAGATGTAAGATGGCGCAAACATCAGGCCAATTCCATTCCATTGTAAGCAAAGGGAGGAGGAATCCTATCTCCTTCAAATATCCAAAGTCAACAAATAACATCCCTTCGGCATGAAGGGTATCCCACAATTCATTGCAATTCATTAAACATTCTCAAACAGACGTTATTGTTCGCTGTTTCATACCTGTCTTTTGACGTACCCAGGCAGGTATTAGTTGGCAGAAGTTTTGAGCTGGGCCGCCGGTGTGACGATGTCGCGACGGCTCAAACTTTTTTTTTTACCTCGTCAAAACAACCACCAGGAGGCACCCTTGAGCATGATGGATATGTATGAACATCTTGCATTTGGAAAAGGTCTGTCGAGATGACTCGAAATTATGTCCTTGGATAAATCTTAATTTAAAACAAATCATGTCTTTGACTTGACTCTTTATATCAGTGTTTCTCAACCTTTTTTCAGTCGCGGCACCCTTTGCATGAATAAAAAATCTCAAGGCACCCCAATATATATATATTATTTTTTTAAATGTTGATTATCATTAGAATACACACACTGTCTCTGACGAACAACAAATGCATGACGCATGTAGCCTACTACTCTTACACGCACGCACGCATACACACACACACACACACACACAGGGGGGCGTAAATGTGACTTACTCTCAGTGAGAGATTTGGGCCTGGGAGGATGCACACAACCGCTCTATTCTCGCAGGAATGGATGACAGACACACACGTAGCTCCTGGTCCACAGCTCTCAGGCGCTCTCTGTACTTATTCTTGATGCAGGTTAAGCTCGAAAAGCTCAGTTCACACAAATATGTCGTGGAAAAGGGTAACAGTATGTCAACGGCACTACTTGACACTATCGGGTATTCCTTTTCCAATGATATCCAAAATGTATCCAATGTCATATCTTGAAATTTCATCCTTAATGTACGATCTTCTTTCATCTCTGCCAGTTGCTCCTGTGCCTGCATTGGCAGGTCGGCTGCGTTCTCCAAAGCGCACGAATTCCAAGGGTCACGGACCCAGTCAAAACCAGCAAAGGTCTCAGCTGGAAAATACTTATTAAATCTCTCGTCAAGGGTTTGCAGATGCTGAGAGATAAGGCCAGAAAGTTTTTTGCTGTTTGGATGTGCACTGTACAGGGGAAACATCTCAACTCTCCCGTTTCACACAAGAGCCCAGAGAGTGAGTTTAGACTTGAAGCCACGCAATTTGTCTGATGAGCTTAGTAGATTTTCCTCTTTACCTTGCATTTTAGAATTAAGTTCATTGAGGTGCTTAAATATATCGGCCAGGTATGTGAGTTTCGCGCACCATTGCGCATCTGCAATGAACTCTTTATATGCAGAATTCTCTCCCGCTAGAAACACTGACTTCTTCTCTTAACTCGTACAGTCTGTCCAAGCACTTTCCGCGTGAGAACCAGCGGACATCCGTGTGCAGCAACAAGCTCTGATGCTCGGCTCCCATTTCCTCGCATAGAATGGAAAAAAGACGGGACTTTAACGGTCGCGCCTTTATGAAATTAACTATGTCCACTGCCCTGTCCAGTACATCTGAAAGATATTTCGGTAAAGTCTTGGCAACCAGTGCCTCCCTGTGAAGGAAACAATGCGTTGTGCGAACATTTTGGTTTTGCGCTCTGATCCTGCTGATGAAACCTTTGACATTGCCGGTCATCGCAGCAGCGCCATCGGTGCAGACACTGATACAACTTTTCCAACTTAGACCTCCCTGTTCAAGGTACTCTGTTGTGACACGGTATATTTCCTCTCCCGTTGTTTTGTGCGGCAAACACTTGCAAAATAAAAAATTCTCACGAATTTCTCCTCCATCAATAAATCTCACAAATCCCAAAAGTTGTGCGTGGCCACTCACGTCTGTTGATTCATCAACTTGCAGAGAGAATTTCCCACACAGCCTTATTTTCTCTAAGACCACGTCTTCTATGTCTGCCGACATGTCATTTATATACGCCTTCCAATGGTAGAGTTCTAAAGTGGTACCTTTGCGATCTCTTTAGCTGCTTGTGGGCCTATCATTTTGTTTACAATAGCCGTGCAGGCTGGCATTATTACTGATTCGGCAATGGTGTGAGGCTTTTTAGCCTTAGCTATTATTTCGGCTACCAGGTAGCTAGCCTCCAGTGCATTGTTTGAGACTTTCGCACACTTGAACATCACCTGCTCCTGTCGGCTGTGTTCGCTTTTCAAACGAACAAAGTATTCAGACTGTGGAGCTTTTCTTTTCAAAAACTTGTCCATGCTGCTGGCTAATTAACCACTGCACAATGCTATGACAACTCATCCGATATCGCGCGCTGTAAATAAAAGTATTTGCCTACGTCATGCAGCCTACTTTCCAAACACTGATTGCAGCGTCGGTAGGCTACTAGAAAATTAATCCGAACTATTTTCTCTGATGTGTGCCTCGATTTACTTAACTGTATGATACAGCTAAAAGAAAGATTCCAGAATGATGCATTCATTTATTTCAATTTCACTATATTAGCCTAGTGTCAGGCACGTTTCTGCGGCACCCCTAAAGATGCCAGACGGCACCCAAGGGTGCCGCGGCACCCCTGTTGAGAAACACTGCTTTATATGACTGTTATTATAACCCTCATATACTTTTCATTCCAAATTCCAAATATGAACACGTACTGTATTAGCCCAATCTGGTCAAATACATTACAATATAATTAGGGGGGGATTGTAGATTGTAGAACAGTAAAGTTTTTCATTTAATGAATTCCGTTAGTTCATAAAACATTGACACATAAACATTGTCTGATTGTTATCATTGAAAACTCTGAACGCATGGCGACTGTATGAATTTTCCGACTGATCGACTGCATAAACTTCCAGCTGATTTAGTCTCATAGATTAGATATCAGTTTTGGATTTGGCAGAACCTATTGTGATGCTTAATGATAACAACCTATATAGGACAGCACTAGCTGGGTGAATAGAATATGAATAACAGTAATCCAATATTCTGTAATAGAAATAACGCCATCCTCATAACAAAAATAATCGTCCTCCCTAATCTTGACCGGCACCTCCCAAATAGGCAATGGCATTATGATAAAACATGTGTGCACAAAACAAGATCACATTACATTATTTTATTTGCTCCATGTTTTAACGAAAATCGAGATGTAGCCTACTGGTTCGTTGTTCTCAACTGTAGCAAACAGACCTGTCATTACTTTTAATATTAATATAAATATAATATAATAATAATAATAATAATAATAATAATAATAATAATAATAATAATAATAATAATAATAATAACAGAGATCCGAGCGAGACAAATCTCACTTTTGGAGCGTCTTTATTTACAGACTTCAGTCAAAGTTAAGGCTGATGTAATGTTGATGTGGGAGGGTAAACTTTTGCATTACAATGAGTGTGAAAGAACAGGATGGGGATGCAAGAGTCTGCAGGACGTTATTGAATGTGTCATTGTCACCTTGATTATTTCAATGTTACTGTCCTCCTGTGCACTTGTGTTATAAACTTTCATTTTTTGGCTAGGTCATTTGTTGGCTAGCAACCTCATGATGGGTATAGTGTGGTAAATTTGAGAATCATGCCCTGGGTGGGTATATAAATAGCCTATTGCTCCCATGATTGACCAGGCTCTTTCTGAGCTACAATCTGCATTTCCGGTACTACAGAAAGCATTTGTTGAATTTAACTTTACTAAACACTGGAAAAACCAAGTATATGTTATTTTCCAAATCACAGAAAAATGTATCTGATTTATGCATATGTACTTTGGGTGGTGCCCCCACTGAGCACGTCCCCGCTTATAAATACCTGGGCATTTGGTTAGACAGTTGACTTGTTAAAAAGCTAAGATTTAAGGTGGGCTTCTTTTATAGGAATATGTCTTGCCTTTCCCTGAACAGCAGAAAGCGGATTGTTCAACCTTCATGCCAGTGTTTGATTATGGTGATATCCTCTACCAAAATGCAGCAGCCACTACTCTTAAACCTTTGTATGCCATTTACCATAGCGCCCTTCGCTTTATCACAGATGATAGTTTTAATACTCATCATTGCATACTTTATCAAAATGTTGGCTGGACCTCGTTAAAGTCCCCTACATCGCTTCATTATTCCCTTTTTGTGTATAAAGACCTACTGCATAAACTCCAATCGGTAAATCGGCTTTTAGTTGTGGTTGGTTGTTCTGGTGTCGCATTGGCAATTTAGGATGTTGATTGAGGATCTCTCGGGTGACGGATGTGATTGTTTCTCTTGATATAACATAATATTGTGGTTTTATATTATGTATTGTGGTTTTAATTTCTGTACTTTACTGTGTTGTATTTTGTATGTGTTGTTTTGTAATTATATTTGATATTGTGGACAGGGTGCACCTGCAAGGACTTGGTCTCATTGTGTTTCCCCTCTATAACAGCTCTGGTTAGAGAGCAAGCCGTCATGGACAAGGCAACATGCCTTAACTTGCAATGTTTCAAATCCTTTGGTGCCATCTGCTGTTCATCTTATAGGCTTCCGGTATACCCTGTTAGATATGAGTACGTTCAGTCGTTAGTGCATACTATATGTATATCAATAAAACCAACACTAGGTGGCAGTAGTGTATTACAATGTGGCACAACCTGACCTTAAGGGGTACTCAATTAAGCCATAGCTTGTAGCCTTGTAACTTAGCTAAAGAAAAAGTGTTCACATCCTATAGAAATAGTTATAACTTAGCAGTAGATAACAGAAAAGCCCTGACATAATTAAATCTATCGTTCAGTTTGTTTTACTCAGATGGGAGCATATTCTGTAAGATCCAAGCTAAGATATGCACTTCTAGGGTTTAATTGTTGCCAATTGGTAGTGATGAGTGACGTTAGTTCTTACAATGTAAAGCACTTTGGGTGTCTTGAAAGGCAGTATATAAATGCAACCAATTATGTATTATTATGATTATGATTATTACTATTATTCATATGATGATGATGATGATGATGATGTTTATTATTATTATTATTATTATTATTATTATTATTATTATTATTATTATTATTATTATTATCATCATTATTATTATACTAGACCTAAAAAACAGGACGTTGTGAGATTCATATATGGAAAGAGTTCTGTGTGAACACTGGTGTCAGTTTGCAAAATGAAGATTCTTGAATTGAAACATTTCCCCCCCGCCCTAGTCTATTAGTATTATTATTAGTATTTAATGTGTGTGAATGCTCGATTCGACTCACATGCACATGTTGTTGAATGTCTTTCCCATAGGAATGAAGCACTATCATCCCATCAATACTCTAACCCTAACTTCCCCTGTGAACTGTACATAGGACAGCAACCGTTAAACTGGTTGGTTTAGTGCTGGTGTTGGGAAAAGCATAAATATGAAACATCTGAGCCCCTAAAACACCAACCAAATCTGCAAAGGGACACTCCTTTGGCAACATTAACTTTCAGATTTATGATCGATGTGACTCAAGCAAATATGTCTGGGTTCAGGGTTTAATCCCCAGAATTTTTCTTGCATTTGCGGGCGTATGAATCATCGATAGGTGCTGAGACTATGATTCATAGACACCAGAGACTCGACATGCCTCTACATGCTCTAGTGGTGTTAAATGTGCTCAGTAGAGATTCAATATCATGCCAGCACTTTCACTGAGAATTGTGTTTTTTTCAACAGAAATTTGCTATTTGAAACTCAAGTGTCTGTAAAATCTGAGGTAAAATATGCATGGGTTCTGCTAGGGTTCAACTGTTGTCAAGTTTGGCATTATGGATTTCTACTGAAGGGGTAATGCCCATTTGAATGGTCAACTGTAACTGTGTAACTTTTCTTTACTTATTTTGCTTTGTGAAATATGCTTCAAAGGTCAACACCAGAGGCTACATCTCCCCTCGCTGGTATTGATAATCTTTATTCAGACCTACCTGTAAATTGGCACAGGATCACAACTCTAGTAATACATTACTATGTAACTGGTTTAAAACGGTCAAAGCTGAATATGTATTACTGACATCATAGTGAAAGGACGGTTAATGATTTGTTATGGCTGCTCTGTTACTGCAATTACAGTACATTTCCTTGTCCCTATATTTCCTTGTCTATAGGACACTTTCTGGAGTGCCTCATCAAGTCTTTCTCAAGTGTGTACAGCAGTTACAGGGCTGTTGTAGGGCTAATTGTGTTGCTAAGAAAATAGTTACAAGAGTTTTAAGCCTTGTGTCTTCTAGAATATGTGCCTTGCAGGCTGGACCTTGTCTTCGGATTACGTTGGAGTGTGTGACAGAGAAAGGCATCCTACTCACAGTGCTGCTCAAGTTTAGGCAGGGTGGCATAAGGCAGAAAAAATAACAAATCATTATAAATATATTGGATATATGGATGTTCTGTTCAAAACTCAATGTTATGTCAAGCTGATTTTACTTTCGGGAGCAGTGTTCCCAACAGTCTCTCCATTACTTGTCAAAGCAATGTATTTACACTTTGATGGATGAGATGGTTTTACATTTTGACTCATTATCACTCACCATGGCTGACTGACTAACTCTCTTCTTCGGAAAGCTGTTGCTTAATAGATAAACTGTTAACACAGTTGGCACTGCACCATGTGCCATTGTTCACCTAATAAAAGAGGAAGTCGAAGAAGTCAGGCACCGTTCCTGCATAGGGTTGTTATAGAGGGCATGGGGTCCGAATAGGGTTGGTTCAGAGTCTGGGGTCTGAATAGAATTGTTTCAGTGGGTATGGGGTCTGAATTGGGTTGTTAGTTGGGTTGTTAGAGAGTTACAGAGGAATCCAACTTGACCAAAAGAAAGAGAATTTAGATGGAAGAATTTAGATGGGGTAAACCATGTGTGTGTGGACTTGTTTACATATGGAATAGCTACAGAATATACACAGTATACTTACATATGCTAGGCCTTTACAGAATGGGCTGGTTTCCCGTATACAGATAGACTGTAGTCCTGGACTAGATAACATTAGCAATGTAAAAGTTCCATTGGCTATGCACTTCAGGCTTAATCTTAATCTGTGTCAAGGAAAATAGCCCTTATAAGTGGTCAGTTGATATACCATTGAGTTGATATATAGTCATATCTTGTCATATACTCAAAAGGATTATCAGTGGTTGAAAAGTGAAGCACTTGAGTATTGAATTTGTTTCACAACTAGGAGTGAGAGGGTTAAGAGGAAGAGATTTTTTTTTTTTTTTTTTACCAATGATGGCCGTTTGAAGGGGGCGAAATGAAGGGGGTGTAATGAATGAATCTACAGCTTTTGGCATTCTTTTCCAGAAATGCTCCAGTTTTTTTAAATTATTTGTTGATTTGGGTTGCTTTCCTGTGAAGGGAAGGGAAGGGAAGGGAAGGGAAGGGATTTTCCCAACCCTGTCACTTATGATTGCTCAACATTAGCATTCTGTGAAGTCTCCTGTACTTGGTTAAGCATTATGTACACACGTATGTATGATCATAACACTTATTAACCACTTATTAGCACCATGCATTGCTTATAATACATTGTCTGTTTTAAATGTTACCACTTAGAAAGACATAGCATGTTGTGATGAATTGATTGTAAAATGTTATACGGCATGACAATGAAGTTATAGGCTATTTCATAATACATGCAGGCTGTGAGTAAAATAATACCACAAGGAGGTTTAAGTGCAAGGTGAGAGCTCAGCCCTAGAGCAAGCAGGCTTGTTTATCCTGCAGGTCCAAGCTTGCTGCACCTGCATAGAGAGGTGGCATGTACACACAGGCTGCTACAACAGCAGAGTCTGGCACACACACACACACACACTCACACACACACACACACACACACACACACACACACACACACACACACACACACACACATACACACACACACACACACTGCTCCGGGCAGCCTGAAGAGAGGTGGCAAGTACACACAAGCCACAGCAGTATAGCCTGGCATACGCAAACATACACACACACACACACACACACACACACACACAACACTCTGGGTAAACCCACTCTAACTGCTCCCCCTCTTCACCCTCCTCCATCCTTATCCAGAACATTGTTACTGTTATCACATGCTTCTTATTAGCTCCAGTTCTAGAATGTCATCTTGCTCTGAATGCTAATGTCTGTAAATGAGGCAACAGAACTTTAACCTACCGAGATGTGAGACAGTATATGGCACTCAGCAAACCCCCACAAACTTGGCAAATGTTTTAGTGAGATGCCTGGATACTTTAATGCCATGCCACCCATGGTATCATGTCTCTACAGGATTCTACAGAACTATTAGTCAAAGTCCAAGCCCCGTATTGGAATATGGATAAAATATTCATTATAAATCACAGATTCATCGCAGACAGACGGAAGGACGGACAGACAGAGACAGTATAACATACTTCTGTATAAAACACAAGTGTGTGTGTTTGTGTGTATGTGTGTTTGTGTGTATGTGTATGTGTGTGTGTGTGTGTGTGTGTGTGTGTGTGTGTGTGTGTGTGTGTGTGTGTGTGTGTGTGTGTGTGAGAGAGATAAGAGAGTTAGGAGGGAGAGAGTGTGTAGAATGTAGTCCTATATAAAGCAGCTTGGGCCCCTATATTTGCTGCTCACAGCTACATTTCCACATTATTTTCACACAGCCTCATTGGATCCTCACTGATTTTCATATCCTTGTGGCATCTGTCTAAAGGACTCTCTTAGATTCTAATGTTTCCAACAGGGTTCCAACGGGTCATGGAATTTCCGGTCAAGTCAAGTTATGTCAATCTTTATTATCCCATACAAAACCCCCCAAAACACAGACACATTACAAAGGCAATCACTAATTAAAATTCGTCATTCCATGTGATCACATGACTCTCCCTCCCTCCATGGCTATAATTGGCTTAGTTAAGATGTAAAGTGCATTCTTCATTGCATGACAGACAGACAGACAGACAGACAGACAGACAGACAGACAGACAGACAGACAGACAGACACAGACAGACAGACAGACAGACAGACATATGGAGTGGTGTCATACTCGTTGTGAGAGTACGCTAACAAACCTTTTGGCTGCCGCTTTTCGTCTCGAAAACTTGTTATTTCTTGCTACCTGGTTAATCATTATTAGGATTGACCATTTGTACGATTTTTTACCTTATAGTATTGCCTTTTTTGCCTACTGAGTAGATTACGGAGAGCTGTTATTGCTTTCTATGGACTGGACAAGAATGGATTCTATCTGTTTGACTTTACAGGTGTTGAGAACTATGTAGATTCTACCATCGAACATTGCCATATTGGATTACGCACAATTTTCGGCTGCTGTCTTGCAGCTCCCTGTCTCTCACTGGAATCCATCTGTTGTGTTTTTACTACCAAACATGAGAAACCCTTGGATTACCCGCTCTCTTGAATCTGCTCTACAACTCCTTCCCTCTAAAATACTTTTCTCCCTGGCATTCACTGGTAATTCAGCCTTCACTGTGTTGCTCTCTGATGGGCTCTGGAGGTTAAATCGCATTGAGTAAGTCTTCGCTCTCTCGTTGCTGTTTGTTCTGCTGGCAAGAATTGTGTTTTGGTAGTATTTTCTGACTGTGGGTTCTAGTGCTGGCTGGTTTCAAGTCTGTGGTCGGGATCTGGATTTCTGTGTATACTGTTTGTGGTGGTTTTTATAAACGGTTTGATACTTGGTGGTCTTTTTGTTCCTACACGGACAAATTGTAACTCGGAGGATATCGCCATTGAGCTGCCTCCAGTCTCTCCTAAAACAAGTCTGCACCATGCCTCCGCTCACCTCTCCACCTGGATGCAATGGCTGCCTCCACCTGAGTCAGAGGATCGCTGAGCTGGAGGGGCGAATTTCAACCCTGCACCAGATCAAGGAAGATGAGCAGCACATTGACTCGATGGTTGCCTTAGCAACATCCAGGCTGACTGAAAATGACATCACTCTCCCCTGGTTTGGCACTACCACCATCGGAGAGCCAGAAATAGTGAAAGCTCCACCAGTCCCCCTGGAAGAACCCTGGCCCAGCCTGGGGGCTAAACCAAAGAACCTGCACTGCTCTACTCCCTCTGCCCCAGAGCCCTGAATTGTTGCTTGGGGAAATAAACATCGCAGAAGGCATTCTTCTGGGGCCTGGACCACCACCTCACGAGGACAGTGAAGAAGCAGACAGTCACTGCCTCTTGCTCTTGTAGAAGTCCTTCACCTCAGCAATAGGTTCCATGCTCTGGAGCGCTTACATACATCCCAGCCCACCCAGCCTACACCTCCTGCTGGTATTCCTGATGCCTCAGCTGCCCCTCCAGTGCCCAGCTCCACTACTGCGGCCCCTGTCGTCCCTGCTCCTGCCCCGGTGTCTACTGTCCCCGTGTCTGTTGCTCCAGCTGTGTCTACATCCAGCCCATACACAACTAGATCCCGGCATCCTCAGTCCAGCAGATCCTACAGATCCCGCAATCCACCTGGTTCATCTCTGCCAGACCACTCTCCCCCATCGACCATTGTCCTCAGAAGCTCCATCGTAAGGGATATTAGAGTGAGGGGGGGCCACACCTACTGTTTTCCTGGAGCCTGTGTGTCAGATATCCTAGAACAGCTACCCACAGCACTACAATACCACCCAGAGTGCACCAGGCTCATTGTGCATGTTGGGTCGAATGACACCAGGAAACAGCAGTCTGAGATGTTAAAGGGGAATTTCAGACATCTCCTGGCTACACACCTAACCACCTGTGGTGCAACAACAACAACCTGGCTCTCAACACCAGGAAGACCAAAGAGCTCATTGTGGACTTCAGGAAGTCAAAAGCTGGCACACACACCCCCATCCTCATCAACGCGACTGAGGTGGAGCGAGTCACCAGCTTCAAGTTTCTGGGTGTCCACATCTCTGAGGATCTCTCCTGGACCCTCAACACCTCTACCTTGGTCAAGAAGGCTCACCAGCGTCTCTTCTTCCTGAGGAGACTAAAGAAGGTCCATCTGTCTCCTCAGATCCTGGTGAACTTCTACCCCTGCACCATCGAGAGCATCCTCACCAACTGTGTCACAGTATGGTATGGCAACTGCTCTGCATCTGACCGGAAAGCACTGCAGAGGGTGGTAAAAACTGCCCAACGCATCACCGGTTCCTCACTCCCCTCCATTGAGGCTGTCCAGGGCAAACGATGCTTGCGTAAGGCACGGAGCATCGTCAAGGACATTTCTCACCCCAATCATAGACTGTTCACCCCACTCCCCTCCGGGAGGCGCTACAGGTCTCTCCGCACCCGAACCAGCAGGTTCAGAGGTAGCTTCTTCCCTGCGGCTGTCACCCTACTGAACTCGAACTCTGCACCTAGGTGACAACCTACTTTTTGCTCCTTTGAACATCATGCTATAATGTTAAAATCCCAACCCCCTGTGCTTGTTATAACAATATATAGACCCCCAAAGAGTGTCCTATCTTTTTAGATGACTTCACTGAAATGTTGTCTATTGTCAGTACCAATTATGACAACATTATGGTCGTAGGTGATTTTAATCTACATGTGGATAATGCAGCTGACTTTAAAGCCGCTGAGTTCCTGAATGTGTTGAGTTCTGTGGATTTTATTCAACGTGTTAATGGGCCGACTCACAACCACGGTCATATGTTGGATCTAATTATCACTCATGGTCTAAGGGTTGATGTATCCTCTGTCTTGACTTGCCAATCTCAGACCACTACTGTATTTTTTTTCTCTGCATTCTTATCATCATCTAGCTTTGTTACTGAGCAGGTTGTTAGGAAGCGTTATCTTACCACAGATCCTTCCTTCCTCTTGTGATGATTTAGTCAACAATTTTAATAATAAGCTGAAGACTACCATTGACGCTATAGCACTAGCCAAACTTAAGAAGATTAAATCTAAACAGAAACCACCATGGAGAACTGGGGATGTTATTAACTTAAAGAAAAAATGTAGAAAAGCTGAGCGTCAATGGAGAAAAACTAAGCTGCAAGTCCATTATGATATATTTAAAGAACACCTCACTATCTTCAATAAAGCAATTAGAAATGCAAGACAAGGTAATTTCTCAAAGCTGATTTCTAAAAATCATAATAATCCCAGAATGCTTTTCTGAACTATTGACAGCCTCATAAATCCAGCTCCCAAAAGTCACTCTTTCATCACCTCAACTTCAAAATGTAAAGAGTTTGCAGCATTTTTCAGAGACAATATAACAGAAATCAGGTTGGATCTAAACCATGTTATACTGAATGTGCGTGAGCCCCTGTCTTTGGACACTTTCCTCTGCCTAAGACTGCTATGAATGATTTTGCTGCTGTTGATAAAGAGATGCTCAGGACTGAAGTAATGCAATTTCAACTCTCCACATGCTCACTTGACCCGATCCCCACCACCTTTTTAAAAACTGTGTTTAATTGTCTTGAGGATGAAGTGTTAGTGATTGTAAATCACTCCTTGCTGACTGGTATTTTCCCCCTGGCACTGAAAACTGCTATTGTGAAACCTCTCCTAAAGAAAAGTAACCTGGATCCTTCAGTGCTAAACAATTTCAGGCCAATTTCCAAAAAAATGTAAAGTAAAATTCTTGAGAAATTAATATTTAAACAGCTAAATGATTAACTAAATTTCAGCTGTATATTTGAGACGTTTCAATCTGGCTTTCATCCTCAACACAGCACTGAGACAGCGCTAGTTAAAGTTGTAAATGACCTGAGAATGAACATGGATGACAAGAAACTCTCAGTATTAGTACTTTTAGCCTTAAGCGCTGCTTTTGATACAGTCAATCATGATATCGTTATTAACAGACTACAGAAGTGTGTTGGCCTCTCTGGCTCAGTTTTAGATCATTCAGAATGCAGCAGCACATGTACTAACCAAGGCCAGAAGGGGAGCACACATCTCACCTCTCCTTCATTGGTTGCCTGTCAGTTTTAGAATAGATTTTAAGATTTATTGGTGTTCAAATCACTCAATGGACAAGCGCCTGAATACTTTCCAGACATGCTTTTAATATATGTTCCCTCTAGGTCACTCAGGTCCTCTGGCACTGGCCTTTTAGTTGTTCCCTGGGTAAGGACAAAGAACTACGGGGAGGCGGCATTTAGTGTCTATGGTCGCCTCTGGAACAGCTGAGGGCTGAGGGCATCACCAGCTGTAAACACCTTTAAAACAAATCTTAAGACATACCTTTTTAGCTTAGCATTCTCTTAATCCATCGTATTTTAATCTACCCTCTTCTACTGTGCTACACTGGTCTCTCTGTTCTACCATGTCTCGTATTTCCTACACTATAATTTCCTTATATTACCGTTTATTTTCACTGTACTGTTGTATTTCCTTATATTAATGTTTATTTTCACTGTATTGTTGTATTTTCATTGTATTGTTAAGCACCTTGTATTGCAATTTTGCACAAATTTTGCACGAAAGAAGTTATATTGATATATACACACACACACACACACACACACACACACACACACACACACACACACACACACACACACACACATTCACACAGAGATGCTATTTCATGATTAAGACAGACAGACAGACAGACAGACAGATAAAGCAATCACTAATTAAAAGATCACTTGATTCTCCCTCCATCACTATCACTGACTTAGTTAAGATGTAAAGTGCATTGCATTAACAACAGTACCATGACCACTGAAAGTACTATAGGCCTAAGTGAGAGAAATGCTTGACTGAAAAATGCAGATTGAAATTTAGGTCATGAAAAGTAATGGAATTTTGTATATGTCTAAGAGTGGGAATCCTGAACCCACTGGCTTCATCACATGTTGTTATTACCGCAGTAATTACAATGTTACAACACAGTAGCAATTCAATGTGAAGTGTTGCTGATTGCCTTCTCTGTTCTGCTCTTGACAACCTTAATGGATATGCTCTTTGGGTTGCCATCTAGTGGCTGTGCAGGGAAACGCGGTCATGATATTCTGTTGTGCCCAACATACATTGAATCAACAATACGATTGTGTGTGATTACTTATGATGTAATTGTATGTGAAGGGTTGGGCGATATCCAGATTTATTATTCACAATATAACTTTAGAAAATAGCACGACATACAATAATATCATTCATTGTGGAAGTATGGTGGAGACATGCCGAAGTGTGTGAGCAAAAGTTAAAATGTCTGGTGCTGTAAATAGTCTGGTGAAACAAAGAGACATGATATGATATGTTTTGCCTTGCAAAGACCAGATACTACACTTGTAGTTATGCACCTATCTGTCTGTTTTAAGCACTGTTTACAGTATATTGTCTAAGAGAACAATATCACGGTTTGCTCCAAATATCACAATATTCAATAATATCTCGTATGGTCCTAACCCTAATGTGAATCTGGTGTCTGTGAGTGGTAAATGTATAATCATATCATTAGAATATTGTAAATCAAACATGGTGGCCATCTTCACAGTATGTTGGGGTTGGGATGGACACAGTAGCGGATTGGGGGTATATTGAGGAATGTATTTTCTGTTCACAGAGGTGGTTGCCCCACCATGGCCCGCCAGCAAGTGGCTGCATGACACAGAGTTGACAGATTCATTGCGGTCATAAATTAGGATGTTAAAGGTCCAATTACTTGCGGGTAAGACCAGGTCATCGTCAAAGCCAGATTTCATGTGTAGCTTTACTTAAATGGTCCTGTCTAATTGACTAGTAAAGATAATCAGATTAGGAGTCAGACTAGGATCAGTGTCTTTGTAGTCTGTAGAGAGAACCAGTCTCCAGTGACACCATACAGGGTTAGAGAAGTAGCTAAGTCTTTCAACTGTAGTGACAAGCACATACACCATGATTGTGACATCATGGTCATGATAATGATCATCATCACTGAAAGCCCATAGGCCAAACTGAAAAACTAACCAGAGGCCCTAAGTCAAGTGTCTTAATTTTTTTTCACAAAACAAACATATACTCCAAAGTTTATGATCCACTGGCTGTCCATAGAGTGTGTCACAAAGTCAAAAATGCTAGATTTTCACATGTGTGTATTTTGCCTAGGAGATAAGGTTGTTTTTCTGTTAGAAAATGTTTTCTGTTTTGTTATGAATTCTTTGTGAATTTTCATTTCATTATTTCATTATAATTTTGGCATGTGGTTAGTAAATGTGTTTTGTTTTCTACCTCATTTTGTGGGCAGAGTGAGCATAGCCTGTCTTCTCTGGGAAGCCAGTGTTGTCTTGGATGGCCTTTCTCAATGGATATGTTGAATAGAGTACGATGAAGGCTACAGCCCTGTCTCACCCCCCGCCCCTGAAGGAAGTAATCTGTTTGCTTGCTGCCAATTTTAACTGCACACTTATTGTTTGTATACTTTGACTTTATAATATCATATGTTTTCCCCCCAACACCACTTTCTATTAGTTTGAATAGAAGACCCTCGTGCCAAATTTAGTCAAATGCTTTTTTGAAGTCAACAAAACATTAAAATATTTTGCTTTTGTCTTTGTTTAGATGTTTGTCAATGAGGGTGTTGGAGGGTATAAACATGGTCTGATGTGCGGCAATTTTGTAAAAACCCAAACTGACATTTGCTCAGGACATTGTGTTCACTGAGGAAATGAACAAGTCGGCTGTTTATGATACTGCAGAGTATTTTCCCCAGGTTACTGTTAACACAGATACCACGATAATTACTTGGGCCAATTTGTCTCCGTTTTTATATCTTGGAGTGATCAGTCCTTGATTCCAAATGTTGGGGAAAATACCTGCAGTAAGGACAATGTTGAAGAGTTTTAGAATAGCCAATTTGAATTTGTTGTCTGTATATTTAATCATTTTGTTTAATATTACATTTTTGGGTTGAAGGGTTTGTAGTTTTTCCAGTAATTCAAGCTTTGTAATTGAAGTATCCAAAGGGTTTCTGGTATTCTTTGATAGCTGATTCAAGGGATTGCAATTTGTCATGTAAAGATTTGTAAAATGATTCATCCATATATCCCCATTTTTGATAACTATGTCATCATAGTGTGTTTTGTTCAGTGTTTTCCAATTCTCCCAGAAATCATTTGAGCCTATGGAATCTTCAATTTCATTGAGCTGATTTCTGGTATGCTGTTCCTTCTTTCATTGAGCTGATTTCTGGTATGCTGTTCCTTCTTTGTTCTTAGGGTGTATTTGTACAGTTTCAGTGTTTCCCCATAGAGAAGGCAAATATTTAGATTTTCCAGATCTCTATGTTTTTGGTTGGATACATTTGGTGTTTTTCTCAGGTTTCTACAGTCATTATCAAACCCTCTCTCATTGTTATTAATTATTTTTGGTTTTCTCTGAATTCTTTAAGTTAGTGGGGGGGGGGGGGTGGGGGGAAGAGGAAGCTGTTGCTACTAGGTAGGTGTTTACCACCATGATTATTAATGGTGTCTGGTTCCTCTGCTGTTCTTGCATTGACGTCTCCACAGACCAGCACATTCCCTTTGGCCTGGAAGTGACCAATCTCCCCTTCTAGAATCTAGAAACTCTTCTCATTGAAATAGGGGGACTCTGATGATATTTTTCAACCAAATGTAGAATTCCCCTGTTTTGATTAGTTACAAATCCGAGCCATACCAAATACAGGCATGGCCACCCTCTCTTATTGGGTCATCAGACCATTGCTGCCAGTATGAATTATTCTATGGCTTGGGGACCCCAGCTGCTCCTTGGTCAGCAGCTCCAGGTCTCGCTCATTGTTTGGGCACCATATCTTTGTTACCCTGTGCTGTGGGAAGAGTTTACTTTCTTGAATGACCTTTCTGTTAGAGTCAATAAGAATAACAATCTCTGCGTGCATGTTCTCCCCTGGTCTCCCATCGTCTCGAGGGGGTAGAGTTGGAGCTGGGCTGTACTGGTGTTCTGGGTGGGGTGAGGTGGAAGCTGGGCTGTGTTGTTGCTGGGGTTTGTGGAGTACTGTCCATGTTCTGTCAGTTCCTCTCAATATTATTATTATTATTATTATTATTATTATTATTATTATTAATAAAACACATTTCTCCCTCTCTCTCTCTCTCTCTGTACACATGTGTGGTCTGTACTGTATTGCATTGTGTTTCATTTCCAGCAAAGAGGCCAATGAGTGTCTCGGCCACGGTGTAAAGATGCTACTGTACCAAGCTCTGGGGACACAACCTGGTGCAATGATGCAGTAAAAATCATCTACCACCGTATTATTGTGCAATTGTAAATGATGAGTGATTCAAACATACCCAATTTTGCATTGAGCCCCCTGTGCTCCACTGAAGTCACTTGAAAACATCTTTGCATCAGCTATCTAAATGAAGCCATGCATGCTTTGCATCAGCCACTGCACATGTTCAAAAGCCATATATATGTGAGAGAATGGAGGAGTGCTAATATAAACTCAAGGGGACTAGCTGGAACCTACTCATAGTTATTATCCCGCAGTGGCAATGTGAGTTACAAACTGTTGTTTATTGTTGTTCCTCTGATTTGGCATGATATCTACAGATGACATCAGTGTCATGAAGGCTAGTGAATATCTTAGTCCCTGAAATAGTTTTAATTGCAGATAGAAACACGGCAGAAAGTTAATTTAGTTACTGTTTTGTTCAACAGTCAGCACATTGTCCTTAGCTGTGCTCAGATTCTACTGCAACTGCATTGCTGGGTTTAACAGTTTTTAAGGTTTAGAATGTTGCAGACCCACAAGAAATTCAGTGCTGATTATTACTGACAGTACAGATTATTACTGACAGTACAACTAGGTTGATGAGGTTACGGTACTGGTGTACAGTCAACTGTGTTGGCAGAGTCGGTGGTCAGTCAACCTCGAAGTACATGCAGGTGTTTCCTTCCCCCTACTGCTGATAGAGTGGCTCAGAGCTCCGAGAAGTTTCAGGGTGGCAGTGGAAAACCCAATTTAGACATCAGATTTGTGCAGCTGTGTTCTATGCTAATTTGATGCTGTCCATGCGTCAGGGGAGGCTGGTGGAGGTTGAAATTGGATGACGGGCTCATTGTAATGCGTGGAATGGAATCAGGAATTGTGTCCAACATGCGTGTTTGATACCATTGATACCATTCCTCATTCCGTTCCATGCATTCCGTTCGGATTTCTACCTCCACCAGCCTCCCCTGACATGTATGCAATTAGACCCTATGAGAGAGAAAAACTGAACTAAAGCCAAAACTGTATACTGTACAAAAATAGCACCAATATATCACTTGAGGCCTAGGTGTAAAAACAAATGTGTAAATGAAAAGTTGTGGCGACATTTATTTGTTATACTGATTCTTACTTCTAACTGCTTGAATGGGGCTTAATGCTATATGTAGCCTGTACAACATTGCGTGAGCAATGCAAGTAGAAAAAGCTAATTTGGAGATCCACATAATCAGTTAAAGTAAGAGGATGGAGTCTGATGGAGTCAGATTCACCGGTGATTGACAGGTGACTCCATGTAGGTCTAGCTTTAACAGAGAAGGTAAGAGACCGTCACACAGACAATGATGCATGTCATCAATTGAATCTTGTTAACATCCAAAGGTGCTGAATTTGACAGTACCTGTATGTATCCGACTGTATATGACCCTTAAGATGTCTTAGGTGTGAGTGAGTTACGTAAAAGCACATTGCACTGTTAAATTGGTGATCCCAGAGTGTTCCGGGTGTGCCCATCTTAAAAGATGAAAGAGGAGAAGTGTGTTCAATCTAGGCCTACTGTAAGTACATTTAACCTTAAGTTATACCTAATTAACCCAACTGTGAATATAATTTAAAAAAATAGTACATTTCTCAACATTGCAACAGCTCAAGGAAGTTTACTGTCTGACAGTGTATTGGAAGCTACCTAGCAATCAATACTGCAGTTGTCAGTTTAGTATTGAAACCCTAAAAGCATGTAGTGAATCTGTTTGTGTGTCATTGGTGCGTCGGTGACTCTGGGACAGCTCAGGGAAACCTGTGGTTGGAAGAGATGACATCACTTGAGGTTTTGTTGCTGGCTGTTTAAAAAGAAAGTCATTGAACCAGTGATTTTCATGCAGTATGATTTTGGGGTCATACTCAGATCGTATGTAGATAATCCACCAACTGATCAAACTACTCGAGTTTAAGAGTTCAAGACATCTGTCTTCAGTATTATACAGTATGCACTGGGAGAAATGTAAGTACATCATATTGTCATATTGTCATTGTCACAGAATTGTATGCCATTCTCCTTATTTGTATTCATGGTTTAGTGATGGATGCTAACCAGAGTCACATCCACTCATATCATTATTAGTTTACCGGACAAATTCAAACTATTACTAGACGAGAGAGTGTGTTCAGTGGAAATGTTCAGTTGAAAGTGCGATTTATTCCTTTAATCAGTGTCCGGGAAATGTCCCCAATGAGTTTTTTTATCCCACTTTTTGTGAGCGCGTATTTAGTAATATTGCACCGTATACAATACAATATGTTTTGGGCCTTTTCATCATAGATAACATCACACTGCCACCCAGAAGCATGTTGACTTTTAGCTATACTGTACAATGTGCTGCTAACCGACATCTTGTTGCAGGGAAAATAATGGCAGGTGACTCATTATCATTGGCATACTCCTCCATTGTACTGTAGGTGGGATTATACTGTGTTTTAGTACTGTAGGTGGGTGCTGTGTCAATCTACGGAGTGTCTGAGTCATATTCAGTCACTTTGAAACACAGTTCCAAATAATACGAGTCAAGGGTTGAGGGCATATATCTGATACAACTTGGCCTTCTTCATTTGTTCATTTTTGCGTATTATGTCTGGATCTTGATGGATCTGGATCTCCATACCTGAGTTTCATTAATATTGCCAAGATAGTGGAATTAGAGGACAGATTGGGCCCCAATTTGCATGTGAAAAAATGGGAGTTTTGAATACTGCATCTAGCGTTTTCCATGATATGCAATGCATTTTCAAACTGTTTACTGAACCTCTGATTGATTCATTACAGTTTTTTTTCAAAACCATTGTTAAAATCAAGCATATCAAATCGTGCTGTAGAGTATTCTGAGTTGTAAGGTACTTTTTTGCACTATCAAATTGGGGCCCATTGTCATTCGCAACAATGATCTAGGGAGGAGTTGCAGGGAGAGGAGGGATAGACGTGTGATGTTAAACATGAAGAGGGACTCGCATGGTTGTCTTTGCAGAAGGAAATTGAGTACGGGTCAGGGGCATACAAATATTATCTTAGACATACATTTTGTAATGTGTCTGTAACCACAGTACAGTAGTTTGGACATTGGAGTGTTTGAAGCAGTTTCAGTAGTAAAGCAACATCACTGTCAGCCTAATCCAGGATGAATTAATTAATTAATTAATTAATTAATTAATACAGAGAAATGCTTTGGATTTCTCAGATCCTTTCTGTTTAGCCCTTTGCATCTCATACTCATGAGATGCAATGAGAAATGAGAAATGCCATGAGAAATTAATTGCAACATTTTCAGTGTTGTTAGAATCACAGTAGAAAGTGCTGTGTTGAACTCCCTTGGAAAGAGGAAGGCCGTTGTTTGGCGCTATAATATCTTGATATGCAAAACAGCACAAGGCGGTACACCACTGTAAAACACTGCACAGCTGCATAGCTTCCTCTTTTGTATTTGGTATGGCTCGGATTTGGGTGTGTGTGTGTGTATGTGTGGGGGGGGGTCATTGTACGAGCACCCTCCATGTGTTCAGCTGTATGACCCCTGAGTAGTGCAGCGCACCACAGCTTCCTGCCCCTAAGACACTCAGACATGCGTCTCAGTGTGTGTGTGTGTGTGTGTGTGTGTGTGGGGGGGGGGGGTCATTGTACGAGCACCCTCCATGTGTTCAGCTGTATGACCCCTGAGTAGTGCAGCGCACCACAGCTTCCTGCCCCTAAGACACTCAGACATGCGTCTCAGTGTGTGTGTGTGTGTGTGTGTGTGTGTGTGTGTGTGTGTGTGTGTGTGTGTATGTGTGTGTGTAGTACAGGTGGTTTATGCTTTTTTTAACCCACAGGTTTCTCAGAGGCTGCTGGAGGGCTTTTTACTTGCTGTACAGACAGGCTTAACACTTGAGTTACAGCTGATAAACATACAGCATCTGTACAAGGGAATGAATGCATGAAAGAATGTGATGGGAACCATTTATTTAAAATGTTGCATTGATACTTTCTAGATGAGTGACTACTTTTCTCTGAGAACTGGCTTTACAATGTTCATTAACATTACTGAAATGTATTTTTATACTGTGTATATATACTTTTACAAATACCTTTACACACCTGAAGTGACATCCTGGGTCATAGGGAGAAAGAACAAAAATGGCGTCTTGGTGGATACTTTACTGCTGAGAGGGACTGATCCTGAGTCCTTTCACCTATCAGTGGTCAGAGGTCAATGGTCAATGGATGAACGTCTGTTTATCGAAACGTTGGTATCCTCCCACAAGCATGTGAAGTAGCAAGAAAGTCAGTTTACTTGTTTCACTCTGAGAACCTGGAGCAAGCTAAGGTGTGGCGACCTCTTCTTAAACACCTATCAGTGGTCAGCAAAGAAAGGAGCCCGTTGTAGAGTATTGGCACACGCCTCTGGGTGTAGCAGACACAAGTGGGGAGCCATCATAGCCCTGGGCTGTTGCTGTCTACAGATAATTGGCCTATTTAGGGTCACATACGTTTTTACTGAGCAGTCATTATCTGGTCAGAAAGTTCACTCCCCCCTGACTCAACAGGATGAGGAGAGAGGGCTAATTCCATCAGAGTGATAAGCAGCTGGAGAGGAGAGTGTCAGGACTCTCTCTAGACACTGACAAGAGGTCAGGAGTGTGTGTGTGTGTGTGTGTGTGTGTGTGTGTGTGTGTGTGTGTGTGTGTGTGTGTGTGTGTGTGTGTGTGTGTGTGTGTGTGCGCGTGTGTGTGTGTGCGTGTGTGTGCGTGTGTGTGCGTGTGTGTGTGCGTGTCAAAGGGTAAACGTTCAGAAGGAGAGAGACGGGGAGAAAGAGACAGGGGGAGAGAAGAGTGACAGGACAAAGCTGGCCAAAACGTTTGAGTCCTAAGCATTTTTGCATTCATGCTAATTCCTTAGGCCATACTGTAGATCAACTCATCTAGATTCTGAAAGTGTTTCATTGAGGTATACAACGCCTATAGGACAATACCACCATTGGACACGCTCACAAGGTCCTGACGGTTTTTCAGTTTCACATAACAGTGTAAAACACTTATGTGAAACTGAAGAACCGTCAGGACCTTGTGGCCCCCATACTCCAATTGGTCAGTAGGTGGATAAATGGATAAACACTTTCGAGTTACAGCTGATAAACAAACAGCATCTATACATGGGAATGAATGAATGTGATGGGAACCATTTATTTAAAATGTTGTGTTGATACTTTGGGGAGGCGTAGTTATGGCGTAGTTATGGCATAGTTATGGCGTAGTTATGGCGTAGTTATGGTGTAGTTATGGCGTAGTTATGGTGTAGTTATGGCGTAGTTATGGCGTAGTTATGGCATAGTTATGGCGTAGTTATGGCGTAGTTATGGTGTAGTTATGGCGTAGTTATGGTGTAGTTATGTATCATGCATAATGAATGTTCAACTGTAGGTGGATAAATTAGAAAATCGACAGCCACAGACAGTAAAGAACTTTAAAAGAGGGAGAGGAGGCTGGGAGCAGTTACTGGGAACAGTTACTGGGAACAGTTACTGGGAGCAGTTACTTGTAATTTCTAACAAACTCATATTACTGAAATATATTGCAAAATAATAACTTTGACTGCTGCCTTTGTTGCCCTTAAAGTACTATAGCACCACACCCTAGTGTGCAAACACTGGCTCTCACCTGCCTGGCTTTCTTGGAAGTCCCTTATCTCACTCTGGCGCTGACTAAGTGACAACAACCTGTGTGTGTGTGTGTGTGTGTGTGTGTGTGTGTGTGCGTGTGCGCGTGTGCGCGTGTGTGTGCATGTGCGCGCGCGTGTGTGTGTGTGTGTGTAAAAGTTCTGAAGGAGAGAGACGGGGAGACGGAAGAGTTACAGGACAAGAGCCGTTCAGTTTTTGAGTCCGAAGCATTTGCATTTATACTTATTTAGGCCATAGATCAACTCATTTAGACTCTGAAAGTGTTTCATTGAGGTATACAACACCCATAGTACGACAACACCACCATTGGACACGCTCACAAGGTCCTGACGGTTCTTCAGTTTCACATAAGTGTTTTACACTCTTAAACCTACCTAAGTGGCCCCCGTACTCTGATGGGTCAGATTTACTGGAGTTGCAAGCTAATACTTGCAGAATGCCAGCTGAGCATGCTTTTCAATACGTCTTAGGTCATTTAAACTCTATCTTCCTTAGCCCTGCAGACATGACGTTTCTAGCACACGTGTGCAGATCACACGTGTGTGAGTGTGTGTGTGTGCACGTGTGTGCGTGCGCGTGCGTGCGCACACAGACAGGCTTAACACTAACAGTTGACAAACAGCATCTATACATGGGAATGAAAGAATGTGATGGGAACCATTTATTTAAAATGTTGCGTTGATACTTTGGGGAGGCGTAGTTATGGTGTAGTTATGTATCATGCATAATTAATGTTCAACTGTAGGTGGATAAATGAGAAAATCGACAGTCACAAACAGTAAAGAAGATTATACTTTAAAAGAGGGAGAGGAGGCTGGGAGCAGTTACTGGGAGCAGTTACTGGGAACAGTTACTGGGAGCAGTTACTGGGAGCAGTTACTGGGAGCAGTTACTGGGAACAGTTACTGGGAGCAGTTACTGGGAACAGTTACTGGGAACAGTTACTGGGAACAGTTACTGGGAGCAGTTACTTGTAATTTCTAACAAACTCATATTACCAAAATATATTGCAAAATAATAACTTTGACTGCTGCCTTTGTTGCCCTTAAAGTACTATAGCACCACACCCTAGTGTGCAAACACTGGCTCTCACCTGCCTGGCTTTCTTGGAAGTCCCTTATCTCACTCTGGCGCTGACTAAGTGACAACAACCTGTGTGTGTGTGTGTGTGTGTGTGTGTGTGTGTGTGTGTGTGTGCGCGTGCATGAAAATGGCATGATACAGAACCATTCATTCATTCATTCATTCATTCATTCATTCAATGCTGCCAAATGGTGTTATTATTTCTCTCTGACCTATAGCATTCCTGTAGTTGTAGCCTCCCCTCCCACCCTATGAGGGTCCTGTTGCATAAGCCCTCAAGCCAACAATATCCCGTATGAATGGGTCTACTGGATGCTTTTGTCTGAGTTTGTTGCAACATTAAAGTCAGGTCAAGTCAAAGTTTATTGGTCATATGCACAGGGATACAGGTTGTAGATTGTACAATGGAATTCTTACTTTGCAAGCTTCATCTAACAGTGCAATTATGAGGATTTAAGGAATAAAAATACAATAATAACACAATTGGTGATTGTGCTCTCCAGCAGCAGCACCACCGGGCCCACCCAGTACCAGCAAGCCATACCAAGGCGTGCGGGTCAGAGAGCCAGTCAAAGAGTTGCTGAGGAGGAAGAGAGGACTTGACCCTCACAGTACCAAGACAGCGCCACCTACAGGGGTGAGGGGAGAACCAACAGCCACACCCTCCTCTACAGTACATTTATCCTTTCCTTTTGTCCTTCACACATATTTCCTTTTGCATTCTTACATATCCTTCATGTATTCCCAGGTATATGCGGTCATATGCCCCACCTTACCCTCTCATAAAAGACCTATGTTTGTTTTTGTGATACTGGATAAATAGAAGTCAGGGGAGGGCCAAAATTGGAGGATGGGCTCATTGTAATGCATGAGGGCTAAGCTGATACTCATACCATTTCATGCATCACAATGAGCCCGTCCTCTGATCTCTACCTCTGCCAACCTCCCCTGATAGAAGCAGTAAATAACAGGATACTGCAGGAAAAGACAGCCCCGCCCTCCTCTACATTCATTCATGCTGTTCTTTTTTCATTCCCTCTATCTTGTAAAAATCCCCTTTTTCATGTGCAGTTCGCGCCTGATAAGTGCACTTCAGATAAGTAAGTGCACACTTATTGTTGTCTGCAAAGTACTCCAGTCCCAATGCGGTCACTGTTGCAAAGGCCACAGGAATGGCAATGCATCTTGGAGACAATCACCTATACAAGTCAGTCACTAGTACTATTGAATGCTATATGGGGAAAACACTTCCATACAGGAAGTCCTGAGACTTCTCCTTAGGGACTGATTGACAACAACTGAACATCATGCAGATCAGCTGAGAAAGAAGAAGCCTGGGGAGGTCTCAGGATTCAGGCCTCTCCAGAGGGTTGTCTGCCTGCCTGCCTGTCTGTCCACAGTAAAAAGGGGGATTTTGTGTCCTTATATAATCCAGGTGTTTTTCCATGACGGTTACAACTATACTCCCCCACTGTGGCTGCGGGGCAGCAAGGCTGGGCACACAGCCGTATGCAAAGCAGCTCTCTTCCAACCCTGCCAAAGAGCACCTCCTACGGGTCCTTTTAATTACCCCACACAACACACAAGTACACACACACTGTCAACACACAACACACAACTTAGACTCTTAACACTTTGAACGGCAACTCAGATCAAACATTCTGCTATTATGTTGATGGTTTAATTCCAAAAAAACACGCCAGTTTACTGGAAAGTCATGTAATCAGACAATAAAAGAAGATATTATTATACATTTCTATAGCAAATAAAGAGAGAACACCACCAATATTTTAGCAACCCGAGAACTATCTTTAGAAATGGGAGGGGAAACCAGGCCATGACGAGGTATAGGAACCGGGTGAATGATATTGGTGGCGACCAGCCAGGAAGTGTAAATGATATGCATATGAGGGATGGAACCTACATTTGAAATGTATAAACATTGTGGTGTATTGGGAGAAAGAAGGGAGATGCTTCGCAAACCACCTCGGCTTTTGTTACTTGTAATAAAAGTCTCTGAATAAACCATCAGCTGTAGTCTTTGACATTTTATTTCAAAGTATTTTAACTTAGAATTCCACCACAATATACAGTCTATTTACCCAAAGAAGCATTGCAGCTTGATTATAGCACTGTAACCTTCCACCTACTGTACTAGTCTTTGCGACCGACTGGGTTCGAACCCAAGTCGCCTGTGCAATACAAGACTGTTAGCCCTCTGAGCTAAAGTTAAGGCATTAGCTGGAGGAGCTAACACACGTCTCCAGGTTTTCAGGCAAGGGTTAGGGTTCACCGACCCACTCTGTTCACCGACTCTGTTCCACCTTATCAGTCCAGAGACACCAAGCTGCTCCTTGAGTACACCAACGGGTGTCTGGCAGCACACGCCCCTTTTGCCTCATGGCTACAGGGTCTGTTTTCACTGGTGTCAAACTGAGGCCAGAAATGATCTTAATGCTCTTTCACTGTCTACTTTCTTACTTCCCTCATCTCTCACTGTTGGCTCCACACACACACACACACACACACACACATGCACACACACACACACACACACACACATATGCACACACACACACTCATGCACATGACTGAGGTCTGAGTTCTACACCTGGGCTTTCTGACAGCACATGACTTAAGGGCCCATTTTCAATCGTCACTCAGGGCCAGCAAATAATCGCGACAGTTTTACACCGTCTAATTCTTCCAGAGCCTTCATATCTTCCCTACCCCTCCCATTCAAGACCACGCGCGCACGCACGCACGCACGCACATGACTGAGGTCTGAGTTCTACACCTGGGCTTTCTACACCTACACCTGGGCAGCATACGACTTAAGGGCCCATTTTCATTCTTGTCACTCTGGGCCAGTAAATCATTGCAAGTTTTACACCGTCTAATTCCCTACCTCTCAAGACCACACACATACACACACACACACACACACACACACACACACACTATATAGTACACAGAGTTTTGGAATGTGATTAAATAAACACAAAAACCAAGATTGAACACATCCGTTTATGTCAGATAGATTATATTGTGTGTGTGTGTGCGTGTGCGTGTGGCATTTAAAAGGTATAAAACCACTCACCTGCTCCACACCTGGAGTTTACCATTGTTACTGTAAACACAGAATATTTATACATCAACTCCAAAGCACAACTACAGGACCAGCATGTAGCTATATACACTCACTAAACACTTTATTAGGAACACTATACTAATACAGGGTAGGGCTCTCAAAACAGCCTCAATTCCTTGTGGCATTGATTGCACAAGATGTTGGAAACATTCCTTTGATATTCTGATCCATGATAACATGATTGCATTATGCAATTCCTGCAGATTTGTCAGGTGCACTTTCAAGCTGTGAATCTCCCGTTCTACCACATCCCAAAGGTGTTCTATTAGATTCAGATCCGGTGACTGGGAAGGCCACTGAAGAACACTGAACTCAGTGTCATGTTCATGAAACCAGTTTGAGATTACTTTTGCTTTGTGACATGGTGCATTATCATGCTGGAAATAGCCATTAGAAGATGGGTAAATTGTGGCCATGAAGGGATGCACATAGTCAGCAACAATACTCAAAAAGGCTGTGGCATTCAAGCGATGATTGATTGGTATTAACAGGATCAAAGTGAGCCAAGAAAACATTCCCCACACCATTACACCACCTCCACCATGAGAAGGTGTACAGGTGTTACACCACCTCCACCATGAGAAGGTGTACAGGTGTTACACCACCTCCACCATGAGAAGGTGTACAGGTGTTACACCACCTCCACCATGAGAAGGTGTACAGGTGTTCCTAGTACAGTGCTCAGTGAGTGTATATACTGTGCCTATAAAAAAATGTACACCTCCTTTCAAAATGTTCACCTTTTGTTGTCCCAGAGCCTGGCATACAAAATACATTAAACTAGGATTTTTGTCAGAATGATCTACACAGCCAACACTAGGCTGTGTAGAGTTTTGACAGTTCGTCAAGTCCCTATAGTACATTAACTGTATATATAGTACAGTAATCCGAAACATGAGGGACTACTCTCTTTGAATTCATGTTGTTGCGAGTCAGCTGAGGAGATCCATGCATTCCATCGCCAATGATAGTTCGAGACGGTATGCATCGTGGATTGACTAGCAATA
>NC_139653.1:44271889-44311889 GCF_951799395.1 Argentina silus | reverse complement strand
CACACTTTGGTAAGTCATAGTGTTGTCATTATTACCTTGGATGATAGTAGACTTCTGCTTACTAACTTACCATAGGCAGTAGTGGCGTTCCCAGTGGAAATCATTTTGACAGTAAAAAAAAATGTTTAGCTACATCACGGGAGGCTGGTGGAGGCAGAAATCGGGAGGCTTGTGGAGGCAGAAATCAGAGGACCGGTTCATTTTAATGCATGTGTGTTAATACCATTCCTCATTCCATTCCATGCATTACAATAAACCCGTCCTCCGATTTCTACCTCCACGAGCCTCCCCTGAGCTACATGCCTGATGATTTCACAATGGTGAGTCCCCTGAGTGATTCCTGTTCTACTGTATATTAAGGAATCTAAACAGAAGCAAAGGGTCAGATACACTTGGAACTAATGCCACACTGGAAGCGAACAAGTTTCAATACAATTCCATTTCAAATCTGACTCCTCGTGCTGCATTTATTTTGGGTTTATGCCGTACAGTATCTGACCCTTTCTTCTGTTTAGATTCCTTGTTCTAAGTCCACCTCTGCTCCTTAGGAACCTGTGGGTTGGAGGTGACAGGAACCACACATAGGGATCCTGTCTCCACGGCCAGTGATGGGAGCATGTGTGCAGGGTGGATAGCCCAGTCCACAGCTACAACACTGCAGCCTCTGGCCCACTGGTCTTGCAGCCCTGACTATCTGTTCCAGCAAGACCACAGCACCCCAACTTCAAACCTGACCCCCACCTTTGCCACAGACATGTACATGCAGCCAGTCTGTCCCAGCTATACTGTGGTGGGCCCGTCCTCAATGCTGACCTACACACACACGCCTCTATTCACCAACTTTGGGGTGAGTCAAAGAAGAAGACCATAAATCATTTTTTTTGTTTTGCTTTATTTATATATTTGAATGATTCTAGTTTTGCCCACTAACGCCTCCTGTGTTGTGGTTGCTACAGGCCATAGCAGCTGGTCCCACGGCCATGCCACAGATGGACATCCAGGACTCTGCCTTGACCTACATCCCCTGGGCACAGCCTCTCACATCCCTCCCCACACCCCTGACCACCATCCCCACCTCAGGCTTACAGTTTGCCCCTTGCTCTGCCACTCTACCTGGGTCTCCTTTGGTGCCCATGCCTATGGCAGTAACCACCTTGGCCCAGCCAGTGAGCACCACCATGCCCCATCCAGACCTTCATCAAGACCTCCAGCCAGACCTCCATCCAGATCTTCATCGAGACCCCCATCCAGACCTCAATCCAGACCTCCGTCCAGATGCCCATCCAGACCACCATCCAGAGCTCCAGCTAGCCCAGGAGCAGGAGGACCCAGCAGTAGAACCAGTCAACCCTCTGGAGAAGCTTCTGGAGGACTAGGAACTCTTCGTTCTTCATCCTTGATGTTTAAGAGATGTTATCCTTCAACGTTGAGCTACTACGTTGTCCTGCTGTGTACATGAATATCTGCTTTATAACATCGAGAGAATTATCATAATCTTCATCATCGTCATCATATCTCTTGCATAGAATTCAAGCTGTTCTACATATTATTCATGTAGTTATAGCATATTCTAATGTACAACAAAGTTCTGTGACTTTTTCCATGATGAAACAATGTACACTGTTATAGTTTTACAGATTATCCCTTGAGCAGTTGTGTGACATCCAACCTCTCAAAACTCTTATCTCGTTGCCTTGAGGTTGCTGATTATCTTTGCCGCGTCAGATGTGGATGAACATGTCGTAATTTCGACCACTCAGAGTGGGATCATTCATTGCGCGTGTGTGTGTGTGTGTGTGTGTGTGTGTGTGTGTGTAAGTGTGTGTGTGTGTAAGTGTGTGTGTGTGTGTGTGTGTGTGTGTGTGTGTGGTGCAGGTTGGTTAGAAGGTGTGCTGCAGCCCCTGGCAGGAGAAACTAAGGGAGGAAAGGAGACTCCAGGCTATCCATATCAGCCTCTCTCATCCTGCCAACATGACTGCTGTGAGATGGATGGCCTGGCTCCTCCACTTTTGACGCTACATTGGCTCATGCCCCCCTCCCCCACCCCACCCCCAGGGGAAACTAACATACCTGCTAACCCCTCAGTAGCGCACACACACACACACACACACACACACACACACACACACACACACAAACACACACACATAGGGAACTAGCTCAGAGAGAACTTTTGGGAGAAATGTTTCATTTAGAAATATAAAACAGTGTTATTTTAGTCTTCAGTGTTATGCTGAATGTGTTTAATATGTGGATTTATAAAATTCAGTGTTTCATTATTCAGAAATCCTGCCGGTTGCATGATGCTTGAAAATATATGATGTAAAAAATATTTTTGCCTCTGTCTCTATTCCCCCCCCCCCACCCTATACTTTAGATATGATTTCTCACATATGGGAAATTAATCACCAGTTCATAATGATATAATAGGCTTACCACTGGAGGCTGGTGGAGGTACAAATCGGAGGACGGGCTCATTGCAATGCATGGAACGGAATAATTGATGGTATCAAACATATGTGCCATTCCATGCATTACAATGAATCCGTCCTTCGATTTATATATATATATATATATATATATATATGGTCCCAGCGGGAATCGAACCCACAACATACATACATTTCAGTATATATAGGATTTCTACCTCCAATGGCTTCCCCTGAGGCATACTATGTCTTGCCAACCTGCTGTCAGTGTAATAATGCCCTTAGATGATCAGAGTGTTCAGGGCTTTGACTTGACTTGTAGCATGTCTGTCTGTCTGTCTGTCTGTCTGTCTGTCTGTCAAACAAGACAAACCAAGTCTTAGATGGTATGTCATTAGAACTGACCTATACTGTCTTTGTCTGTTGGCTACACACAAACACACACACACACGCACACACACACAAACACACACACACGCACACACATGCTAAAGGGCTGACAAAACATGAGGGGATCAGAGCCAAGGATCATTACTGAAAGTATTTGTGTGTGTGTGTGTGTGTGTGTGTGTGTGTGTGTGTGTGTGTGTGTGCGTGTGCGTGTGCGTGTGCGTGTGTGTGAGTGAAAAGTATTGCTCGGAGGCCTGCAGAATTCTCTCAAGAAGTGGCGAGTTTAAGAAGGATTTAACATTCTGAAAAATCCAAATTAAATTCTTATTTAATTGGCTTTCTGATAGAAGTCTGAAATGAATGATCGTCTTGATCATGTGTCAACAAACTCCCTTTTAACAGCACAGTGTGAATAAATTACTTATTTTGATCATCAGCTAAAATGATTAATTACTGATCCATTGCCGTACACATGAAACTGATGGCAGCAGCTCAGGAGAAACCCTCAAGTGTTGTTCATTCAGATACCTACAATGAGCTTTTGTCAAAAAACAAACATGTTATTTCGGCATTTGCGCCTTAAAATACCACAGTCTACCTATGTCATTACTGTAGTGTTGATATCAGTAAAATCTTTCACCTCTACAATTGTTATTATTTTGGCGTCTGTGTCTGGTTCAGTGGAAGTGCGGCCTTACAGAAGAGGATTGTCAGAAGAGGCTGATCTGTCAAATCTATCTGCTCATTGTGCTGTTGATTTAATTCTAATGCATGCAGGTTCCCAAGTACCTTTTTCTGGTCTATTGTTCGGAATATGTATGACTATGGGCAGCACAAAAACTACAGTAGGTAAGTAATATAGTGTGGTTTAACTACTACATTAAACCTGCTGTAAAACCTTGCTGGTTTTCAAGTTTCCTATAGTTTTGAAATTATATCCTGTCACAAGCGCAGTATTTTACTTTTAGTTGCAACATGGCAATTTAGACACAAAACGAAATATCCAAAGGATACATTGAGTCACATTTCTTTCCTCTCCCTCTCTTATGACAAATATTTAAGTTGTATTTTTGCGCCTTTTGTCTTTGGTGACTGCTTAAAAAAAAACTGAAAAAAAGAAAAGAGAAGTAAGTATACTTCAAAAGAAACAACAGTAATCCAAGGGACTCTAGACCGAAGCTTGACACAACCCTTCTATCCAGACCGCCCGTACCGTGCTTACAGTGGGGGAAATAATTATTTGATCCCCTGCTGATTTTGTTAGTTTGCCCGACTACAAAGAAATGAGCGGTCTATCATTTTTATGGTACTTTTATTTTAACAAATAGAGACAGAATATCAACAAAGAAGTCCAGAAAAAACACATTATATAAAGTTATAAATTCATTTGCATTTGATCGAAGGAAATAAGTATTTGATCCCCTACAAACCAGCAAGAATTCTGGCTCATACAGACCGGTTATATGCCCATGAGGCACACAGATTACTCCTGTCACTTTAAGAAAGTACTCCTAATCTCTGCTTGTTATGGGTATAAAAGACACCTGTCAATAGAATCAATCTCTTCCATTCCAACCTCTCCACCACCATGGTTCCAAGACCAAAGAACATTCAAAGGACATCAGGGTAAGAGTTGTAGACCTGCACAAGGCTGGAATGGGCTACAAGACCATCAGCAAGAAGCTTGGTGAGAAGGAGACAACTGTTGGTGCAATTATTAGAAAATGGAAGAAATACAAAATAACCATCAATCGCCCTCGGCCTGGAGCTCCATGCAAGATCTCGCCTTGTGGGGTAAGGATGATCATGAGAAGGGTGAGGGATCAGCCCAGAACTACACGGGAGGAGCTTGGTAATGATCTCAAGGCAGCTGGGACCACAGTCACCAAGAAAACCATTGGTAACACACTACACCGTAACGGATTGAAATCCTGCAGTGCCCACAAGGTCCCCCTGCTCAAGAAGGGACATGTACAGGCCCATCTGAAGTTTGCCAATGAACACTTAAATGATTCAGAGAAGGCTTGGGAGAAGGTGATGTGGTCAGATGAGACCAAAATTGAACTCTTTGGCATAAATTCGACTCTTCGTGTTTGGAGGGAGAGAAATGCTGAATGCTACAATCCCAAGAACACCATTCCCACCATCAAACACGGAGGTGGAAACATTATGCTTTGGGGTTGTTTCTCTGCTAAGGGTCGACTACAGGACGACTTCACTGCATTGAGGGGCCAATGGACGGGGCCATGTACCGTAAGATCTTGGACGAGAACCTCCTTCCCTCAGCCAGAGCACTGAGGATGGGTCGTGGATGGGTTTTCCAGCATGACAATGACCCAAAACATACGGCCAAGGCAATAAAGGAGTGGCTCAAGAATAAGCACACTAAGGTCATGGAGTGGCCTAGCTAGTCTCCAGACCTTAATCCTATAGAAAATTTGTGGAGGGAGCTGAAGCTTCGAGTTGCCAAGCAAAAGCCTTGAAACCTTCAGGATTTGGAGAGGATCTGTAAAGAGGAGTGGACCAAAATCCCTCCTGAGATGTGTGCAAACCTGGTGACCAACTACAAGAAACGTCTGACTTCTGTGCTTGCCAACAAGGGTTTCTCCACCAAGTACTAAGTCATGTTTTGCTTGGGGATCAAATACTTATTTCCTTCGATCAAATGCAAATTAATTTATAACTTTATATAATATGTTTTTCTGGACTTTTTTTGTTGATATTCTGTGTCTATTTGTTAAAATAAAAGTACCATAAAAATTATAGACCGCTCATTTCTTTGTAATCAGGCAAACTAACAAAATAAGCAGGGGATCAAATAATTATTTCCCCCACAGTATGGCCTGAAGGCTAAACTCGCAACTTTCAATGGGAAAGAAGACTGGGTGGCTAGGAAGTATGGGTGGAGCCGTGAGGGGCAGCTGGATAAGTTGCATGAGTGCCTGAGGGGAACTGCCATCTGCTTTGTGTGTTCCCTGCCTGAATACATCAGAGAGGACTTCGATCAACTGGTGGCGCTACCCACTACAGTGAGGAGGAAGCTGGGGGAGCTTTGCCAAGGGAAAGAAACAGCTGCTGAGTTTGCAGAAGTGGTCAGTCGCCTTGTTTCCCTGGCATACCCCGGTATCAGCCTCACCCTACAGGACCAGCTTGCAACAGATGCTTTTCTGAAAGACCTGAAGAACCAGAAGGTTTCTTATGAACCGCTTATGAAAGAGACATGGCACAGGCTCAAGAGTTGTGTGACCTCCACAAGCAAAACTTCAAGGCCACTATTGGCCGAGATGTCGAAACCAAGCATAAGACGTGATGCCTCTTCTGGTCTAAGTCTGAGGAGACACCCATGACATGTCGACTCCAAAGTCCATCATATGTAATCCAGGAGCAACTCACTGAGCGTTTTACAGTACTACTTGAAAAGGTGGAGCAGCCATGTCCACTCCAATCAGCTGTTCAGAGGTTCCCCCTGAAAGGGGAAGAAAGGGACTACAATCCACCCAGAGCAGAGTCACATTCAGGTCCTTGAGCCCAAATCAGGCCACCAGAGCCACCTGCTATCAATGTGGAGAGGAGGGGCATATCTGGCGAGAATGCTCCAGGACCCCTAGCCCTGCCCCTACCCAAAGTTTCAGCTACAGGCACCAACACAGCCCCACCCATTGCACCATCAACAACCCAGCAGACAAAGACAAAGTCCCAAGCCTTCTTCTAGGGTCCAAGCCTTCAGATTCCTGTACAAGTGAATGGGGTCACCATAAATGCCATTGTTGGCACTGGGGCAGAGGCCACAGTCCTTTATGAACAAACTTACAGACTACTGCCCGTCCAAACCAATGCCTGTCTCTCCAAAGTCACCGTCCGAAATGCAGAATCAGGAAAGGTGATTCCCACCATCAGTGGGCAACGTGAGACTCGTTGATGGTGAGGCAGTCCAAGCTCAGATTGTCGGAGGATCTGGGCCAGACTACACGGTGGCAAAAGTTGCACTGGAAAGGTACACCGTCATCCCTCCAGAATGTGAGTGCCTTATCTGGGGGCCAGTTGACTTTCCAAAGCCTGGTGTCCCAGCTGTTCTAAACATTGTTGAGGACGTGTCCTCTGGCAGTGTCGCAACCACGATGGAGCATAGAGTGCCAGTAAGGGGGTGCAACCTCTCAACAGCTAAAGCTTCACTTCCCAAAGGAGTATATCTTGGAATTCTGATGAGGCTTATCCTGATCCCCCCGAACCCCTGTCTCAGACCAACTGTACACCTAAAGGGCCAGAGACAGAGCAGGAGGAAAGGAGGGTCAAAACACAATCAGAACAGAGCCAGAACTCAAGCTTAGCCACTATAGGGAGAGTGCAAACTCTCAGTGTACTGGTCCTGCCGGAGCACCTATAACCCCCTTGAGTGAAGACTTAAGTGCGGAGCAGCAGGATCGGCTTATTGCCTTGCTGCAGCAGGTCTGTTTGCTTCCACTGACACAGATCTGGGCCGCTTCTCAGCAATCACCCACAGCATTGACACAGGCAACACCAGACTAGTGTGTCAGAACACCACTAGGGTTTCAGCAGCAGCAGGTCTGCAGGAGAAGAGGAATAACACCTCCAAGCCATGCTGCAACCAGAGGTGATCTCGCCCTCTGCCTCTGCATGATAGATAGGTACTTTATTGATCCCTGAGGGGAAATTAAGGCGTTACAGCAGCTCACATCACAAACAACAACAACAAAAATAAAGTGACAATAGAATAATAGAATAAAATAAAATTGACATCTGAAACATTAAATACAGTATACTGGGAGCTTCGTAGGGAAAAAGGTCCTCCACCATGACAGGCTCTCTCAGTACACTAATGAGGTGATACCAGGATGGATGAAATGAATCAGGCATCAGGTCATGCAAAAGGCCTGCAAAGACCGTGGCCAGGACCTAAACATTCCTAAGGGAACCAGTCCCAAGTTCTACAGCTGTGGAACTGAACAAAAGTGACGGTGTGGAAGAAAGACAGTGTGTGAGACAGGGAAGCGTAGACCACCCGCACGCCACCGCCATATGCTTAAGAGGGTTGAAGTGATGTGTGCTTACCAGCTCGCTATAAGGACTGAAACCTGAGAAACAAACTAAAGTCAAGAGAAATGCAAAAAACTAAGCAATGGATTATAAGGATTGAAAAGGACATTTATAAAGTGTTGAGTTTCATAAAGAAATTGCCAATCAGATACTATAAGCAGGACAGTTCCGGAACGTAAAAGTTATGTTAATGTAAACCTGCAAAAGAAGAAACGGACAGTTCTTTAGTTAGGCCTACAACTCATTTGAGTGTTTTCACTGAAGTTATTCAGTAGTCCTATCCCCAGTATAGTTACTGAAGAGACTCAGCAGTACCGGAGTGTGGTGGTGTTGTGGGTGTACTATTATGGGATGTGTCCATCTCATGTGTATGTATGCAATTGTTCATGTGTACCTTTCCCTATCCGGTGTGTGCTCAGTACCCTGTTTGACATACTAATGGCTTGTGTCTTGCTCTACATTGTGGTGGATATTATCCCGTAGTGTTGGGAGCTACGAGTTCCGGAGAATGAAACAAACATACCATAAATTACAGACAATGGCATTATTGCTTAATTTAGTACTAGTCAGGACCAGGTGCATGACCTTTCACATCTCTAGTCTGAAACCCTAAAGTCTTTTCTCAATTGTTAGGAACACATTGGAGGGGAATATGTAAGGGGAGGAATCTATATCTTGTCCAATGCATTTTTAGTGGGACAGAGGCGAGGACACGAGGAGTCATGTTCCTAACTATTGAGAAAAGGCTTAAATCAACTCACAGCTCTCATTCTTCTGTGGAAATATAGTTCTCAAAACTACCACCGCTTAATTTCTGATTACTTAGTTCTGGAATATGGCTGGAATATGGAGTCCTTGACTAAAATAAGTAAGCATTAATCAGATGTTCTGTGAGGTTGCTTCAAAAATATGGGATGGAACACAAATACATCATATAAACCCTCACTAATCAAGGTAATAAATCAGATTTATTACCCGGATTAGTGAAAGTCTTGGACTTTTATAATACAATTGTTGCTCTGTTTACTAAGTATTAACACTTACCTTTCTATGTCACTTACCTTTCTATATTTGTGTCTCCCCCTAGTGGTTATTTGTATAATCTGTTACTCTCTTAATTCATGTGACCATGTGACCTCTATCTTCTAGAAGTTTATGTTGTTTTCTAAGAATTTTACATTTATGGCATTTAGCAGACGCCTTTATCCAAAGCGACTTACAACAATACATTTGTTTAAGTAAGTGAATCATCTATCCAACAGTCATCATAAGACAAAGTAATCAATGCTGACACCAGGGGTCATAGGCAGTCGTAATGCCAGTAGGCTATTTTTTTTAAATTATTAGCAGGAGAGAATTTGTATGGGGATGAAGAGGGTCTCTAGGGTTAGGGTTAGTAGTGAGGGGGGGTAGTGAGGGTGAAGCGGTCTTTTGGAGGGACTGTTAAGATGTAGCCTGAATAGATGGGTTTTCAATCTACGGCGGAAGCTCGGAAGTGACTCTGCAGTCCTGACAGTAGTGGGAAGCTCATTCCACCAGCGGGGCTCCAGGACAGTGAAAAGCCGTGACCGAGTAGCGCGGCCACTGCATCCACGTAGAGGCGGCGGTGCCAGGTGGGCAGCCGAGGTGGACGAGCGGAGTGATCTTGCAGGGGTTTGGCGGCTAACCATTGCTTGCAAGTAGGGAGGGGCTGTTCCCTTTGCCGCCCGGTAGCCAAGCACCAGGGTCTTGAATTTGATGCGAGCTGCTACCGGGATCCAGTGGAGGGTGCGGAGGAGGGGCGTGACATGGGGCGCTCATTCTTAGTTGTCTGCATCTATCTGTTCTAATCTAGTTCAATCTTCAAACGTGTTATGCCTTTGGTTGCATTGTCATTTTGTAACAAATTCATTGACTACTTACCTGAATTTAGGTTTATTTATGGTTATTTTTGGGAACTTTATTACATTGCATGATTATATTTGAACAAATTGTCATAATGGAAGATGCTAGTTTAGCTTGTAAGTATTGGTTTTCATGGTGATTATGTAAATGTACCCTTTATTTCGTCATGTGAGACCATACTAGCATTATATAAGAATACCTTGGGCATTCTTAGTTATGTTAGCTAACAGGGGATACTTTATTTCAATGTTAATACAACATAGCTTTAGCTATTGTAGCTATACGTACCTATTTCTTTGTTAGATCATTTCTCCATTGTGATGTATGGCAAGGCAACATGTGGATGTGAAACCATATCATTGATTATTGTTTCTCATTCTCAGTTTCACCCTTTCGAATTTAATAAACCTGCAGTCAGACCGACATTCTGTCTCCAGACTTTTGATGATGGGAGGTGTTTAGCCGCCTGTCTAGCTATACTCAGCTACGTATAATAAGGACAGAACAATTGTAGTTAGTCACGTTTAAAAGTGCAGTTTAGTCTAGGATTAGGCTTAATCTGTGTCTGGGTAACTGCCCCTATATACATACACTGAGCACTTTATTAGGAACACCTGTACACCTTCTCATGGTGGAGGTGGTGTAATGGTATGGGGAATGTATTCTTGGCACACTTTGGGCCCGTTAATACCAATCAATCATCGCTTGAATGCCACAGCCTATTTGAGTATTGTTGCTGACCATGTGCATCCCTTCATGGCCACAATTTACCCATCTTCTAATGGCTACTTCCAGCATGATAATACACCATGTCACAAAGCAAAAGTCGTCTGGTTTCATGAACATGACAATGAGTTCAGTGTTCTTCAGTGGCCTTCCCAGTCACCGGATCTGAATCCAATAGAAAACCTTTGGGATGTGGTAGAACGGGAGATTCACAGTTTGAAAGTGCACCTGAAAAATCTGCAGGAATTGCGTGATGTCATTATGGACCAGAGTCTCAATGGAATGTTTCCAACATCTTGTGGAATCAATGCCATGAAGAATTTAAGCTGTTTTGAGAGCAAAGGGGGGCCCTACCCAGTATTAGTATAGTGTTCCTAATATAGTGCTCAGTGAGTGTATAGTATGTTGAACACAATGAATTTCACTAACGTCTTGAAAAAGGTCACAGACCGAAACGTCAATTACAGAGGTAAAATTGTGCATGGGAGCATTTCATTTTAAGATTTAGTTTATCTGCAGGGCCTTTATTCCCAGCACCATAGAGACAGCATAGGGCTGTGCATGTTGATTGCACTTTTATTCCGCTTACACTTTCTATGACCAACCTATTGTTATAACGCATTTTGAATAACATTATACTGTAGGTATTTATGCATTAATTGCAAGCAGTCTTTTTAATGGGCCATGAGCCATTGGATGCCATTGTAGGCTACATCGCCCTTTGGCCATGAGCTGAAATGAATGCTTGTAGTGTGCAAGTATCGCAATGCATATGGGCTTAAGATAGGTGATGTACTGTAGGTGCGTTCATATTTATACACAGCTGTCTCATAGACAGCGTTTCTCATGGAACAAAATAATCCAAAATAATAGTCAACAAAACTGCACAGAAACACTGTACTGTACAGGAACAATGGGTATTTTACTGTAGTTGTAAAAAAAAGAAAAGAAAAGATTTCTATTGGAAAGCAATCACGAAGATCCTGTTTTGTGTTAGCGTTCCAATGCACTCAGACAGGTTCAGACTAATCTAGGTGTACTGGGAAGGAAATGCAGGATCAACATTAGCCAGGGTAATGTAATAGCTGTAAGCATTGGTCCTGCTCAAACTTGTCCCCCTTCTATCTCTCTGGGAATGCTAGAGTTCGCTACAATATTATAAAGTCAAAGTAAAACCCGGTGTGACAGTATTTGATTACGTTACTAATTCGTTTTAATTCTTCTCATTCCAAAATATATTGTTGTTGCAGGTGGCTGAAATAGCAGAAGGAGTAATTACTGTCAGATGGTCATGCTTCAGGGTATAACAGTTAAGTTGTCCCTCAGTCACTCACTCATAACCTCAACCTCTGTGTGTACAGTATATGCTTGTTCCAATAAAGCTGTTTGTAGTTCAACATTATCGCTATCTTGAAGGGAACTTACAGTAAATATGTTTTGTGTACTCCTGTACTATCATGTTATGTTTTTATCAGTTTTGCTACAGTATGGGTTTCAATTTTCAGCATGAGACACACAATCTGCTGAAGCTTTCAAACTATTTTTTAAAATGTCAGAGTGGCTATACACTTAATATATACTGTGTTCTTTCCTCATTTGAAATGACTTGGAAAACATTCCCTTCTATAACCTTACTTGTTTGACTTTGTCATTATCTTTTATCTTGGGCCGAATCTTGAGCCTCTACAGTTGTGGTCTGATGTCTTTTAGATGTGTTTCCCCCCCCATTTTTTTTTGTTCTATTTTACTGCTACATATAAATAACATTCCTGATTATTATCAAATACTTGTCATCTCTTTTGAAAAATGTACTGTACCTCTGCCACCATCAATCATTGATTTCACATTAAAGGCTCCAAGCCACTCTGGTGCTGCAGTCTTCCCTGTGGGTGAGTGATGGGTGAGTGATTGTCTTGGCAGGTGAACATGCAGGCTGATCTGGCTGAATCAGGTTTTAAATGGTCAAGGAGGGGTTTTCCACACAGAACAGTTTGCCAGGCACTTGGCATGAGGGTAGTGAGACTTTGGAACACAGACACACCCTCTGGAACTTTGAAACACCCAGTGGTTTGTTTGTTTCAACATTCCTTTCCACCTGAGTGTGTACTTTAGCACTACTGTACACCCGTGACAGGGGGAACACTATGCATCAATGATCTTGTACCAAATTGATATTTTCATTTTCAGAGGTAACTTACTTGACACATTGATTCAAGGTTTAAGGTTCAAGCTAATCTTTATTTGGTTTGCAGGCTGAATGAAAATACAACTACTTACAAAACAAAGCATATGAGATACAAATGTTTCTGAGAGTTCCTATCTTTTGGATTGCCTCTTTATTTGATAGAGGTCAGAATGAAAGTTCAGAGTCAGAATGTAAGATTTTGAGCCATACCCACACAGATGGATAAGACCAAAAAAGGGAGATCAAAGGAGGGGTACAACAGCAGACATTTAATTGAGTGGAGATACATTCTGTGAGTTCTTATCTCAGGGTTAAACCTCGGCATGAGGAGAGGGCAGACACCAAGGTAACAAGGTGTCGTCCTCATGCAGCACCAACAAACAATGAATGTTGACGGTTAAACCTCATTACCCCTTGTCAGAAAACGCCATGTGACACGACATGTCAGGCAGCAATAAAAACAGAACTCTCCATTGTAGGAGGAGATTCTTGATTGTGTCTGCAAGTACCATGGTTGTGAGGTATTTGCCTCTAGATGCTGGTCTTGGGTCAGTTTGAGCAATGTGATCATGCAAAACCTCTACCTGCAGGCGTAGGGCGAGACATTGTTGTATTTGTGAAGGGTTTGTTTTCTTGTTTACATGTTTACAGAAATGAATAGGAATTATTCATTGCAGACAGATTTGAAAAGATTAGCGGTGTTAAAAGTCAGAAGTCACAATGTTTGTGTTGTTATGGTTTCAGTTAATTCCCTACAGACGCTGCGGTGTTTTCCCTCGGGTTGAGGGTGAAGCCCTGCATGGCACCATGGCTCCCTTCAGAATGTGGACCCTGCAGGCTGAAATTGACTCCGGCACCAGGCCAGGGTCAAATACATACAGTAGATGTCAAATACATCAGCTGCGCTTTACTTATTTTGCTATAAAGAAACCAATAGAATAATCCCAAAAGTGCATTTCTATAGCTATCTTTAAAAACGTTACCCAAAACACTTTAAGGTATTTTACATATGCATTTGATATAATTGACCAGCAGCACCCAAACTTCAAATTGGGGTGCCGTGAGAAAATCTAACTAACCTCTATGATTTTATTTTATAAAAAAAGACACACATTTTTATTTTGTATGAAGACAAACATTGCCTGTGTCTTTAAAAACGAAGTGAACTTGATTGTCTGTGTATTGCACCTGTAGCCTATAGTGTTTTCATATCCAACCAATTAGAGGATATTTGAGGCGAATAGAATACACGTGTGGGTTGGCATAGCCCGCAATCAAGTTGTTATTAAGGAAATTATTGATGTCAATTTGGGGTCACAAGACAAAAAAGTTTGTGAACCCATGTGCTAGACACTGGTCTCAGGTCAGTTCTGCGATGTTCTCCCTAATAGTTAAAAGTAAAGACTTGGGGAGGATACGTCACCCAAGAGCCTGAACCTACTGACTCGTGGCTGATGGTTAATACCGGCGGGCTTAATCATGACAAGGTGTTGACTAATTATCATTAGAAGGTTTATAGCTTTCACTTTAGGGGCTGAATTGGTAAAGAGCGGGATTTGGGGGACGGAGGAAGGTGGTGGTGGTGGTGGGTTCTTAGGGAAGAGACCAGATTAGCGTGTGGGAGACTTTATTCGTTATTTTTTGATAATCAGTTAAATGCGTAATAATCTATTTGATTATTGTATTATTATGAACTGTTACACTGTTTTAAAACAGCTACAATATCCTGAAGAGTGTTGATGGAACTTTTTGCAAGTGAAAGTGATGAGGTAGCCGTGCTGATAACCTGTATATCAGATATCGTGTATTAGAACGACTGGAATGCTTATCGGCCAATCACAATGTTTGATTTGATCAACTCGTTTATAATTTATAACCCAAAAACCCATATATGATAAATTATAATAATGTAACAACACCCCTAAAACTAACTTTCTATCCAGTTGTCTGAATGCATCCAAATTGAGGGAAAGTGATAATGAGTTGAAAAAGGGATGGATATGCAAGCGATTTTCTTTTGGGTTTTTTAATTGTACAAAATGAATGCATCATAAGAACAATAAACTATCTTTTATAAACGGTAGGGGCAGACATCTTAAAAAAAAATAAAAAAAAAACACAATCAACAGCTCTAAAATTACCCATACATAACATAGATTGCCAACCAAATCCCATTCGACTAGCACTTTTTCAGTCATATCAAAAGCAGTAAAACAGAAGACAGCCTAACAGTAAACCAGCTCAAAATCAAAGCATACCTAGTTATTGAACAATTGCAAACTTCGAAATTAGGTTACAGACATTGGTTGATATACAGTGAATTGTATTTACATTGACAGCTAACACTTTTATGGATTTCATAGGTAGCACATATCGGAAATCAGATCTCGTCTGAAGTAGCTGCTCTCCGAGGGCGGGGCGTAAACACAGTCTGTTGGGCCATGTAGTGTATAATCTGGGATGACCCTGTCCTGTGGACTCGACCAATAGGAGAGGCAGTAGCAGTGCTGGAGGTTACAGTGCTGATAGTGGTAGTGCTCTGGTACAAACCCGTACCCCGAGTCCATCCTCGTCGGAGAGTTGTAACAGGAGGATGAGGAAGAGGAAGATTCTTGTGGCGAATAACTGTTGTAGTCTACCGGACTGGCCAGATTCAGAGAGTCCGATGGTGAAGCGGGAGCCTGAAAAACAATAAATTAGAGATGCAGTCCTCATTAAAACCGTTATAATACAACTAACTGTTCCATTTCCATACCAAAGATCTATACCAACAAAATTAACTTCGTTACACGTATTCACCGACAGAACATGCAAATGAAGACTTTGCAAATTAATTAAATTTCGCATCATATATCCTTGTTTGTGGAAGTCTACATTCGGGGAGTGGTGTCCATGAGACCAAGGCTGCGCAGAAGATGGATGGGGAGGCAGAATTCCAATGTTGTAGCCTTCATTCGGTATCATCATGCTGCTAATCGGTTGTTGATAATCGAAGGCGCGCTCCATCTGCATGTTGCAGGAATGTTCTGGGTAGGACCGCTGTTGAAAGCTGATGTCCGGGTTCGCCTCTCCAGTGAAAGTAATGAGCTATTTAGAATGAATGAGAGAGGATGATGATGATGCATACACACAGGGCGACATTTAAATAAGTAAAGACTTGTGAGTGATGTCACTGGACCATCAGCCAACTGCTAAAACTAATTTGAATGCACGTTTATAAAAAGGAGACATTACACTGCGCTATAGGAATGTTGGTGTCAATTGTTGAAAAGAAATTTAGGCTAATCCAAGTATTCTGTCTGCTGGTCCTTGGCAATACGTGTAAGTGTCCACTTAGAGTTTTTGACTATATAATCTATTGCAATGCAATTTTACCATATTTACCATATTGTGCAATGTAATTTTCAGGAATGTATAACTGTGACGCTATTTGTACAGATTAAAGTATTTGTTACTAGTTTCTATAATCGAACTTCTTCTATTTAATGGTTTGTTTTGATGGCTGCAACGCCCACATTTACACGTTTTCGATTTCTGTACTGTACTATACTGTACAGCATTGTGTCGTTGAAACAACAGTTTTAGTTCATGGTTTGTTTTGTTTAGTGTATATAGACAATTGCACTTTCTCTCCATAGGATGATGGTGGATTAAAAGGCACATTTTGGATCAAGATTATCAGGGGATGGAATATAAAGAGCCAATTTATCGTACTGCCCTTGAATTTACCTGGCAAAGTGGAGATACAAACGTCCTGACTGGCCAAGCTCTGGGATTTCTGTTAATTTGGGAAAGAATAAGATAGAGAAACAGATAAAACATATTTAATAAGTCACAAGCTTTATTTACTTGGTTACATTTGTTTAGGGTCTCGTTCCTTTGGTTATTTGCAAAGATATCTTGTCCACGACTTAGCCTACAGAAGACACCCATTGCAAAATATTGAGTCTTTTATTTTTTTAAGGTTTGCACATTTGAATTCCGTGTGTGTGTGTGTGTGTGTGTGTCCGCGCACGCCCGTGTGTGTGTGTGGGAGGGGGAGGAAGTACAACAGGAGGCTTACTGTTTTAACAGTTTTAATCCTCTCTGCCTGGAGAGCTCTCCGCTGCTGCAGCAACTCTTTAACCATGGTCTTCAAGCTCACTGGTCTTCACGCGCCCTGTTAGATCTTTGGTTTATCTGCCGTAGAAATAACCAAGAAAAACATTCTCGTTGATGCACACTGGAAACACCACTGAAAGGGCCATGCAATGCTACTCTTCCCGGCCCTCACCCCCAAGCTGCAGAATTCCATTACACCTCTTGCCTTTCTTTAGGCTATATTTTCCGTTTTTTGTTTTTTACTTAGCTTGAGACAACATTATAAGATCATTAAGGCCTATTTCGATTTCGTGTATGTTTATATATCTTGAGCAAAAGACAACAGGAATGTTACCGACCAACGGGTTTTTGATATTCAATAAAGGATGATAAATTATATACATTTGGATTTAAGACATCTTATTTTTTTTATTGTTAAAATAATCAACCTATGGTCATGAAACATGAGCAAATGAATGCCCGTGCATCGCTCAAAAGTTGCCCAAGTTATTGGTGTATCCAAGGTGGCCGACCGTAAAGGTGCTGTGGGTCTAAACTATTCCCGATCACCGCGCTGAGAGTAGTGATTAGAATTACAGAGTCAACATACATAGTCCACAGAGACACGCCGCCCCACCCAACTCCCGGACAACGGAAAGGTGTGCTAATTCACAATGAATTTCACTAACGTCTTGAAAAAAGTCACAGACCGAAACGTCAATTACAGAGGTAAAATTGTGCATGGGAGCATTTCATTTTAATATTTAGTTTATCTGCAGGGCCTTTATTCCCAGCACCATAGAGACAGCATAGCGGTGTGCATGTTGATTGCACTTTTATTCCGCTTACACTTTCTATGACCAACCTATTGTTATAACGCATTTTGAAAAACATTATACTGTCTTTTTAATGTGCAATGAGCCATTGAATGCCATCGTAGGCTACATCGCCTTTTGTCCGTGAGCTGAAATGAATGCTTGTAGTATGCAAGTATCACAATGCATATGGGCCTAAGATAGGTGATGTAGGTACGTTCATAACGCATTCATAATGCTTTATACACAGCTGTCTCAAAGACAGACAGTGTTTTTCATGGGACGAAATAGTCCAAAACAATATCTTTCTATTGGAAAGCAATCACAAAGATCCTGTTTCGTGTTAGCGTTCCAATGCAGTCAGACAGGTTCAGACTAATCTAGGTGTTCATGTACTGGGAAGGAGAGAGAAAATGCAGGATCGACATTAGCCAGGGTTATTCAATAGCTGTAAGCATTGGACCTGCTCAAACTTGTCCCCCTTCTATCTCTCTGGGAATGCTTGCCCTCAAACAACATCAGTCCTCAGAGAGGCCATGTTCAAACTAGGACTTGTTGGCTTATAGATTATAGCTATGTATGCTGTATATTAATGTTGGGGTCATGTTGTCATGTCATGTGTAGTTTCAACTCAGGTAATGAATAAGAAGGAATTCGAAGTCAATGCTGAAGTCTGCAAGTCTGAATGTTTTTTCGCATTGTTCAATACATCGTCAGAATTGACTTAATGTGAGGTGTAATAATCAACCATAAGAATAATTTATTTGTACAAGATTGACCATGTAGACCATACAGAGTATTACATTTACATTTACATTTACATTCATGGCATTTAGCAGTATTATTCCTGGTGTTGATGAGAACAATGGTAGATTTGTTTTGTGGTTTTTATCACAATTTAGAATTAATGACTGCACTCCAATCGCATAAATGCAAACTTGCCTTTACGTATCTCTCTTTATTGTGTTATCGAATCAATGATTGGTTGAGTTTTCTCATCTCACTTATTTGGCATGAAATGTAAACACCTCATATTTGGAAAAGCCCTATGGATTTTTGATTCACACCTACAAAAGGAGTGTGTTATGCAGTTTGTGTAGTATCAAACCTTGTTTTACTTTGACTTTATGATATGGTCATATAGGCATATTATAAAGTCAAAGTAAAACCTGGTGTGATAGTATTTTATTCTTTTGTTTTTGTTTTTTGAAAGCACAAAGTCTTCTCATTCCAAAAGACATTGTTGCAGTTGGCTGGAATAGCAGCCAACTGCAACAGGAATCCCCCTTCTATCTCTCTGGGAATGCTAGAGTTCGCTACAATATTATAAAGTCAAAGTAAAACCCGGTAATTACTGTCAGATGGTCATGCTTCAGGGTATAACAGTTAAGTTGTCCCTCAGTCACTCACTCATAACCTCAACCTCTGTGTGTACAGTATATGCTTGTTCCAATAAAGCTGTTTGTAGTTCAACATTATCGCTATCTTGAAGGGAACTTACAGTAATTATGTTTTGCATACCCCTGTACTATCATGTTTCAATTTTCAGCATGAGACACACAACCTGCTGATGCTTTCCACATATTTTCAAAACGTCAGGGTGGCTATACACTTACTATATAATGTGTTCTTTCCTCATTTGAAAAACATTCCCTTCTGTAAACTTGCTTGTTTGACCTTATCTTTATCTTTTATCTTGGGACGAATCCTGAGCCTCAACAGTCTGATGTCTTTTTGATGTGTTTTCCACCCTCCTCTTTTGAAAAATGTACTGTACCTCTGCCACCATCAGTAAATCACATTTCACAATAAAGGCTCCAAGCCACTCTGGTGCTGCAGTCTTCCCTGTGGGTGAGTGATGGGTGAGTGATTGTCTTGGCAGGTGAACATGCAGGCTGAATCAGGTTTTAAATGGTCAAGGAGGGGTTTTCCACACAGAACAGTTTGCCAGGCACTTGGCATGAGGGTAGTGAGACTTTGGAACACAGACACACCCTCTGGAACTTTGAAACACCCAGTGGTTTGTTTGTTTCAACATTCCTTTCCACCTGAGTGTGTACTTTAGCACTACTGTACACCCGTGGCAGGGGGAACACTATGCATCAATGATCTTGTATCAAAATGATATTTTCATTTTCAGAGGTAACTTACTTGACACATTGATTCAAGGTTTAAGGTTCAAGCTAATCTTTATTATCCAAAATGGGAAGTTTGGTTTGCAGGCTGAATGAAAATACAACTACTTACAAAACAGAGCATATGAGATACAAATGTTTCTGAGACTTCCTATCTTTTGGATTGCCTCTTTATTTGATAGAGGTCAGAATGAAAGATAAGGGTCAGAACTCTCCATTGTAGGAGGAGATTCTTGATTGTGTCTGCAAGTACCATGGTTGTGAGGTTTTTGCCTCTAGATGCTGGTCTTGGGTCAGTCTGAGCAATGTGATCATGCAAAACCTCTACCTGCAGGCGTAGGGCGAGACATTGGGCCTCATGCAGGAAGCGATATACGATCCAATTTCCTCTTATTTTTGTTCGTATCCACGATTTGTATCCTTATTTTGTTAGTACCCATTGATATCTGGGATTCATCAATGTTTTCTTATTTTTGCTTTTCTCTTAGTAAGAGAACATTTTACGAGTGGTCGAGAGCACTCGTACCAAGATAAGAAAAAAACATCTCGTTTTCAGTCCACAAGTTGTTTGTCCAACGCAAAGAAACATAGGTTTTAAATTTTAGGAATATAAAAAACGTATGAATATCATATAATCAAATTTAGATTATCATATGCTTTAGAATAATTATAATGATTGGATTATTAAATTCGTGGGCTAAAGAAATACTATTGATCTATTGATCAAAATTAAGACTATAAAAACCCTTGGATGATATTGCGTGCCTTCAGCATCTGAATGGCTTACATTCAGCATCTGAATGGTTTACGTACTGCTCTTCGATGCTTTGGCCATCCAAAGAGATCGCACAATCTCTAAAAACGCGTTCTCTGCGTAAGGCCTGGATCTGTTTGATGAGACGGATGAATGGCTGCTGAGCCGTTTCACATTGCCAAGAGCACTGCTTTTAGATTTGTGCAATACTCTGGAGCCTCAATTTAGGCGAAACATACGCCGGTCACATCCCGTGCGTCCTCATCTGCCCTAAAATAGTGTTTAGGGGGCGTTACCTATGCTAATAACAAAGAATCTGCCACGCGACTCCAATGTATGATCAAGTGGGATTCATCATTTAGCACACCTGGGCAAGAGCAGATTTGGATGGTTAAGAACGTTTGGTGCATCTGGAGGTGACGTCTCTTATTTTTTCTCTTAACAGAAAATTAAGAGAAAATATAAGAGACATTTAAAAGAATGTTGCATGAGGCCAATTGTTGTATTTGTGAAGGGTTTTGTTTTCTTGTTTACATGTTTACAGAAATGAATGGGAATGAGTCATTGCAGACAGATTTGAAAAGATTAGTGGTGTTAAAAGTTAGAAGTCACAACGTTTGTATTGTTATGGTTTCAGTTAATTCCCTACAGACGCTGCGGTGTTTTCCCTCGGGTTGAGGGTGAAGCCCTGCATGGCACCATGGCTCCCTTCAGAATGTGGACCCTGCAGGCTGAAATTGACTCCGGCACCAGGCCAGGGTCAAATACATACAGTAGATGTCAAATACATCAGCTGCGCTTTACTTATTTTGCTATAAAGAAACCAATAGAATAATCCCAAAAGTGCAAACTCCAAGATAATTCTATAGCTGTTACCCAAAACACTTTCAGGTGTTTACACATGCATTTGATATAATTGACCAGCAGCACCCAAACTTCAAATCGGGGTGCCGTGAGAAAATCTAACTAACCTCTATGATTTTATTTTATAAAAAAAGACACACATTTTTATTTTGTATGAAGACAAACATGGTCTGTTTCTTTAAAAACGAAAAGAACTTCATTGTCTGTGTCATTAGTATGGGTTGGCATAGCCCGCAATCAAGTTGTTATTAAGGAAATTATTGATGTCAATTTGGGGTCACGAGACAAAAAAGTTTGGGAACCCATATGCTAGACACTGGTCTCAGGTCAGTTCTGCGATGTTCTCCATAATAGTTAAAAGTAAAGACATGGGGAGGATAGACTGTTCCTAGAACTGTGCCTAGACACAACGTCATCCCAGAGCCTGAACCTACTGAATCGTGGCTGATGGTTAATACCAGCGGACTTAATCATGACAAGGTGTTGACTAATTATCATTAGAAGGTTTATGGCTTTCACTTTAGGGGCTGAATTGGTAAAGAGCGGGATTTGGGGGACGGAGGAAGGTGGTGGTGGTGGTGGTGGTGGTGGTGGGTTGTTAGGAAAGAGACCAGATTAGCGTGTGGGAGACTTTATTCGTTATTTTTTGATAATCAGTTAAATGCGTAATAATCAAATAATGTACGTTTTTAAACTGTTACACTGTTTTAAAACAGCTACAATATCCTGAAGAGTGTTGATGGAACTTTTTGCAAGTGAAAGTGATGAGGTAGCCGTGCTGATAACCTGTATATCAGATGTCGTGTATTAGAACGACTGGAATGCTATGATAAACTATAATAATGTAACAACACCCCTAAACATAACTTTCTATCCAGTTGTCTGAATGCATCCAAATTGAGGGAAAGTGATAATGAGTTGAAAAAGGGATGGATATGCAAAACAATTTTCTTTTGGGTTTTTTAATTGTACAAAATGAATGCATCATAAGAAAAATAAACTATCTTTTATAAACGGTAGGGGCAGACATTTAAAAAAAATAAACAATTTCAAACACAATCAACAGCTCTAAAATTACCCATACATAACATAGATTGCCAACCAAATCCCATTCGACTAGCACTCTTTCAGTCATATCAAAAGCAGTAAAACAGAAGACAGCCTAACAGTAAACCAGCTCAAAATCAAAGCATACGTACATACAATTGCAAACTTCGAAATTAGGTTACAGACATTGGTTGATATACAGTGAATTGTATTTACATTGACAGCTAACACTTTTATGGATTTCATAGGTAGCACATATCGGAAATCAGATCTCGTCTGAAGTAGCTGCTCTCCATGGGCGGGGCGTAAACACAGTCTGTTGGGTCACGTAGTGTGTAATCTGGGACGACGCTCTCCTGTGGACGCGACCAATGGGAGAGGCAGTAGCAGTGCTGGAGGTTACAGTGCTGATAGTGGTAGTGCTCTGGGACAAACCCGTACCCCGAGTCCATCCTCGTCGGAGAGTTGTAACAGGAGGATGAGGAAGAGGAAGAGTAAGACTCTTGTGGCGAATAACTGTTGTAGTCTACCGGACTGCCCAGATTCAGAGAGTCCGATGGTGAAGCGGGAGCCTGAAAAAGATGCAGCCCTCATTAAAACCGTTATAACACAACTAACTGTTCCATTTCCATACCAAAGATCTATATCAACAAAATTAACTTCGTTATACGTATTCACTGACAGAACATACAAATGAAGACTTTGCAAATGAATTAAATTTCGCATCATATATCCTACCATGCCATGGTTGTGGTAGTCTACATTCGGGGAGTGGTGTCCATGAGACCAAGGCTGCGCAGAAGATGGAGGTGGTGGCAGAATTCCGATGTTGTAGCCTTCATTCGGTATCATCATGCTGCTAATCGGTTGTTGATAATCTAAGGCGCGCTCCATCTGCATGTTGCAGGAATGTTCTGGGTAGGACCGCGGTTGAAAGCTGATGTCCGGGTTCGCCTCTCCAGAAAAAGCGTCGAAGTAATGAGCTATTTAGAATGAATGAGAGAGGATGATGCTGATGCATACACACAGGGCGACATTTAAATAAGTAAAGACTTGTGAGTGATGTCACTGGACCATCAGCCAACTGCTAAAACTAATTTGAATGCACGTTTATAAAAAGGAGACATTACACTGCGCTTTAGGAATGTTGGTGTCAATTGTTGAAAAGAAATTTAGGCTAATCCAAGTATTCTGTCTGCTGGTCGTTGGCAATACGTGTAAGTGTCCACTTAGAGTTTTTGACTATATAATCTATTGCGATGCAATTGTACCATATTTGAATAATAGGCTACATATTGTGCAATGCAATTTTCAGGAATGTATAACTGTGACGCTATTTGTACGGATTAAAGTATTTGCTACTAGTTTCTATAATCGAACTTCTTCTATTTAATGGTTTGTTTTGATGGCTGCAACGCCCACATTTACACGTTTTCGATTTCTGTACTGTACTATACTGTACAGCATTGTGTCGTTCAAACAGCAGTTTTAGTTTATGGTTTCTTTTGTTTAGTGTATATAGACAATTGCATTTTCTCTCCATAGGATGATGGTGGATTAAAAGGCACATTTTGGATCAAGATTATGAGAGGATGGAATATAAAAAGTCAATTTATCATATACTTAAACTTACCTGGCAACGTGGAGATACAAGCGTCCTGACAGGCCAAGCTCTGGGATTTCTGTTAATTTGAGAAAGAATAAGATAGAGAAACAGATAAAACATATCTAATGAGTCACAAGCTTTATTTACTTGTTTAGGGTGCTCTCGTTCCTTTGGTTATTCGCAAAGATATCTTGTCCACGACTTAGCCTACAGAAGACACCCATTGCAAAATATTGAGTCTTTTATTTTTTTAAGGGTTGCACATTTGAATTCCGTGTGTGTGTGTGTGTGTGTTTGTGTGTGCGCGCGCGTGTGTGTGGGAGGGGTGTGGGGGGGGGGGAAATACAACAGGAGGCTTACCGTTTTAACAGTTTTAATCCTTTCTGCCTGGAGAGCTCTCCGCTGTTGCAGTAACTCTTTAACTGTGGTCTTCACCCGCACACCCTGGTAGACCTTTGGTTTATCTGCCGTAGAAATAACCAAGAAAAAAGTTGTCGTTAATGCACACTGGAAACACCACTGAAAGGGCCATGCCTTGCTACTCTTCCCGGCCCTCACCCCAAGCTGCAGAATTCCATTACACCTCTTGCCTTTCTTTAGGCTATATTTTCCGTTTTTTGTTTTTTACTTAGCTTGAGACAACATTATAAGATCATTAAGGCCTATTTCGATTTCGTGTATGTTTATATATCTTGAGCAAAAGACAACAGGAATGTTACCGACCAACGGGTTTTTGATATTCAATAAAGGATGATAAATTATATACATTTGGATTTAAGACATCTTATTTTTTTGATTGTTAAAATAATCAACCTATGGTCATGAAACATGAGCAAATGAATGCCCGTGCATCGCTCAAAAGTTGCCCAAGTTATTGGTGTATCCAAGGTGGCCGACCGTAAAGGTGCTGTGGGTCTAAACTATTCCCGATCACCGCGCCCGAGAGTAGTGATTAGAATTACAGAGTCACCATACATAGTCCACAGAGACACGCCGCCCCACCCAACTCCCGGACAAAGGAAAGGTGTGCTAAAATGCTCTTGTAAGTGAAACTTTTCATACAATTAGATTATAGAAATGTGTTTACATTCTATAGGCTACATGAAATATAGTCGAATCATTGCGATCGATAAAACGCCGTGTCACAATAGCCATTTAATAATCGTGGTAAATTAGGTCGAACTGCAGGTAAGCGAAATGCCGCGCTTATAGCGAGAAAAAAAGAAAGGCAAATGACGGAACATTTTTGTTCTTCAATCAGGTGAAAATGTAAGACAAAAACAGAAATTCGTCAAATTTTAAAGTAAGTCGCTTCTATATGCGCTGTCGGTATGTGATACTTACAAAGTACAAGGAAATATACTATTTCCTTCTATACGCTGTATTGCTTGTGTCGATAGAAATATTAATATTAATAGAAGCCCCTATTAACGCCATTACGTAAAGCAATAAGTAGAAGTAGGTTATTTCAGCTATGAAGGCTTGACTGATCATGTGTTTTAAATCGTTTTAAATAGTTGGCAATTCAATAAACACGTTACAGAATATCTCTTGTATTGCTAGAACCCACCCCTAACAAATGATCATGTCCGATGATTGGGTAGTCTACGTAGCATGGAGACATTATCCGATAAAACTGAACATTATGTTTGAGTCTGATTAAAACATTTCATTTCTTCGAAGTATACGAACATAAAAATCGCGTATAAACTTCTTCTCAAAATGATTAAGATGTCAGTAACGACGCCACACAATGGTAGAAATCGTTAAAGCACGCGGATAAGTGTCTCAGGAGTGGCATGCAGGCGGTAAAGGTGATTTGATAAGAGCAGCTGCCTCGTTTGCTCGGTTGTCAAACCCATGCCTCTAAATATTCATACTGAAATGTCAGATCATGATTTGTCTTAAATGTGGCAAATAGTAAAGCTACGTAAAAGACACATCCCCTGATCACTGCTAAAAATGATCCGTTTTGCATATTACAGTGGAATTATAATGACTGCGATTACAGTTGAAATGCCTATGAGAATATTTCATATACATTTTTGGAATAAGATCATCTTTACATCCATAGCGTGGTAGAACTGTGATGAACGATCGTAAATTTCGGTTAAATACGTTGAAAACTATTTCGAAAAGTTAGGTCTGATTTAATGGCAAAATATTGTAATAGCAAATAGGCGAGCATCATCGAGGTAATAGGCACGGCACATGTCACGGCTCATTCTCGAATAGTATATTATATTAGGCTACTCTTTCGATAACGCCTGGGTAACGTACATTATATCTAGAAAAATGTTTTTTTTTCAGATCAGAATCTGAACTCCCAAGTTGAAGCTGTTGTACAATGTTAATTCTCTCCAATTGTTTTGTTCTAACTTTTCTAAATGTATATTTCTCAGGAGGAACGTAAGAGAAAACCATGATCCGAAGAAAATATGACGATAAACTCACCAGACATGACGATTAAATGAAGAAAACGATTCCTGGGAGAAGACCTTGGAGATCCCACAATGTCCTGTTCTGGCTCAGTTATATGGGCTAGAACGAAATATTCACAAAAGCCTCACAAAATCTCAATATAAATCTCTTAAAACAGTGTCAGAGCATACAATAATATCGTAATATAGCTAGGGATATATTAGTTTGTGATTTTCTCCCTCCATGCCTACTATTTAAAACCCCTAGAACTCAATGATTTGACAATGATTTGATTGCGCGTTACTTTCAATTTGAATATTCAAAGGCTTCTCAAAAAGACAGATTTTTCCCTAAAATACACTACATATACACTTAAAACAAGTCCCCCTTTAATAGAATATAATACTATTTCATATCTAAATTGAAAAGAAAGTGACATTTTAAACATTTTATCAACCTTTTGTCAATCTTGGTACCAACCCCTTGGTACCAGCCTCATCTCATTAAGCAAACAGTTAGATGTTCTTTCTAAACATCACCAACTTCACACATCTCAAACAACATGTTTGTTATGAAGGATACAAACATCAGCAATGCATCACTTTACTATTTTAGCGTTATTTTAAACAATATGCTATAAAATATCCTACATTGTGGGCGTGGCATATGTTAGCAGCCATCTTTGCCATCCCTGACTCTATCCTCCTTCAGCAAGGTCATCCTCTAACAATATTGGTGCACACCTACCCTACATGGGTTACAAATCAAACAACCGAAGCTTTAGCATTGGATTATTACCAATATTTTATTTAAATCAATAATTTCAACCAGAGCCATGAAGGCTTAAGTATCAGTTTTCTATTACAAAAGAAATATTTTATTGGACATCCATATGGGCTATTTTATAGATATTAAGAGTAAGCTATCTCTTATAAATATGCTTTATGCTAAGATTCATTAGAATGCCCAATTTAAATGTCAAAAGTTCTGGTGTGAGTACATGAGCAGGCTCTTTGATTAATCTACCTCGAAAACGCCACATTGGTTGGAATGGATCAACTGCTCGTTACATTCATCATAGATTTTTTAGAAAAGTTTGTATACATTTACCACAGTGTATAACTTAAACAATATGAAATAGTGGGTTAGGGTGAACAAGGAACATTTTCATACCAATGGCTGTGGAACACATGATCACAATCATTGACAAATATTTGTTATTGTTACTGTTTGGCCTGTAATAGGTTTACTAACCTATTAATTGATATCAATTTCTACATCATAAATACATTAATTTGATAATCATCATCTTGAAGTGTTCCGTTTCTTCCCCTTGATGTATGTTCACTACAGTTTTCACTGACGTATACAGGTATGCATGTATCCCTATCATGAAACCTATAGGCTTAAATCCCCTAACTATCTCTCCAATATGAAATAATCTGGTCCTGGTTCGTTTCTCAGCATCGACAACGTAAGCCTTATACACGAACAGTGTATTTCATTTCTTTCTGGCGTTCCATCCTCTATCTTCCATTACCGCTGGCAGAGCCTACGTGAAGGGAGAGCGCCATCTAGTGTTGAATTCATAGGTTTGCTTCCAGACTTTTGTGTTTAAAATGTTTTTTTTTATTTTCACCAATGTAGTGAAAAACACGTATTGTTTAAAAAACATTATTTTATGTTTTTTTATTTCTTGAGTTGCAATGGAAAGCGTTTTTCAGGAACTGGGAGAATAGGTTTTTCTGTATTTTTTTGTCAAAATGACCTCAACAGAATGTAACATATAGGTGTAGATTCTGATTCAGTTTTATTTGAAGTGGCATTTCTGGTTGTCTTTCATCGTATTCAACAGAGGCTATATGATAGCCTATTTTATCACTAGTTAAAGTGATGGTCACCTTGCCTTGCCTACTACTGGGGTAGGCTGGTGGAAGTAGAATTTGGAGGACAGTCTCATTGTAATGCCATGGAATGGAATCAAACTTGATACCATTCCATGCATTAAAATGAGCCCGTCCTCAGATTTTTACCTCCACTAGCCTCTCCTGCCAACTACTGCTTCACACAAACTCCCAAATGAATAAAGATAGAGAAATCATGACCACACAGAGTCAGAGTAGTGACATGCCTCATAGATAACAACTCTCATTAGTCATTTCAAACTGATATAAAATCAGGGGAGGCTGATGGAGGCAGAAATCGGAGGACAGGCTCATTGTGATGTATGGAACAGAATGAGGAATCGTATCAAACACATGTGTTGATACCATTCATCATTCCGTTCCATGCATTACAATGAGCCTGTCTTTCAATGTCTACCTCCACCAGCCTCCCCTGTGAAATATAGCAGATGGCAGAAAGATATGATGTGACGTGATATGATGTTAGAATGAGTCAGTTGTTGAGTTAGTCTGTTTGTACTTGCTGCAATTGTCCTAATGTCAAAAGATAATACATGCTTCTAACATTATAAAGTCTTTATCTATCTATAATGAATAACACGCAGGTAAACCCATTCTAGGTAGATCCACCATATCACATAGATTTACACTGTCAAGTGGCCATGGACTGGGTACTCATCACTGACTACCTCCCACCCAGGGGAGGCTGGTGGAGGTAGAAATCGGAGGATTTGATATTATTCCTCATTCCATTCCATGTATTATAATGAACCGTCCTCTGATTTCTACCTCCACCAGCTTCCCTTGCTCCCGCCCAGTCCCAAATCAACACATACCCCCTACCGCCCTATGCACTTGTGGAGATCTCAGGGGATTTGATTCGGGTTTTTTTTTCCATTCATTCTTTTGTAGATTACATTTTTTCCCCCTCTGCTTTTATTTCCTTTCTTCTTCCTTTCTGTTTCTTTTATCCTTTTATTATGGACCTTGTTCTTACAGGTCTCTTCTATAAAAGAGACTCAGGTTTCAGTAAGATCTCCTCTGCATAGATAAAGGGTAAATAAATAGGAGTAAGCAAGGTAACCAATTAAATAATAGCCCCATCTTGCCCTATGATTGGCTCTGTGGAATTGTGTCATATTGCTGACATCTGTCCAATCCTCTTAGATCTCCACATACACCATTCGTCATTCCATTCCATCCACCACTCCATTCACCAGCTTTTCCTGAAACAAATAACACGCTTTCCATGTTTCACTTCTATCATTATAGAAGTTCTTGCATTTCCCCTTTCTTGCGTGTGAGTTGGCTCACTCGCAAGAAATGTTTCATGATAACAATCTCATTTATTTAGTTCAGGGTTCATTCAACGACAGGCAGCCCCATTTCACAAGGCAGTCAATAGCAGGGTTCAAATTACATGGGGGCTTGGACACCCGCAGAACAATCAGCCCTCCCCGCCCCCGCCCCCGCCCCATAAGAACTGAAACGTCAATGTGAGTACCGCCATATGTGAAATCACACTACATTAGATGCCCCCAAGAGTCAGTATGCAACTGGTCAATAGGACCTGCGGAGCTCATAGGGCGACCAGGAGCTGCCTCCATCCTCCTTTCCCCAGGAATGGGCATCATTGTGGGGGGGGAGAGAGTTGTCAGACTCCTCTGGAGCTAGAGGGACCATCTTGGAGGCCAGATCACTGGACAGAGTCATATAGGAGGGGCAGGCAAATGTGGAGGGGGCAGGGTAGGGCGTGTGGTGGTGGTAGTGGGCGTCCTCCAGGGAGTGTAGGGTGTAGGGCTGGGTGGTGGAGGGAGGCATGGTAGACCCGCGGCTGGGGGAGCGGTACAGGGACTGGGAGGGGCTGACAGGGGGGTCAGGGCTGGGCAGAGAGGCGGGGACCGGGACTCCCACAGAGGTCAGGCCGTCAGGACACAACCCCTCCGCCTGAGACACGGCGTCTGCAACCGGCTGCTCCCACGAATCTCTCTGTAGGAGGAAGAGAGGAGAGGAGAGAGTCTTAGGGATTAGAGGGAAACAACTGCTGCTGGCACCATAGTGGTGAAAACGTCACTTCATATCTATGACCTCTTTACAACAAAGTGTTCAAGTCAAGTCAAGTCACGTCAAAGTTTATTGGTCCTATGCTCAGGATTGTCCAACGAAATGCTTACTTTGCCAGCTTCCTCTCAACAGTACAAATAAGTAAGAATAAAGATACAGTAATAACACAATAGACAATAAGTGTAAACAAGGCAATACATGTAAGATGAAGTGAGAAATACAATACAGTAATCTTCAATACATTGGAAGTGATGCTGTGTCACAAACATATACCACTTGTGCAATTGTGCAATTTTAATTCTATTTTGTTAATAAGTGTAGTAATGACCGTGTTATAACAGGTTTCAGAGTAACTGTCAAGCGCTCTCCTTCTGTCCTAGTGGATGGCGTGTCTTACCAGAAGGAAGTGGGAGGAGTCTCCAGTGAAGGGGGGCAGCAGGGAGGAGAGGGCAGAGGACGGGAAGATGGAGCTGCCACCATTGGTGAAGGCTGCAGCGCTACGGTAATCTCCAAACGTCTCAGGGTAGTAGCTGTCGATGAGGGAGGGGTAGCCCGTCATGGAGGAGGGGTCGTAGCTCATAGGCTTGCCCCCCAGGGATGAGGAGGAGTAGACGTCGGCAGGGAACTGCTTGGCGGAGGAGCAGAAGTCGGAGTCGGACATGAAGGGTCGTCGCATGCCGTAGTAACCAGGGAGCATGTGAGAGCCTGTGGAGGGATGAATGAAGAGAGAATGTTATATATTCAATATTATATCTCCAGTAGGAGGGGAGGATGGTGGAGGTAGAAATCACGCTCATTGTAATGCATGGAGTGGATTGAGGACTGGAATCAAATACACGTCTCCCCCGATTTCTCCCTCCACCAGCCTCAAACATGTGTGTTTGATACCATTCCTCATTCCATTCCATGCATTACAATGAGGCCGTCCTCCAATATCTACCTTTCCAAGCCTCCCTTGTAGGGTGTCAGGGATAAGTGATACCTATAAGAGAGATTGACTGTGTTACACGTGGAGGACGTCGTAAACACACTTCGTAACACCTTTCAGGTTCCTGTAACATTGCCTTTAGTCTTACGCAGAGACAATTATCTCTTGAGAATTTAGCCTGTGTTGAAATCATCAATCACAGTTTGTGTCATCGTCAAAGCTTTGTGTATAATGATATACTTCATATTTCTCCAAAGCAGTGAAGGTTGTTTATGTCCAGTGGGGATCGTATCAGTAGTTTTTTGCCTCACCTGACATCTGGACAAACGAGGGTTGAGGGGCTGCTCCTCCCTGGATGTGAAAGAACGGATTGAAATGAGTCTGCATCCATGACACTATGACAACATAACATGCATTGCAACATACAACATACATTGTACAGCTACAGTACATTGACATGAAGCCAGATTAAAAACAGTCCTCAGACGTCATCACCCCCTAACAGCCTATTGCACATTACCTGAACATTTGCATAAAAAAAATAACAACACTACTTGTTTTCTTCCTTTCTCTAGCACTGTGACACTTGTTCTTATCAAAGGTTTTACTTACGATGACTGTGATGTATATAGCTTACGCTTTGGATAAAAGCATCTGTTATACGACTATAATGTAAAAATGTAAATGTTTGAAGAACACTCATACTGTAGTAGGTGTTGTGTCAAGCTGGTAATAGCATTGTTAGTAGATTATATGCAACAAGAATGACAACACAGTGCAAGGTTGTTAATGCCAAACAAGGGAGGCTAGTGGGTGTAGAAATCGGAGGACGGGCTCATTGTAATGCATGGAACGGAAAGAGGAACGATATCAACAACGTGTGCCATTCCATGCATTACAATGAGCCCGTCCTCCGATTTCTACCTCCACCAGCCTCCCCTGATGCTAAAGTCAGTCATCATGATTTAACTGGGTATAATTATTGAACACCCTTCAGGTTTCTTGATTCTCTGATATGTAATGTGATCATCATGAAAGGTATGAAATTAACGTCAAACCTCACTGTCCTCCACATATGCTTGGCTATTTGATGAAATTGTGCACAAGTATAATGTAGTAAGGTTGTAAGCATATACACATGTATTCATTTTTATTTATTTTGGAAAAAAGGGGGTAAAAAGAGATGGGAAAAGAGAGAGACACAGTGATGGTAGGAGAGGACAACCTCCCTATTGTTTGCATATAGCCAACATGAAAGGGTTGATATTTGGGCTGTGTTGGTTGGGAGGCAAGCAAATTTTGAGGGCTGTATTTGAATGTAATTTGCCAGTGCCAAGACTTCCCTGTGTGCCCGAGGTGTACGCCTCAGTGCCCCTCTGAAGGTACTGTATGGAAATCAGCTTGTTACTAAGCTCGGAGCAGCTCTGCACCTGAGGGAGACGATTGACCTTGGAGAGGCTAAAGACTTAATGAATAATGAAGGTTTTGATCACCTAAAGTTACTTGAGTAAAAGAGATAAAGGGGATCAGGAGATCACGTATGCAGTGCATACTGTGTCGTCTTGCTCTTAGATACAAAGTTTTGGTCCCATAGGCCTTCGTCGGACTAACAACTACCAGTCAACATCTGATTCAGGTCTTTAACGCAACCATGCTTAAAAGACTAGCATTCTTAATAAAAACAACCACCAGTCAACATCTGATTCAGGTCTTTAACGCAACCATGCTTAAAAGACTAGCATTCTTAATAAAAACAACCACCAGTCAACATCTGATTCAGGTCTTTAACGCAACCATGCTTAAAAGACTAGCATTCTTAATAAAAACAACCACCAGTCAACATCTGATTCAGGTCTTTAACGCAACCATGCTTAAAAGACTAGCATTCTTAATAAAAACAACCACCAGTCAACATCTGATTCAGGTCTTTAACGCAACCATGCTTAAAAGACTAGCATTCTTAATAAAAACAACCACCAGTCAACATCTGATTCAGGTCTTTAACGCAACCATGCTTAAAAGACTAGCATTCTTAATAAAAACAACCACCAGTCAACATCTGATTCAGGTCTTTAACACAACCATGCTTAAAAGACTGGCATTCTTAATAAAAACAACTACCAGTCAACATCAGCTTCAGGACTTTAACACAACCATGCTGAAAGGACTAGCATTCTTAATAAAAGAAAAATAATGAAGCAGCCCAAGATTGTGCATTGTGTTTAACTGTATGGTGGACTGTCAGTGGTAAAATATCCTACTGTCTGTCTATGACTATAGTAGTTATGATGGACTTAATCAAGCCAACCAGAGTATATATATCCTCAGGTTATTCCTGTCAATGTTCTGTTTATAAAACTCGTCTATTTGTCTTCAGTAGAGGTTGAGTAAGGTCGTCTTTGTCATAGAAATATAATTCTATTCTATTCTATTTCTATGGTCTTTGTAGCGTCTCCATTATTCAAGGCAGCAGGCCTGTTAACAATGACAACTGTCTGTCATTTCTAAACCGCTCCATGTTGCGACTTGAAGAGACTTAGGTCTATCAATGGCCTTTCTCTCTGGGGATAAAAGACTACAAACTCAAACGAGAGGGAGAGGGAGAGGGAGAGGTAGAGGGAGAGGGAGAGGGAGAGGGAGAGGTAGACGGAGCAGTCTTTAGATAGAGTGTGTTCTTATGGCCCATTAACCGTCAATAGCTTTATGTGTTCTCTCATGACCTCAGGCAGGCACACACCTCTCCTGCTTACAAATGGCACAATAGGAACAGATTCATACAGAAGACGCTCATGTTTCGTTTTGAAACACACAGGTTCACTGGACTGTCATGATTACATGTAGTTACACACACACTCTAAAAATGCTGGGTTATTTAGGCATCCCAATTGCTGGGTAGGTTCAACCAGTGTGTGCTCTGTCCAGTATTTAACCAGCATGGGGTTATCCATTGTGTTATTTTTTTTAACACAAAATAGTTTAGAGTGCAGCCATCCATAAATTGATATCTGTAGCTAACTCCCAGGTCAACAAATTGTACCTCTGACTCTCAGATCAATAAACAGTTGAGTAAGATAAGCCAGGACAGAACCCATCAATTATTTAAAGCAGGTGTTGATGTTGTCGAGGAACAAACCCCCCCAGTAGTGACCCCAAAAACACCATGAGCAATAGGTCTATATCCTGCTCAGTGGAGGTTGATGGAGGTAGAAATCAGAGGACAGGCTTATTGTAATGCGTGGAATGGAATGAGGAATGGTATCAGTTTGATACCATTCCTATTCCATTAAATGCATTATAATGAGCCCGTCCACCAGTTTCTGCCTCCACCAGCATCCACTGATTCTGCTGTGGTGATTGTTGCAGAGTGCTTTGGACTCATTTACCCTTCTGACTCAAGCACTTATCCCATTCAAATGGCACACTTTTAAACCTGTAATGTTTATGCAAAACCATAACATTACAATGCATCCAATGCAAAATAGTTCAGATCAATTGCTTGTCACAAACATAACCGTCATCTTTTTTAAGACAAATCAAGACCCCATTATTAGATGTTTCATCCACCAAGGTTGCTTCTTCACCAATTACATACTGTGTATAGAGATGTAACATTAATCAATCTAATCTAATTAATCAATCTAATCTAATTAATCAATTGATATTGGCTTTTTAAAGTGGCAACAGACAGTAGCTCAACAATGTAGGGAAAGCATTAGTGTGAAAGCTTTTCAATTGGCTTACATTGTACTACCTGACAACACCTGTGTGTATCTTCCTCACTACCTTTGATATTACGCAAGTCGTTTGTGTCTAGTGAGTTAACATGCCGATGGTAACAGAAAAAACTAATTTGATTCAATAAAGAGCTATTAACAGATAGCTTGGGGGATGAAAAGCAGATGCAGTTTGTGCTGGCAGGCAGATGTCTCCGAGCCTGATTTTTTTCTGTGTCTGAGACAACAATGGCTGCCTTGTCTGTGGCCTGCATGCAGGACAATGTGGTTCGGCAGGTGTGCGAGAACCTGACTTTGCATAGCCAACCTGAACACCAAAAGCCTCTTCTATCCACTCCTCTCAGGACTCCTACAGTTCAAGACCATCGCTATTGCTAGCATTGTTGCTCTCCTCTTCACTATGGGGTTTTCGTGGGTTTTGTTGGCTTTGTGTTTATCTCTAACCCATGTTCTGGTGTTTACTGATGGGCTTTAAACTCACTCATGGCTAAGGAGTGGAGAAAAAAATACACTTTGCAAGAACAAATGGGACGTGAAAAAGGGACAATTGGTCAGTATAAAAAATAAGCCAAAATGTAAATAAGGTTGATATGAAGACTGAAAGGACATCATCATATTGTCTCCATAACAGCCGGCTTCAACTACTTGGATATGAGACAGAGAGAGAGAGAGAGAGAGAGAGAGAGAGAGAGAGAGAGAGAGAGAGAGAGAGAGAGAGAGTGGTAGAGAGAGAGAGAGAGAGAGAGAGAGAGAGAGAGAGTGGTAGAGAGAGAGAGAGAGAGAGAGAGAGAGAGAGAGAGTGGTAGAGAGAGAGAGAGAGAGAGAGAGAGAGAGAGTGGTAGAGAGAGAGAGAGAGAGAGAGAGAGAGTGGTAGAGAGAGAGAGAGAGAGAGAGAGAGAGAGAGAGTGGTAGAGAGAGAGAGAGAGAGAGAGAGAGAGAGAGAGAGAGAGAGAGAGAGAGAGAGAGAGAGAGAGAGACAGAGAGAGAGAGAGAGAGAGAGACAGAGAGAGAGAGAGAGAGAGAGTGGTAGAGAGAGAGAGAGAGAGAGAGAGAGAGTGGTAGAGAGAGAGAGAGAGAGAGAGAGAGAGAGAGTGGTAGAGAGAGAGAGAGAGAGAGAGAGAGAGGGTGACAGTAAAAGAAAGAAAAAAAGGAAGCAAGAGAATAAAGAAGCTCAATAGATCTAGATTAATTGAGAGTACATTACTCACACTATATCTTGCTCCAGGTGATTGCCGTGATCGTTTCTCTGCCAGAAGGTCTTTGACTGTGTGTTTAACCCTCACCCCCTGGTACACTCTTTTAGAATACTCTGCAAGAAAGAGAGAGACATTTGTAATTCTCAATAGACAGTTAATATATACATAATAAGGCAAGATGTTATCTTTAGAGTTGTACTATCTTTTTAAACTTGATGCTTTTTAAAGATGCTTGCACATTTGTATAGGACAGCTCATGAAGAGCCTGCAGGTAAAACATGCATCTGTATTGAGGTAACTCCCATCTCAATGTGTATGAAATGTAACTCTCTCAAAAAAGATTCTAATAGTTTGTTTTAGAGAAAAATAATGGCAAGAGGTCCAGTTTGTAGTATGTATGAATTGAGTTAATCTCTAGTGTATCAAGAGACTCAGTCTATCACCTAGCCATGGTGTGTATAATCCAAAAGGTTATATATATATATATATATATATATACTGCTCTTGGTACCAATTCTCATTCCATCCCACAAATGTGTATTCATTTGAATTTGACAGTTCTGTCCATAGCTGAATAGCCTTGGAGGGTACATGTGTAAATGGCATGGAAATTGCCTTTGGTTTTGGTCAATGCAAATTGACTGTAAAAAGAAGCAATTTAAGCACAAACACCATTACCTTACAGTAAAATACCAAGGATCAATTTCCAAAATATCCTTGTTTTTTATTCTTTATAAGTGTCCACAGTCAAAACTGTATGTCTCAGTCTCAACTGGTTGACTAATACTGAGCATATTCCTCGGAAGCATACATCTATGGTGTTGTAACAGACAGTATTTGCACTTTAATATTGGAAAGGAAATTGTATGCAAAAACATTACAGTATGTAAAAGATCTGAACTTTGTGAATGGAGTTTTAGATAAGTCCCTCTTTCGCTGAAACCATGGCGATGATATGGTTCAACGGTTTTGAAAATCTGAAACGGATACACTGTGATATTATTTTCTTGATGTTTCAGTTTTTGGGGATTATTTGTGCATTGAAAAGAGCTGAAACCCCAAATCAAAATCAGATCATCATTAGGTGTCCACTATGATTTTAACTGATTTTTTTGATTATTTTTTTTTGATTTGGGGTTTCAGCTCTTTTCAATGCACAATTAATCCCCAAAAACAGAAACATCAAGAATATATATATGTGTGTGTATATATATATATATATATATATATATATATATATATATATATATATATATATATATATATATATATTCTAGATGTTTCTGTTTTGAAATGTACATACATTTCCATGTGCCTTGCCATCCAAATGTAGTACTTATGACCTACTTCTATTGAAGGATGCTACAGCACAGTACCTCATTTAGAATTGATTAACACAAATGATTTTCCTCTAAACCAGACAAATTTAGAGATTTCCATTAATTTTGCTTCTGTCCTAACCTCTATCACTCACGATTTGATAAAGATGTAGACATTCTCTTATTTATTTATTTATTTTAATCAATGATGAGTCATGTCAACGTTTTCGTAACACGTGAGTGTGTGTCCATATTGTGTGGACACATTCTATGAGATCTGACCAGGGGCCAGGTGTGTAGACATGATGCTACATTCCAACGCAGTCCGAGTCACAATTGAGAGTGCAGATGGGACTAATTTCAACTCCTGAACGAAAACATCTGTATATGTCTATCTGACCAATCATGGGACCCCATTTGAAGGTGTAAACAGGATCTATGTGCTATAGAAATAATATCACCTTCATTATCATTAGTATAGGTTATCTGTCAATATTATCTGTCAATATTATGAACCTAAAGCAAGAAACAGTGTTATGGTTGCATTTCTTACCAGTTTCCATGACGATGCAGTCTCAGTTGCAATGAAATAAAGAAATAGAGAAATATTGTAGAGGGCCCTTCCTGTATCCCACAGAGGTCTCTATGCACCTGTGCTCAAACGCATACTATTCCACTGAAGTGTCTATGTACCTGCGCTTAACATCATAATACAGACAAGCCTTTTCCCCCAACTCAGGAAGCTATGATGGAAACACACCACAGTCATGGAGCAGCAGCTTTTGAAATGAAATGACCTTTATCCATTTGGTTAAATGCAAATGATTGGTAGCGACGTTTTTCTATGATTTGCATCCTCAGTCTAGATTAGCTAGTCTATTGCATGGACACCCAAGAGGCACTGATCGGGATGTATGCTACTTTTCCAAATAAACAGGATATCATAATTCCTTATTTGGACTTTATCTATGTTTGATGCCATGTTGTTCTTATTGTATGTATATATATATATATATATATATATATGGGTTGTAATTGCAATGTTATTAAAGAAGAGTGATTTAATGCTAGAGCTATCTATATACATGCTAAACATGTTTTATTCATTTCCTTGGTTGTCTTCATATGCAGAATGGTGGTATGACATACGGTGGTATGACATACGGTAGTCAGAGGATATGACATACGGTGGTATGACATACGGTGGTATGACATACGGTAGTCAGAGGATATGACATACGGTGGTATGACATACGGTGGTATGACATACGGTAGTCAGAGGATATGACATACGGTGGTATGACATACGGTGGTATGACATACGGTAGTCAGAGGATATGACATACGGTGGTATGACATACGGTGGTATGACATACGGTAGTCAGAGGATATGACATACGGTGGTATGACATACGGTGGTATGACATACGGTAGTCAGAGGATATGACATACGGTGGTATGACATACGGTGGTATGACATACGGTAGTCAGAGGATATGACATACGGTGGTATGACATACGGTAGTCAGAGGATAAACATGAAATGCATCAGTGAGACAAGTTACATTTGCTAATTTAGTACCAAGTAATTTGCACACCTTTTTATTTTCAGAACAATATTTGCATGGCAGAATTACATTTGAGCAGATTTCCATTCCCCTAAATGGTCCCCATTTGTATAAATGACTTAAAGCGATCCAAAAAAAAATGTGTGAGCTATAGCGTTTTATCATTTATCATTTTAAGGGAGAAGCTTGCGGCGTGTTGCTGCCAGTTAGGAGGATAGAGTGGGATGTCATCCCCCCTCCAACAGTTGTAAAAGTGAGAGAGTTCGATACCCTTGCCCAAAAAAAAATTGGTAATGTCAGATGAGCCCAAACATTTAGAATTCTCACCTCTCATAATGGGCTGTGACCAGGATAATGTTTTTGTACTGTGATCCAAGGGGTGCACATTTTTGCTCTAACTCAGCACACCACACCTGATTCAACAGATCAAGGGCTTGTTTCCTTGTGTGTGTGTGTGTGTGTGTGTGTGTGTGTGTGTGTGTGTGTGTGTGTGTGTGTGTGTGTGTGTGTGTGTGTGTGTGTGTGTGTGTGTGTGTGTGTGTGTGTGTGTGTGTGTGTGTGTGTGTGTGTGTGTGTGTGTGTCAATACACATGAGGAAATGTAGACATACTACTAAGAAACACCATGGTAAAAAGGTACTGACCTGATAATAACAATTCTTGAGATCTTGAAGTATGTCACATGAAACTCTAATCATATTATTTTGACATAATATTATAGCCTGTATCATTGTTGTGAGGGGATGTTACATGGCTAAAGTGAGATAGCATCAGCCCATATTGCTGCAGTGGTGCGACACAATGTTACATGGTGAGAGTATGTAAGTTGGTATCGCTTTAGTGAGGCAGTGGAGGCTGGTGGAGGTAGAAATCGGAGGACGGGCTCATTGTAATGTA
>NC_139653.1:44254389-44266889 GCF_951799395.1 Argentina silus | reverse complement strand
GGAAGGGGAACCTCATATTAAGGTGAGGGAAGGGGAACCTCAAATTAAGGTGAGGGAAGGGGAACCTCAAATTAAGGTGAGGGAAGGGGAACCTCAAATTAAGGTGAGGGAAGGGGAACCTCAAATTAAGGTGAGGGAAGGGGAACCTCAAATTAAGGTGAGGGAAGGGGAACCTCAAATTAAGGTGAGGGAAGGGGAACCTCAAATTAAGGTGAGGGAAGGGGAACCTCAAATTAAGGTGAGGGAAGGGGAACCTCATATTAAGGTGAGGGAAGGGGAACCTCATATTAAGGTGAGGGAAGGGGAACCTCAAATTAAGGTGAGGGAAGGGGAACCTCATATTAAGGTGAGGGAAGGGGAACCTCATATTAAGGTGAGGGAAGGGGAACCTCAAATTAAGGTGAGGGAAGGGGAACCTCAAATTAAGGTGAGGGAAGGGGAACCTCATATTAAGGTGAGGGAAGGGGAACCTCATATTAAGGTGAGGGAAGGGGAACCTCAAATTAAGGTGAGGGAAGGGGAACCTCATATTAAGGTGAGGGAAGGGGAACCTCATATTAAGGTGAGGGAAGGGGAACCTCAAATTAAGGTGAGGGAAGGGGAACCTCAAATGAAGGTGAGGGAAGGGGAACCTCATATTAAGGTGAGGGAAGGGGAACCTCATATTAAGGTGAGGGAAGGGGAACCTCATATTAAGGTGAGGGAAGGGGAACCTCATATTAAGGTGAGGGAAGGGGAACCTCATATTAAGGTGAGGGAAGGGGAACCTCATATTAAGGTGAGGGAAGGGGAACCTCATATTAAGGTGAGGGAAGGGGAACCTCAAATTAAGGTGAGGGAAGGGGAACCTCATATTAAGGTGAGGGAAGGGGAACCTCATATTAAGGTGAGGGAAGGGGAACCTCATATTAAGGTGAGGGAAGGGGAACCTCATATTAAGGTGAGGGAAGGGGAACCTCATATTAAGGTGAGGGAAGGGGAACCTCAAATTAAGGTGAGGGAAGGGGAACCTCAAATTAAGGTGAGGGAAGGGGAACCTCATATTAAGGTGAGGGAAGGGGAACCTCATATTAAGGTGAGGGAAGGGGAACCTCATATTAAGGTGAGGGAAGGGGAACCTCATATTAAGGTGAGGGAAGGGGAACCTCATATTAAGGTGAGGGAAGGGGAACCTCAAATTAAGGTGAGGGAAGGGGAACCTCATATTAAGGTGAGGGAAGGGGAACCTCAAATTAAGGTGAGGGAAGGGGAACCTCATATTAAGGTGAGGGAAGGGGAACCTCATATTAAGGTGAGGGAAGGGGAACCTCATATTAAGGTGAGGGAAGGGAAGGGGAACCCAATACATTTTACTGATGACTTCGTCAACAATCTCTCTTTTATTCTATTGTAGTGATGTAAGTGTGTACAAACGTGTGTGTGTGGGTGTGCTCGTATGTGTGTGTGTGTGTGCTGGTATGTGTGTGTGTGTGAGTGAGTGAGTGTGTGTGCGTGTGCGTTCATGTGTGTGTCCGCGTGTTTGTGTGTGTTTCTTCTGAGGGGCCTCTCTCCCATTTCTTTAGCAACCCTGTACATGCTGTACTAGACCTGTCAGGTTCAATCCCTATTAATTATTTAATTATACTATCCCCGGTCTTTGAAGTCTCCTCCTCATTCATTCACACACACAACTCTGAGGTCTCCAGATGGATCAGCAGATGAAAGGCGGTTAGTAAATGAATCCGCTCTGGCCACCCAGACATGTCACCATGACGTGTCCCTCAGAAATGCTTTAGTGTCCACTGTGTGAAAATTTAAAGTTCCTGCAGAAATGTTGTCCTCCACTGTTCAATGGGAACTGAAAAGAGAAACGGTCCTTTCTGTAATAAATGGGGAGAAAAGAAGAACTGCGGGGGCATTTGAACGTTATTCACTAGCTCTCTGTCTCTCTCCGTCTGTCGCTGAAAAAGCTTTAAATGTGTGTGTTTTGCTAAATCGTGCCCCAGCACCTCCCCGTTCTCCTCCCCTCGACCTGTTTGCTCTGCTCCATCTCTGCAGGTTCTATGAAGGGGGGTTCTCCGGCGCCCAAAGCAGACACTGCCTACATAGCAGATGCCACACAGCAGATGCCTCCAGGGCTTAATATCCAGAGTCGCCCCCCCCCCCCTGGATCCACCACATCAAACAACTAACCTCCATGAGATCCACCATACTCCTGAATCCTTTCTACGACAATAACATTCCTGTTCAACTCTTCTCATTAAATATCCCTAAACGCATTCAGTTGTAGGTGTGGTCTGTTAACTGGTGAAAGACTCATTGAGAGGCGGAATAAGAGTTGTGTTGCCCTGCAAAACCTCAACATACAGAAGACTCATTGAGAGGCGGAATAAGAGTTGTGTTGCCCTGCAAAACCTCAACATACAGAAGACTCATTGAGAGGCGGAATAAGAGTTGTGTTGCCCTGCAAAACCTCAACATACAGAAGTGTGTGTTGTGAGACTGAGGGAGGACACTGGGTTACCAATAAGAGAAGCACATGGGAATGTGCCTCAGCCCTCAGCAAGCAAGCAACAAAGCATTATAGATACAGCACATCATTCAGCTGAGAGAACAATACCCTGTTTGCACATAACTATGCACATAAAGATAAACTAAAGTAACCTTAATGGGTAGCCTACACCGTAATTATTGATTGTGTTTATTTTGTCCTGACGTTTAATCATTTATGCCCTATTAGGATCAATGGCTGTAAAATAAGGGAAAGTGTAATTTATTCAGATTCTGTGCAAATCCTTTTTTGTATTATTTATGATAAGATTCTAATCTGCCTAGGTGTTCAAAATAAACTTATCAAATCAACCAATTTATTGTCAATCCCATTTAGCCCACTAAATCTCTGTTATTCTTGATTAATCAGAAAAGTATAGGAATTAGGTGACTTGAGTACTGCATTCGAAGTTGACTCAAATGGTAATGATTTGAGAAATTAATTAACTGTTCGATCCAAAGCATATTGATCGCAAGATGGCAGTAAAGTAAGGCAGTAAACTTACCTTCAGCTGCGATGTGTACAGTGATTATCCACTTGATATCATCATCCAAAATAAATTATTATCCTACAGAAAACATGGTCCAAATATCACCAAATTTTAAGTGGCCAAATAAGCCTTCTTAATATCTTCCATCACTCGCCACGATTGACAAATTGATCTCCTCTCATGATGTTTGCTCATGGCAGCATCCCTGAGATCTATAAAGCCTTGATTAGCATTTCACTGTAAGTCAGCACTATTAAACAAACAAACAAACAATGCTCTTTAGTACTCTTTAGTAGGCCAAATCATAATAATAATTTCAATTTCATTGTCCTTTAACTTCACCATCATCTTAAGCATCCAAGTAATGGATTGCCATAAAATGAAGCCCTTTGCAAATTCATAATTTATATCACATATCATAACAGTCTCATTATTTTCAACATCAGTGTCTTTATTGTCATAATTAACCATTTATTATTATTCATAGTCATCATTAAAATCAATTAATTATCATTACATTTTTATTGGGCTCCTATATTGTCATCTTGCATTCATGATCATGCAGTATCATCGATGCTTCTATCATCCAATCTAGGCCATTAAAGAAATGACGGCCAAGGCATGAATTTATATATTTTCAGTAACTGTAAAACATCAAAGTCACATTGGAATCAACTTCATTTGGCCAGGAACAATACTGCCACCATTGGAATTGCATTGTCAATTGTCTTTTTGGGGAGAACTACAAGTGAAAATTACAACAGTACCACGAGTGACCACTAGGTTTTGCGGCGCGCCCGCCAGATGGTCCTCTGTGGCTCAGTTGGTAGAGCATGGCGCTAACAACGCTTAGGTTGTGGGTTTGATTCCCACTGGGACCATATATACTGAAATGTATGCACTCACTGAAATGTAAGTCGCTTTGGATAAAAGTGTCAGCTAAATGGCATGGATATACAGTACCAGTCAAAAGTTTGGACACACCTTCTCATTCAATGGTTTTTCTTTATTTTTATTATTTTCTACATTGTAGATAAATATTGAAGACATCAAAACTATGAAGGAACACATATGGAATTATGTAGTAAACAAAAAAGTGTTAAACAAACCAGAATATGGTTTATATTTTAGATTCTTCAAAGTTTTTGCTTTAATGACAGCTTTGCACACTCTTGGCAAGGTGTGTCCAAACTTTTGACTGGTACTGTATATAGATGGCGGAGGATCAAGTGGAACAGAGAATGCACAGCACCTGATATTTCCAGCAAGATACTTAAATGAACAACAAACTACTGTGTGGCTTAGTTGGTAGAGTATGGTCCTAGCAATGCTAAGCTTGTGGGTTTGATACCTGCTTGGACCTACAAAATGTAAACACTCACTGTTCTGTAAGTCGCTTCAGATAAAAGCATCTGCTAAACGACATATATGTATAACTATAACCTCCAACTCTGTTAATAAGCAACAATTGTCTATCTTGACGATTAAATGTGGCACCTAGTATTACTAGACAGGTATGAAGTAAATGTCAAATGTTACACAATAATATGTTTGGTGGTCCGTTTGTGAGGCGTCTGTCTGCAGTGTGGCTCCAACAGCAACCATGCCTGTTCAGACGTAACAGCTGTTGCTCTCCTACACTGGCACCGACTCCATCCTGGAGGTAGTTGATTTCCAGATGTGTCTCTGAGCTCTGACTTATGTAAGGTAAGAACACATAACAGTGGGAGCAGGCTTTCTCTGTCCTCTACTTCTGACTGAAGTTCCTCTCGAGTTGATTCAGCCTTGGTACACTGCACATCTCTCTTCAGTGTGTTGTACAGTCCAGTTAACGACCGTCTCATTGGTCACCTATGTGGTTTTTCTATGCTGCTTATACGATCTGGTGTTTTTTGGGGGGGTTTTACCCTAAAAAAATGTAAAGAAAGAGTGTAGAAATGTATGAAAAATGCTCACTGTTACACATAAGATATGGCCCCTGGGATTAGTTTTTTTTTACCACCCACTTACTACTGTGACTGTGTGTTTGCTTTCCATAACTGACATCATAACCCAAACGTTAAGACCACACACTTGTATTTCATGCTCTTCGCCGCCCAACTAACATACAGTACACACCTAAATACCTAAATGTGTTGGTTGTGTAAGAACTTGCAGGTGGGTCAGTCAGTCTTTTTCTCCATGATGAGGCTTGACAAGACTGATGTGAAGAAAAACAGCTCAGGTTCTGTCAAGTCACTCCCACCGTGTGTGCTGAGACCCAGCTGTGTGCGCTGGGTTGACGCACCTGTCTGGACCTGCAACCGTCAGGTGAACAGGTGGGGTGGCAGTGGGTCAGGGGGGAGAAGGACCATGGTTGTTTATTCTAACAACAGGAGTCTGGGCGGAGCCCCCTGCATGGATGACATCACTGGCTGGTCTGCTGCGTGAGGCTTGCCAACCCACTCTCACCACAGACCAGAGACTATAGAACAGAGCTGCTATGGAACAGCTTGGACCATTTGAACAGTCATTTTAGTCAGAGTTGCAAATGAATTGGTTTCACTGAGGAAAAGATGTATAGTACACAAATTGGCAAATATTGACACTGTTTATTTAGCTTTAAAGTGATAAATCAACTAGAATTAATTAATTTCTTAGAATTAAGAAAAATTGGTTGACGTGTGATAATGGTACTTACTAATACCTCATAAGGCAATGGAGAATGTGTAACTACCAGGCTACTTTTAAGCAATGAGACACAAGAGGACGTGCTTCATTGGCAACCCTTTTAGCTGTGATTTTATTCATGATAAAGCACAGCCTTATTGCTTTTATACAACAGTTACAAAAGAAAAAAACAGAAATCTAGCAAGAAAACAATGCCTTCAATCAAGTACTGATTGCTTGATAGATTGAAGTGGTTTCTGCTGTGCACTTGGAAATACAGTTTGACAACAGTCAAAACTGTTGTCAAGGTAACAGGATAAACAAATCTTCATAATTCTAGTGTTTGTGCAGGGATATTACCGTAATGTATGGTAAACAGGAGAAACTAAAAAAAAAAAAGCAGTTACTTTTTATAAAGCATGGCTCTGAACGCCTCTCTACCAATCACAATGCTTGTTCTGATCAACCCGTTGTATAACCCGTAAGTGCTATATGCTTTCGGGAGACTCACCCCAGGTACTTTAAGGTATAATATACTCTTACATATACCCTTACAAATGATCAAATGATCCAACAGCATATACATCAAAATAAAAGCAGAGTGTTTGAATGAATAATACATTTGTCATTTGAGATGACATTGAAGAGGTACAGTCTAGTGGTGAATCACATGTATACTTTGAGACACTTAATCTTACAGATCCAATCAGATCGTCTTGGCTGGTGTCTTCTCTCGTCAAGGTCCTGTCTGACGTCAGCAGTGTTGGAGAGGGAGTCACATTCCTGAGGAGAAGAGAGGATTCCAGCACCCTCCCATAGCACACATCACCGTGACGACTAGCAGAGCTCTCCCCAGCCAGCCACCCATCCTTCTTTTGGTGTTAGTTTTGGGTCACACCTTACATAAAGTTGCTCTCATAAGTTTGTGGTAACGTTGTGGTCACAACATTCTGAAATCGTAGGGTGAAACATCTGTGAAATCATACTTTAGTGCTGCAAATGGACAGAATGTTGCCTGATAGAGGGAAGCGGTTTATACAACAGGAATCAAGGATATTCAGCTGATTTCTACCTCCACCAGCCTCCGCTGGATGATAGACTAACACAAAAGTGCTCCACAAACAAGTGGAGATTAACCTTATCTTGTCTTGAATGCCACAGATCAGTTTATAGGGAATTTATTGGGTACATCTGTTGACCTAGAAACCTAGAGTACAAACATGACTAGTAATGTCAGTGTATGAGTGAATTATTCATTTTGGAGTATCAACTTGGATCATGAAACATCCAGAACAAATCGATCACTCTCCCTGGGGCCATATCTTATGTGAAACAGTGAGCGTTTTTCATACATTTCTACACTCTTTCTTTACTTTTTCTTAGGGTAACGTATGTCATCATTGCATGGGGGTATGGTATATGTTTGACAGCCTAATCACCTGGGCCCAGTATTTGGATGAAGATGATGAGAAAATGTTTTTGGTTGAATTTTATTAACAACAGGGTGCTGTATTTCAAATTGTTTAATCTAGATCAGAATGATGCTATGCAGGATCAGATCTGTCTGGCAGATTTAGAGGAGTAGAGGGGAAATCAGGTAGCTCGTTCTGATCCAGAATAAACGTTTTGAAACACTGGGCCCTGTTGGTAACAATACTCAATCCAAAACATTTTCTCATCATCTTCATCCAGACTAGTAGAAGAAGGTGTTAAATATAACAATCACTGCCTAAAAGGAAAATAAAAATGTTGTTTGTTCAAAAAGAAAAAAATGGGCTGAGGTTAAATAGTCTCTAAAAAACAAGTTCTACATTGCTTTTAGGGAAAATAAAGTTTCATTACATTCATTACAAGAGCAGTAAATCTGCTTATAAATACCTTCTTAAACCCCTTGAAAACCTCTCCAATACATTACAAAGCCAAATGCATGTGGTTAAAGTAAAATAACAAAAACAACAGCAACCATAACAACAGCAACGACAACAACCACCATTGTATATGCATGTGCGCTACATATCATAGTACATCATAGCCCATTGCTGCTGTACCTATTTCAGCCATGGGGTTACACATTTAAAATGTACACAGTCATGAATTGAAATAGTTTTATTGAAAAACAATACTTTTGATGCATGATACATACATAAATTGTATTCCATGGCAGAAGGATGCAGAGAATGTGCAGTAGAATTGCTTTCATTGTCAGTTTCACATCAGATTTGTCTGTCCTGTGTGCTTACTGCAGGGGAGGCTGGTGGAGGTAGAAATCAGAGGACAGGCTCATTGTAATGCAATGAGCCCATCATTCCATTCCATGCTTTACAATGAGCCCGTCCCTCGATATCTACCTCCACCAGCTTTCCCTGGCTTACAGCACTTAGCAGAACTACCTCACATTTTACCAGTGCATCCCAAGAAAAAATCAACCCTCACAGTTGCTGTAGCCTACATTATCTGTTATCTTATTACATTACCTATTATTTATTATTATTACCTATTACATTATCTGTGGCTTAGCTTTTAGCCTGCAGCTTAATAGATCTGCAGCCCGAAGTGTTCTGTTGCAGTGGCTAATTGGCCACATCTGCTGGCACTGGGAAGTGTCACAGGTGTGACAGGGCTGTTACTGTCACCGGTGTCAGGTTAGCTTTTCCATTCCTCCACCAGCACTGGGATGGAAAAAAAGTGTACCGTATGAAAGAATGGAAAATACGTCAAGGCTACTGGAGTTGAAAGTTTTTGCCTGCCTGCCCTCATAGACACATAGATGTGACACTATTGTTTGAGGAATTTTGAGTCTCAGGCAAGCATGGCACCACTACAATGACTACCAATACCAAATCAGGCCCTAGTCCTCACCCCTTAACCACTGCTATGCAGTCTGGAAGGATTGGATAGGTATAAACAATTGCTCCATCTTGCTCTCTAATAGCCCAGGCTTTGATTAAAACAGCCGGCACAGCCCATTGGCGGTTTCCTGTCCAATAGAGGCCTTTCTGAGAAGTAGGTCATGGGTTCTGACAGCTCCCTCTTACGGTAATAATCCTACAGAAATGGAGAGACAGAGCTCTGCACAGCAAAATACCCAACGGTGTTCAATCAAAACCGGGTTCCTATTTTTTTCTTTTGCACCATAGAAATACACATCTGTGTGTGTGTGTGTGTGTGTGTGTGTGTGTGTGTGTGTGTGTGTGTGTGGCACTGTGGGGAGGGTATGAGGAATACACTGGCAGCATCAGACTGAGAGCCAAGAGACAATAGGAATGCAAATTAGTCCAAAAGAAAGACTCAACTGTGTATTATTTACGTGTTACATGGTATTACACTTCATAAACTAGATCTTACTGATTAACTAAAATTTTCAGGTTTGTCTGGTCATAACTTGGCCAATGGTTCATCTCCAGTGAGGTCTGTGTTCTGTCTCTCTCTCTCGTGCTGAGAGCATCAGCATTCTCCTCCAGCAGCCACAGGTGTTGTTGTTCTCTCTGTAAACACTGCCTCTAGTTTCTTAAGGAGATCATAAAACACAGGGCTTGTTCCAAGAGTCTGTTATAAATCGGCCCTGTCAGGTTCTAGAATATTCCTCCTGCAGCTGATGGGAGTGATTCTGCTGCCTCTCTGTACTCCAGAGAGACATGTGACACATGGTTACCATATCAACTGACTGCTACTTTACTGTGGCATTTTCTAGATGAAACAAAATACAGTTATGATGACAAACGACACTCATAGTACATGCAGTATTAAATGTTTTTGTTAAAGGGACACTTCATCCATTTTTAACATCACATTCATTATATCCAGCACCATACCAGTGTCCATATAATGTATGTACAGCGATTTTCTACAGTCTGTAACTGTGTCTGTTGTCAAAAAAGCTTAAATTCCCCCTTGAAAGAAAGCATGAAAGATAGCTTTTCAGTCTACATGGTGTACCCCACAGACTCACGCTGATCATGTGTAAGTACATGTGGTAATAATAGTGTGTTCATGAGTATGAGTAACATTGTGGAATGCATTAGCATTGTCTGCCAGGCCTGAGGAGGTTTCCATCCTATGAGGAGCGAAATAGGATGAAAGCTGGTGACTCACTCTTTAGATATTCACAGTAATCTCCAAGAATGTGTTATTGTTGTAATGATACTGGAACTAAGTTATTGGCCCCATCCTTGACTGTACTCATCCATCCTACACAAATTGTGATGATCCACTGTTTTTCCTTAGTTGCTAAGGACCAGGGCAGGGTGGTCAAGACAGACATCGGAGGACGGGCTCATTGTAATGCATGGAATGGAATTAGGAATGAAATGGAATGAGGAATATATATTCTGAATATACTGTATATTCTGAGAAACATCTTCCTTATCAATGATATTTCAAGATGGGTAGCCTTCAGGGAGGCTAGTGGAGGCAGAAATCGGAGGACGGGCTCGTTGTAATGCATGGAATGGAATGAGGAACGGTATCAAACACAAGTTTAATATCATTCCTCATTCCATTCCATGCATTATAATGAGCCCATCCTCCGATTTCTACCTCCACCAGCCTCCTCTGGACTGGATGTTGATTCTGACGTCAGTGAGCAGCTTCATCCCATAGTTGGACCTCATCTTCATTGCACAGCGCCATCACATCATGATATCACCCAAACATCCATAGTATGAGATTGATGTGCAAGGCCTTGCCCCACTACTCCCACCAGGGGCTGGGTCCCGGACATCAATCTGATAGTGAAGCATTAGCACTAATGGAAGACGGCTGGAGCAGGGAGGGAGTGAGGGACTGTTAAACAACTCCCAAATGTCAGGTTCTGTTTTCAGTGTGTGTGTGCGTGTGTGCGTGTGTGTGCGTGTGTGTGTATGTGCGTGTGTGTCTGTTCTTTAATGTGAACTATCACTCAAGGGGGCTCCCATTACAGCAAGTGAATAACAGGAATCCTGCTGCTTTAATAGGGCTTGTCTTTCATTAGCCTAGCATTGAAGGTAGCGGTTCACATGGCTGCAGGCTAGCAGGCATCTTTCTGTTGACGTCAATAGAAGAACTCCTGACTCTGGGTTAACTGGTTTTATGGCTAGGATCGCCTCCCCCCTCCTCCTAGGTTGGATATGCAATTCATTATGAGTGCATGATTACAATGTATGAAAGTCGTTGCTATGTACCGCCATTGTCTATTCAGTTCACAACAACTCTCTGGTGATGTGTTTTTTATGTCCATTCACAACTGGAAATAGGACCGGGTAATAAAGTAGTCTGTAAACAGCTCAACCCCATTACTGTGAGGCAAGTGCTGAAAGACAAGTTAAAGGTAGACTCTGGGATATGACGTCAATGGGAAAAGAGCGGCGGCGACGCTACCAGAGATCATTTAAAAACAGAGACAGATCAAGAAACGAGAGGAGACCATCATACACCGGCGTGCATATCGCGACGGTGCGCGTGTGGAGCGTGGCGTCTAACGAGCGCCTACCGTTGTTCAACATCTTTACTTACTCCAAATATCTTTGATAAAAGTTGCTATGACTTTCTGGCATGACATCATATCCCAGAGTCTACTTAACCACCTAGAACTTTGCAATAAGAGTGGAACTGGACTACACAAATGTCCTGTAGCGTTTGCACCGATGTGAGGTTTCCCTTCCTTCTGACTGGCTGCTTCGCAGCTCTGAACACCTACTTTCCATATTCTATCTCATAACCTATATCTATATATTCTGAGAAAGATCTTTCTTATCAATGATATTTTAAGATGGGTAGCCTGCGGTGGAGGCTGCTGGAGGCAGAAATCAGAGGACGGATTCGTTGTAATGCATGGAATGGAATGAGGAATCATCTACCTCCACCAGCCTCCCTTGTTCCATATCTAGCTGGTGCACATTCAATTGTCATGTGGAGTCTTTATACCTTTAGTGAGATCTAAAGCAGAGGTCTCTTTTAACCTGCCCATCCCAGAAGTCTAACTTTCAGGCCTGATGCTGTTTCCACATTGTAAGCTTAGCTCGTAAATTAGCTTTTATGAGCTTCAAGATCAGGAGCAAGTTTATAGGCATCAATATGAAGTTTGGGATCTTCTGTTTTCCATCGGCTAGCCTGCTGGGTTTACACTTACACTTGGTGTGTGTGTGTGTGGGTGTACGCGAGCCTATGCGTGTGTGTGTGTGTGTGTGTGTGCGTGCGTGTGTGTGTGTGTGCGTGTGTGTGTGTGTGTGTGTGTGCGTGTGTGTGTGTGTGCGTGCGTGCGTGTGTGCGTGTGTGTGTGTGTGTGTGTGTGTGTGCGCGTGTGTGCGTGTGTGTGTGTGTGTGTGTGTGTGTGTGTGCGTGTGTGTGTGCGTGTGTGTGTGTGCGTGTGTGTGTGTGTGTGTGTGTGTGTGTGTGTGCGTGTGTGTGTGTGTAACCTCGGCAGCATTCCGCCTAGATTAACTTGTTTTGCAACTCCTCTACACTGCTTACTTTTTATGAACATCCAGAGGTCTCTTAACATTGCTGAGTCAGTGTACAGCCATCAATGAAACCCATAAATGGTACTAACACACGTGTTTGATACCATTCCTTATTCCATACCATGCATTACAATGAGCCTGGCCTCCGATTTCTACCTCCACCAGCCTGCCCTGATGTATGTGTGGATGATCATTGGTGTCTGGTGACAAAAACATCAAGAATCAAAATTAATGGAAAATTAGATTAAATTGAATTAACGATTGAGAGCAACAGTTTCTCCCTGTCAGTCATGATTTATTAGCGCAACCTAAGACTGTGATGATGTGATTGTGAACCATGCAAGATAACCCTAACCAACCCTAACCCTAACTCTAACTCTTACCCTAACTCTAA
>NC_139653.1:44161889-44249389 GCF_951799395.1 Argentina silus | reverse complement strand
AATTATGAGGCACAACTGAAATTGCTGGAAACAGGCTTAGGAGCATGTATCCACTTGATGTCCAATTTAATACAGAGCCACGCTGGTTAATAGACTCATACCATTTATTTGGACATAAAATAAATTGTTTTCCAACAATCCATTTGAAAAACGACAAACTTCCAGTTATCAACATTTGGCTGGTGGCATTTTCTAATGACCTACAGCTGTTCTCTAAATCTAAATCACTAAATTTTTCAATCAATACGGCATTATGGCAACCAGTGGTTGAATCTATCCTCAGCTCCTAGCTTGCGTTTCTAAACAACACACAAGCTAAATTCTCTCCCTCAAGGTCCACCCTGTGCATAACAGCAATTAAGACCCGCTGAGCCTTCTGGCCTTGGATATGACAGTGGAATATTCCACTTGACGCTTCATCAGTGCATTGATGAGGATGCATGACAGCTGTTCATGGAGTCTAGTTGTTGTTTTCCTGGCTCAGTATTTATAATCATACATTCACAAACTGCTGTCCTATCCAAGGGCCCTCAAGGGCTGCACGTCCACAGATAAGGCCAGAATGTAAACAACTCATAAATGCATCTGCGAACACATTCCTAGCTCTCTTGTAAAAGTTTACTAGGAACAGGGTGACAGCCCAGCATTATGTGCCTCTTTAATGATGGGGTACAGAGAAGGGAAAATGTGGGTTTCTTCACTACAGTTATTCATACAGTTCCCTATCAGTAATTCACCTCTATAAACTTATGAAAAGTTATGAAGCAGGGGAGGCTTGTGGAGGTAGAAATCGGAGGACGGGCTCATTGTAATGCATGGAATGAACTAGGGAATGGTATCATACACGTGCTTGATATCATTTCTCATTCCATTCCATGCATTACAATGAGCCCGTCCTCCGATTTCTACCTCCCCCAGCCTTCTCTGTTATGAAGGCATCTGGCAGTGAATAACTGGGTTATACGTTACATTGAGGTGAATTACTGACAGAGAGATGCTATGAGATGAGCTCTGGGACGGGTAAATATGATGACTGTAATTCAAATAGTTGCGGTTGCACCTAACAAAACCGGGGTCAGTTTCCTGGAAGCGCCATAGCCCATTTACTGTAGTACTTTATGTCTTTTGAAAATCCAGGCCCACTCCTCCCCTAGACCAGTAAAGTTCTTTATTTAACAAATTTCGTTTTTTCATGAACAGAAGATTGACCTGCCAACATGAATGTTACAATTGTTACTTACTCACAGCTTTGCGGCTGGGTTGTCATGACAAATTAAGTACTACTGAAGCTATGAAGCTTTCAAGAAACTGACCCCTGTTAATTAGTGGTCAGTGACTCCAATAGAATTGTGTTTGATAAAGTTTTTGATGTCTAAAATGAAGCACTCAGATAAGTAGACAACTCAATGCAAGTTTTTCCTTAACGTTTTTATTTATTTACATTTCGTACTTTACAAAACCACCCCTCTTTAGATAGATTTGCAAACTCAGAACACATCAGGCAAGAACATCCAATATCTGTATTGTACAAAGTGGTTTAATCAGTCTATCTCGGAAATGGTCTTGAAAAAGTCTAGTTAAACACTCAACACTGTTGAACCTAACACTTGCTTATGACACCACGAATATATCTGCTCATCAATGTCCAAACAGGATGTTTTAAACCATTGAATGTGTAACTACAGCTTCAATATCAAAATCACAAAATGCAACATCTTTCTCATTCATTCAAACCAGATTGAGCTTAATAAGGCTACAGTATAAAGAATAGACAATATATAGTATATGTTTTATATACATTGCAGACAGTTACAAAGTCAAAACTGTAGGCCCACGCTCTGTGAACCATGTTTTTGTACTGTATTCACATTTAACAAGAATATCCAAAGATGGTATACTCATAAAACAGCAATCATAGTACAAAAGTCACAAAAATATAGATATATAGTTACCAAGAGCTACGTTTTTTTCCATATTTTCAAACAAACATAATGTGACAAAATGGATAACATCATGTACTCATTGAAAAGGCATAAACTGTATATTTAAGATCTTCTTAACATTGCACATAAGAGAAGCTACATCTTAGAGAAAGATATGAAAAGACATGCTCATCTATATAAAACCTTAGTTGGAGACAAAGCAATAACGCAAAGCTGATACACTGCGAGGTCTAGAAGCGTTTACCTCAAAAAGGCATTACATCAAAAGCCAACTGAAGATCGCAAGCAGCACATGCTCTCCAATTCACAGAACCATAAAAACATTGTGCATTTCACAACTGTAAAAGTGAACAAAAAGTCCAAATTAAATGTGTTGTTTTTTTTATGTAGCTTTTTGTTAAGATTTCACAGATTTTTATGGATTCTATCATTTTCTTCAGTTTGAATCACATTTGAACACAACAATATACAAAACAGTACATTCCTCTCTTTAGTTATTCAGACAAAAAAATATCAACTTAGAACCCAATACCTTGTCTGTTTATTGCACACAAGAGGTTCACTAAAATATTCGGGCACTTTTTTAGTTTCATCAAACAGCAGCATTTCTGTATAAAAAAAATTAATATGAACACTCACAGACAAAAAACACACACCTGCTAATACATAGCTGACTGAACCGAAGCATAAAAATGTGAGAATTTGTTTGTATTCCATATTTTTTTTTAAAGGTTTCTAAAAGTTGAACATTGTGCAACTCAAGTCTACTGTACATAAGGTCCTGTTTGTAAGGCTACACTTTCCAATCCTCCAATTCCTATCATACAGTGTTTTCAGGAGTAAAAATAACATTTTCTGTGCTCACCAGTATCAGAGACCGAGCATGATTATCTCAATATTTCTAATGTCAATAGCAAACATACATCACAATGGAAGCTACCCTGATTCCGGAGTAACTTTTGGTCCAATACGAAGAAGCATGCATTTTAAGAATCTCTTCTCAGTGAGACGATCAAGATTATGTGAATTAATAAGGACTTTGTAAATCAAAATAACAAAAGTAATAAATATCAGTAGCATTCAGCCCATGGTTTACCATGAGTATCCCTATCTTATCCTACATGCTTGGCACTATAGAACTGTGACTTCTAAGATGGTATTATAACAGGAGTCCAAGCCAGTACAAAATAGGCTATGAAAGTCCATACGTCATAAAGTGCAGAATGTTAACAAGACAAACACAGAGAGCAACGGTATGATTGCTAGCAAAAATTATTCAGACTGGTAGTAAATCAATAGTAAAAAAACACATTCTAAGTTTGCCAGCTAAATATCTACAGTAATTTCCTCGTATTTACCGTTAATTAGCAACCGATTCTCCTCTCTTTCGCGATGACAAGTCACAACTCTCTAAATGACAAACATCTTCTTCAGTCTTAGTTTACATTCTGCAGTTTGTGAAATAAGGACATTTATAGTGTATAACAGGGACACATACAAATAAACATGTGTAACTGAAAAGAACAACAAAGGTGGACCTACTTCGCCATTAAGATGGAAACACTCCTCTACCAATCAGTCTAATGTCATAATGTAAAGAGGAAACACTGGCTGTAACTCTCCTCTTGGCCCAAGCAACTCTGAATGATCACAACTCCCAGTAAGAAAGGCACCAGGGGAGGCTGGTGCAGGTTTAAATCGGAGGACAGGCTCTTTTCAATGCATGGAATATGGAATGGAATAAGGAATGGTATTTGATACACAATGAGCCTATCCTCCGATTTAAACCTCCACCAGCCTCCACTGAAAGGCACCCATGGACACATTCTAATGTGCTGCTGCTGATCACTTGATTAGTTCAGCGTAGTCCAACGAGTTTCACACACAGAGACAAATAAAATGATCTATCTAGAAGTCATGTCCACTGAATAACTTGTGTATGTTTAGAGGGGAATACACCTCCCACTGCAGGAAACTTTCACGAATGACTGTATACTTTGCAAAGGTATTCAATCCATTAATGCAATCATTGGCAGCATAACCAAATTCTGAAGTGAAAATCCTCTCCTGATTATCAAACATCTGACTTCACGTGAGATCAAATGCTACACTAGCTGGCCTTTTTAAACCCCTGTTATTGATTATACAAACAACCAGTAGATATCTTCAATGTGAACAACATACAATAAAATCAGAGTAGTACAGATCATTCATATAGCCCATATAGCTTAAGTACAGGGACAATGAGAGCTCTATGCTGCAATTTCAATTTCAAATGATGTCTCAATGTATTGTGTTCCTATTCACACAAAAAAAACATATACACATCTCTTGACAGGAATCACTACAATATCCAACGTAGCTTTCAATGATGAAGCTACAATACGCACACTCTTGCAATGGATAATATTCAGCAACATGAATGAACAGTTTGAATTGATGGCACTGCAGACATTTTACACGGCCTCTGTCATACGAACGATCACTACTACAATATTAAAACAAAAACAAAAATGTTTTGATAGGGAAAATAATAGGTCAGAGGTCATCACTCTATCATAATGGAAGCCAGCTCCTCCTCTTCTCTGTAGCTACTGTCATTGGTCAAAGGCAGGACAGGGGCTTTGATTGGCACGACAATGGGGATGATTGGGGAAACAGGAAGTAGTCACTCAACTGTAATGGAAGCCAGCTCCTTCATGTGACCATTCTCCTCCTCAGAGGGATCTGGGGAGCTGCTGCTGCTGCTACTGCCATTGGTCTTTGGCCCCTCTGACGCGGCGGCGCCGGCCTTGGGGGACAGGGGCTCCAGGTGGTCCGAGTGCTGTAGGGGCTGGAGAGGGTCTGGGGGGAAGCTGCTCTCATAGTTGTGGGTGGAGGAGGAGACCTGGGAGATGACTGGCATCTGGACAGAGGAGGAGCCGCCTGGCCCTGGGCCCGAGTAGCCCTGCTCCTGCTCCTGCCCCTCCTCCACCAGCCCATACTGAACCTCCTCTTCCTCCTGGACATGACTCAGGTAGTCGGGCACGAGGAAATCACTGCAGCAGAGACACACAACGGAGAGAGAGAAAGAGAAAGAGAGAACAGAGAAGTTAGCTCTCCCATCGCTGCAGCACAATGGAGAACTGTGAACTGACTGTTTTTAAGAACAGAGGTACATTTCTCTTCCGAAGGAGAGGGGTGGATTGCAACCACCCAAAATATGATCTGCAAATAAAACTGATCAATGTATTGCTTGATAATTGAATATTAAATAATGATGCTTATATTAGTATATTGAAGTGTCCCTGACACGATCGTATGAAGTCAACACAGTCAATGTGGTGCAAGTTATTTGCAGATAAATAAGAAAAATGGTCGGAAATCAGCACTTTTCTGAAATATAATACAGTTAACATACTTTTTATGTGAGGGCTGTGGACCGGTTTTGAGATACTGACTGAATTGCCAGAGAATTTTCCACCCAGTGTTACGATCTCAGGCGTAGACACTCAACTATAAAACTCAGAAGCCAATGGCCCGTTACAACCCTACCAACCTGTGAAGGCTTGAGTTGATTAAGAAGTGGAAAAGTCTAGAATAAAAAAGCACATGTCTACTTTATAAAGAGTTATATCAAGTGCTCTGAGCTATACAATTGAAAACAAGCCATTGTTTCCCAAGTTCCTATGTAAAATGCATTCTGACAGGAGTAGGTCGTATATCTCTATGGAGATATGGTAGAAAGTGTGAAAAACAACGGTGGTTTATATTAAAAGCCCCTTACTGGTAATATGCACTTAAAGGGGCAATCTGAGATTCAAACAACAAGGCCACTTTTTCTGGTAAACAGCTGAGGGATGGGGCTGGAGAAGAGTTAAAAGGAATGTCCGCAACTCCTGTATGCTTCCATGGTGATTTAATTCAGACACACAAAAACAGACGTTTTGATCCGTGTAGGATTTGCGTCATTCCTGACGAAGATCCTACTTGGATCTAAACGTTGTCTGTTTTGTGTGTCTGAATTAAATCGCCATGGGAGCATACCAAAGTGACCGACATTCCTTGTTTCTTTGATACGTTCTTCTGTCCTGCACCTGATGAATTGGACGTGCATATTTTGCTACTTTTTCTGCTGGAGAATTGGAACCACTCTCAAATTCATAGACGGAGCTATGGATACACTGTGATCAAAATTATAGTTTTACCCATGCTTTGAAGTTATAGGCTAGTGTTCGTCAAGATTATATTTTGGGTTAGACAGTTCAATTAAGATAAGGCATTTATAAGTTCAAGAATCAAAGGCTATATATCACTATTTATATAATTTAAATGTACCAATCCCAGACTGCCCCCTTAACAGTTGAGTAAGTAATGTTTCTTAAAGGCTAGGAAAAATGCACATGGTGTCAATGTCTTAATCTTTGCTGCTTTACATATAACCCTTGAGCTTTCTCATTTTCTGTTGCTAGACAACGTGGCCTGATTGAGACATAATCATGCAAATATAACCACAACGATGTGCTCAGTGCTCAGTTGGAAGAGTGTTTGACGGCCTAAAAAAAATAAAAAATAAAAATCCCTTCACCATGGCCATGATGGGAGAAGTGTCATTGTTCTTATTTCCTGTGTGGCGTTAATCTGAGTAAACAAGAGGGTGAGGGTGGAATACCCCACCCGGACTTCCTCACCTGCTCTGGAAGTAGTTTGCTAGTTCAGACGCCTCATGGTTCAGACTCCTCAGGTGAACAATTAAATTGCCAGAGTTGGTGAACATGGCTCCGCACGTTTTGCACTCGTAAATCCGGGGCTTGCGGACTATGTGGCGGGAGACCCTCATGTGGTGCTTATATTCACCGAAGGAGGTGAATGTGGCGCTACATATCTGGCACCGGAAACAGCGTTTACCTTCATGCTTGAGCCGGTGCATCTTTAAGGAGTAGGCCCGTGTGAACTTTTTCCCACAGCGGTCACACTGGAAGGGCTTAATGCCTGGCAAAAACAGGAAAAGGGAGAGTGGTTAGTTGTGTAGAACAATCAATCTCTACGACACCATAGAAAATGACAGTCAATCATTCGTTCAACATTGTTTCAATACATTTTGGAACTTGAACTTGAGACGTGTCAATGTGTCAGGGACATGCTAAAAACAGCACTGCCAGTCCTACAGTCCAATAGCTAACTCCATTAGTCTAAAGGCTTGTACCAGGTGAGGAAGAAATCTGAGAATGGACTTATTGCAATGCATGGAATGGAATGGAATGGAATGAGGAACGGTGTTAAACATTCCTCATTCCATTCCATGAATTACATTGAGGCTGTCCTCCAATTTCTGCCTCCACTGATAGGGGCTCTGACAGAGGTTCGTTAAAACACCATCATCATGGGTCAATGGCAGACGAGACCTAGCCTGCTCCCAGGTCTGTGCTTTAGCTAGCTCCTGTGATATCCATCATGATAATTCCAAACATACAGGGTTATGATAATGACAGTCGTCAGAGTTGGCGAAAACACATACAGACTGAAGACCAGGCTTGTGTGGACCTGGGGCAGTGTGGCAGTAAGTGAAATTGAGATGAAGTTGGCTCATAAGACGTTGTTTCCACACGCTCAGAGTCTGAGGGACACAACAGAAGGCCTTCCGCTGACTGACTGGGTTATTTATGGTTCTCATAAACGTGCCATAGCGGAAAGATTAAGCCTCACGACTTTCAATGAGAAATATAAAAATACCTTCAACTTAAGGCTCTTTTAGGACATATGGTCAGAAGGAATTTCCAACCAAGCATATTGTGTAGAGACAGAGTGTATTCATTTAAGAAGATATGGATTCTATTACCTTTTACCGTACACAGTCAAATACAATGGGATAATCTGAATAGACGGGTAGCCGTCATGGTAAGAAAGACTTTATGACCTGTAGAAGCTAAAGTTGGACAGTCTTTGCATACAGATTCAGAGTAAGAAATACTATACGGTTTGTACTATTTTCTGATTTATTTATTTTTTAACAACCTCTTCTGTCCTCTGTTGGTATGTGTGTGTGTGTGTGTGTGTCTGTGTGTATTCTTGTGTGTGTGCCATGTGTACTTGATGAGTATGTTTTTCCGATGTCAGACGAGGGAGAAACACAGCCTCGAGTGTTTCCAAAATCAATGTTCCCTGGAATGGCCCTGTCTCCTTCTCCACGGTGCCCTGACTCCTGCCATTAAAGACTCATTCATTCCTTGAAGCTAAGTCTCCTATCAACAGGTGGATAAGGGAATATTATGGTAGTACTGTAAGTACAGTAGGGGGGGAAGGTAAATATACAACCACAAGATTTTCCAGGTGAGTATCTAGTATGTCTACAGATGATGGCTAGTGGTTGTAGCCCAGTTGTTACAGCCCTGTGTGTGTGTGTGTGTGTGTGTGTGTGTATATATATATACATGTATTCAAGTGTGTGTGTGTGTGTGTATATATATATACATGTATTCAAGTGTGTGTGTGTGTGTGTGTGTGTGTGTTACCCACCAGAGTGAATGAGCATGTGTTGCTTGAGGTTCTGAATGCGTGTGAAGCGGACGCCACACGTGGGGCACTGGAACGGCCTGTCTGGACCGTTGGTGCCGGGGCGGGCTGAGGGGCTGATGTATAAATGGTACGGGTACTGGAGGCTTTCTAACCTGAAACATACAGAGGGTGGGAGAGAAAAGAGAGAGAGAGAGAAAGAGAGAGAGAAGGAGAGAGAGAGGGTAGTATCAGTCAATGGAATACATGATGATGTAACACCATTGATTTTTATTGACTGACAGACATATGCTACAGACTACAACTACGTGTGTTTTGTGTTTGAGGGAGAGAGAGGGAGAGGGAGGGAGGGAGAGAGAGAGAGGGGGGGGGGGCAACAGTTCAAATGCCAGTGTCAAATATGTGTTGGTATTAGTAACTCCTGCCTGCAATGTCAAACAGCTGAAGACAGCATTCATTGTGTAATGTAAAATGGTGATTGGTCCACACAATCCTTTTAGGATGAAGTTGAATAACATTTCTCAAGGTTATCAAAGCAGTTTCCAACAGAGTAGAGCTGAAACTCTGAGCTTCATGACTCCCGCTCATCAGCCAGTTACCTTTCATCATCCTCTGTATGACCTCCAGTGTTAGACGTAGTCTGCATCGAGGGCAGCCCTTCAGAGACCCCCTCGTCTATCGATCCTACACCAAAACAAGGACATAACAGATTTCAGGTAGATCTAGTCTTTCAGGTTACAAGTCTCTCCCTCTCTCATCATTTCCAGAGAAAATGGTTCTGAATCTAATCTGTAGAGTAGAATCTAATCTGTAGAGTAGAATCTAATCTGTATAGTAGAATCTAATCTTACACACAATACCAAACGAGTGAGTTTCAATGAGACTGTCAAGTTGGACAGCCAGGATAGTGGTTTTATTTATTATTTATTTTTATTTTACCAGGTTAGTATCATATAGATTAACAATCTATTTTACAAGGTTAGTATCATATAGATTAACAATCTATTTTACCAGGTTAGTATCATATAGATTAACAACCTATTTTACAAGGTTAGTATCATATAGATTAACAATCTATTTTACAATAGAGACCTGGCTGAAAGAGCAGCACGCAACGTTTAGGGCATAAAACACAAGCTCTACAGTTTAAAACATCAACGTACACATTGAGAAGCAAGAACTTTGGGAAAATGAGGTGCAACTAAGATGTCAAAACGTTGACACTCCCCACTTCAACCTCCATCATACTGTCTAGCGTAGCTTTATACTAAAACAAACTGGTTCAATACTGTTAATCAAGAAATACACAAATCCAAAGCTAGGACATTAGTGAGTAAATTAGAGAGCCCAACCTATAGAGGAGGACTGTGGGCTGATGAGGAGGTCTTCCTGGACCTGTTCACTACAAGGTACTGTCTGCTGGTCACTTAGGGAACTCTGGGACGCACTGATTGGCTGAGAGGAAGTCTCCTGCACTTCCTCGTCGCTGAGCCGCTCCACCTTCACGCGCACATCCTCCTCTGTCGCCGACGACGACGATGCCTTGGCACTTTCACAGGACAGGAAGTCACTCAGTCTGCGGCTCACGTCAGACGGCCCCGCCTGGCACAGAAAATCACCAAACAATAAACTAAAAAACTGGGTGGTAAAATATTGACTCATCATTTGGTCTGGGGGGTGGGGGGGGGTGGGGTGGGGCTAGGCCCTGGAGGATGTCTCACCTGGTCCAGGCAGCGGGGGCTTTCAGGCAGCTTGGGCTTCTCTGTGTGAAACCTGCGGTCGATCCCAAAGGGGAAGGTCCAGGGGAAGGCCAGGGAAGAGTCCACGGGCTGGGGGGCGCTCTCCGTGAAGGAAGAGGGCGAGGGGTTGGGGATCTGGGGGGAGGAGGCGATAGGCAGCTGAGTGGGGCATTTTAAGGGGCTCTGTTCTGGCGACATCATAATGAAGCTCTTGCGCTTGCGGCGCGACTCGCGGCACATGGGGACCATCATGCTGTTCCTCTCCACCACGCTACAGTCGGACGACACCGGCGACAGGCTGCTGTCCAGCGGCGTCAGGGCGCAGGTGGAGCCGGCGGCGCTCTCTGGTCCGGCCAGGGAGGGGTCCAGCGGTTTCTCTTGCGACATGGACCCTCCAGAACTCCACAGGATGCTGGACTTCATGAACTCGGAGCAGGTGCTGGCCACGGCGAACATCTGCATGTAGCTGGCGGCCGCTAGGACGTCGATGATGTTCTCTGTGCTGATGGAGAGGGTGGAGGTGTAGGCGAACTCCAAGAGAGGGGTGAAGCCGCTCACGGTCACATGGTGCAGATCCAACACAAACTTGTCCTCCTCCTCCGGTCGCCCCACCAGTTTGGAGCGGAAGAAGTCGCTACAGCAGGCTAGGACCACCTACAATGAGTTAGATGGAACGAATGACAATTAGATATGGCTGTAAACAGATAATAATGATAATAATAATAAAAATAATGATGATGATGATGATGATGATAGTGTCGGCCTTATTGAGTGGGTATGAGGAATCACCTTGTGGGCCAGAAACAGCTTGTCCTGGACGCGGATGGTAACGTCACAGAGGTGGCCCTCGCTGCGCAGGGCGTTCAGTTTGTCCAGCATCTCCTGACTGTGTGTGGGGGAATTGTGGGTGAAGGTTTTGACCCCCATCATGGAGTCTCCACAGTACTGCTTCTGCTGGGTGTTTTCCTAGATTGGAAGAATGAGACTATTCTGGAGTTTTTCCCGAACATATGACCTAACAAGGAACACCCTCAGGCCCATACAGTACCATGCTCTCGAATCATTAAGATGAAACAAATAAACACATCTGAACATCATAACACAGTCATTATCGAGTGTCATTAAGATCATTACTGAAGTAAAATACTGAATAGGTCTATTCTGGACAGTGATTAACACCTCGTCTAAATCTAGCCTCGCAGACAGCTAGGTTAACCAATGAAGTGCTAATTAACAGACACCATTGTGTGTATCTGGAGATCCCCTACATTTTGGCTATGGCCATGATGACTTATCAACAGAGAAGAGGAACAAATGAACAAACAGAAAGCTAACAAAGGAGTGGAGAGCCAAGAAAAACAGAACTCTGGAAACTCACTCAAACTCTTGATTGGTTTCAGGTCTGTCGTTCCTACAGTAGAATTCCTACACTAGAGCTAGGTGCATCCCAAAGATAAACACAGAATACAAAAACCTCAAGGAAAAACACACTACTAGCTTCGGGGAATCTGGATAACGATGATGGATGAATCAACTAATCAGCTATGATGGATGATTAACTAATCAAAGCTGTGGAGGGAGAGGGGTGGGAGCAAGAGTGGGGTGCTGGAGGGTGACAAGGGTGAGGCAATGAGAAAGGGAGTCGAGTGAGAGAGATGGGTGTTGGAAGAAGAGAGAGAGAGAGAGAGGGAGAGAGGTGGAAAGGAATAGGGAGGGAGAGGGAGAGAGAGAGAGAGAGAGAGAGAGGTGGAGGGTGGAGGAGAGGGGAGAGCAGCAGTAGAAAGCAAGAGGATGAAATGCCAAGTTATGTAACGACAATCAAAGCAGATGCATGGTGGTGAGAGCCAAGTCCATGTGGAGCCCAGGCCGGCACTACAGGATGCAGCACAGCTGTCTGCTGCTGCCGCTAGACATGTGGCTGCTTTGAGGCATGAGATTTTCCATCAAACAAACCCTCTCCTCCTCAAGAGGCTCTGTTAGGGAGAGCTCAGTTCAGCTCCCCTCACCAGAGAAGTAAGGAATACACTCGTGGGCTATGTTGGCCCAGTATAGCCAATAGTGATTCACAGCATGGGCCCTGGATTGAGGTGGTGCTTTCGTGATCCATATTATTCTGTGGTTGGTAATTATTTGTTGTGGGTTTTCAACAATGTAAGCCTAAGTAAATAGTTAGTAGGGTGGCTTATGCTTTTGTTTGTCTACAGGCTCATTCCATCATTGGTTGCTACTATGGTTAAGCCTCAAATAAGTCTGTTTACTGCACCTTTTCCAACTACACTGGACAATGTCCCTCCTTTTACTAAGACTATACTCACACTCCACTCTTTGTAGGTTTCTTGAGGTTTCGCCATACAGAAGGAAAGATGTCGTTAGACGCAACTTGAAACCATCGCAAAACCAGGTGCAACACAAACACTAGAGCAAACAACACAAAATTGCTTTTGTCAAAATTGTGATGTTGTTTATTGAGAAGGGGGCGTGGCTCAGCGTAACCTCACTTGTTTACATCACGTTACAAGCTAGTACACGTTTTGAGCTGGCTGGCAAGACACTTGATGCTGAATAAAATAAATATGTGCATCTCTTCCAAGCTAGATAGATAATGCTAACACGTAAAAGTATTTTCTACCCAATTGCCTGACGTTATTGTAAAAATGTGAACGCAGAAAAAAACGCTCCGCAGTTAGCTAGCTAGCTAAGTAGCAAGCTAACGCGACGTTACCTAGCGTCAAAATACATTAGCTTAGCTGGCTGTGTACAGTGATGTGGCTCTAAACAACGTCTAACTGGGCGAAACAGTTTACCTTCAATTGACAGAAATAGTATGCGATCCGGCCTGTTGTTCTAAATGTTTTGGCCTCGGTTAGTGTAGTCCAATACGGCCGATGTCAACACACCGCAGCCGGGCGTGCAGACAGCACAAAGCAGCGAGACTAGACAGTGAAGAGGGGTTAGTATCCCAGGCACTTTAGCCCGTTCCTTTCATATTCCTTTCGTTTATGAAGCATTCGTTCGCCCGACACAGCTAAATTTGAGATTGTCATTAATATTCGACTTGTTATAAAAGTTTTCACAGCGTTCTTTCCGTCTCGTCAAGGTTCTTTATCCTCCCTCCTTTACAAATCCTTTTTGCACTTTATTTGTCCCATAATGCAACGCGCAGGTTCATTTTACTGTACAAAGCACCTGATTTAGGAAATGTAAGATCATGCAATTATCTCTCATTTTGTATAACATGGCATAGATGCGCATTCAACTTGAACATTACAATTAATTAATTCTTTTTTTTTGTGCAAAATATGATTGTCACACATTTTATTACATACAATGTTCTCAATGATGACGACTTTACCTGGATGACCTGTGTGACACCTACAAGACTTTGATCAATGGTCTTCTTGGTGTTTCATATGTTTCTCACCCCAACAAGTTTCAAAGTTTGTCTCTTCCAACTGTCCTAGGTTAAGTTGGCAAGACAGCATCTCGGCCTAAGAAACAAGAACAGTTAAATAACGTATTATCTACGAGCTGTGCTTGGAACATGATTGCTGCTTGGAAATGACAACGGAAAAAGATGTTAGAATATAATGTCTCTTCTATCCAGGGCAATTATCTCTAATTTCTCTCAGACATAGCTGAAGGTTCATCTCTGAATGTGTTATTGTTAGCCCTGACAGATTCTGGACCAGTTTACGGGACAAGACTTTAATCATGAGGAGGATCTGGGTTTAGTTAACCAGTCTCTGGTTTCTGCTATCTAAATGAGTATTACACAGAAAGACCACTCCTTTCATGCCAGGAGCATTTAGGCAACCTCAGAAATATAACTGATGGGCTTTATTGTTATTTGAATGTTACACAAAAGTCTAGAATTGTCAAGGGCAAGAGAAGCGCATAAGAGATGCTTACTGGAGTTGGAACAGGTGTGGTTATAGTTGCCAGGGGAGCCACAGGTAATTGGGGGAAATTCAGCAATGGCTAGACCCTTTAGCATTATTCATACCATAGACATCATTGATTCCTACTGTACCTGAGCCCAAGGAGCAGATACTCTATCTTCCAGTGGAGGCTGTGGAGGTAGGGCTCATTATACTGCATGGAATAGAATGAGGAATGGTAATAAACGTGTGTTTGATACCATTCCTAATTACATTCCATGTATTAAAATAAGTCCATCCTCTGATTTCTACCTCCACCAGCCTCCACTGGTATCTACTGTTATGTAGGTAGCCAACACCTATCGGGAAGCTCAAGCCCAAGACCTATTATCGTTGACAATCAGAACTGAGCATAAACCTATTGCCCCATACAAAGACTGCACTTTTAACTGTTATGCACTTCTGCATCCACACCCTTTTCATAATCCCATACGTAATCTAGGCCTACAGTGCAACTTGTCAGTATCAATTATGTGTGTGTTGATGTGTTCTCTGTCGTATATATATATATATATGTTTTAATCTATTGTGTAACACCAAGAACATTTCCTAGCAATCATTTAGTAGCAATCATGTATGTGATGTGTAATCATGCTTTCCAATTCTGATATTTCAATGAAGGTGCACATTCACTGTTTACATTCACTACTTGTATAGATTTATAAAAGGAAGGGGGAAAAAGCAGATGATTCAATGCTTACAGCATAATATAATTAAATGTGTTGTATTTGACCATTTTATTGTATACATATAAAACTCCAAGACAGCAGCATTTGAAAATATGTTATAATTTCATGACCATGGTAAAAACTTTACAAAAATAAATAGCTTTGAAAGGAAGCTGTAATAATAAAATAGTATGGTCCTTCACTGAAGGGATACAATTGTTTTGTCTCCGTTGCTTTATGACATACTGTACTTACACAACTGGAATGATACATCAAATATACTGTACATATATAGTTATCTGATAAACAATAGAGCAGTCTTTGCATATTAATTAATAATAACATTTCTATACATGAAATATGAAATTGTTTATAAATGGAGTTATCCTGTATTGAAACACAGATGCAAATTATGTTGCACCTTTCGATCTTTAGACTTTTACTATCATACATCTCTACATTGACATTGGTTGCGTTTCATGTCCTCTGGAGTGTGTCCATATTATGTTCAATATAACTGCATTAAAACATACTTGGTTGGGAAATAACTAAACAAAGGTACTGGACAGAGGAACAGTCCCCTGTTACACTGGTTTGGCTTGGATCAGATTCCTGACCAGTCATTGTACAATAAACTAAACATTTCACACAAAAAAGTGTTAACTCAAACTGTTGTTTCTGAATGTTTAACTAATATCTCTTTTGTAACAAAAAATGCTCAAAGTTAGAAATCTGTCAGGATAGACCTATCTAGCTGTGTTATAATAATTATTAAGATTGAACAACTAAATATTAATCAGTATTACAAATCATTCAACAGCAATTAGATAATACAATGATTTTGACAGAGAATGCAATTTCTGTAAACACAAACTCACTTTTAGAAAATGTGTCATTTTCCTAGAAAATGACAGAAAAAGGAACAATTCTTTTTTTCTCCATATGGTGTAAAAGCCCTTTTACTGCAGCACAGATAAGTTGGTGTCTTACAATGGTAATCACCACACTGTAGCAGTAACAATATGCTTTTTCAAAACTCTATCAGCTCAGTTAATCTGTTGGCTCAACGTATCACTATGGGTTCTGTGGAAGCTAAATGGAGGTATATTTTCACTGCATTGGTGCTTTACAGCAGGTTTCATGCAAAAGCACATGCACAAGCACAAACAGACACACACACGCACACGCACACACACACTCAAACACACACACACACACACACACACACACACACACACACACTCAAACACACACACACACACACACACACACACACACAAACACACAGTACTTCATCTACTATCTACTGTACTAGCTACAAAGCAACAACTCTTGTACATCCTGAGGTAGATCTCTATTGTTTCAAACGTCAATAGTGGTTGTAACACATCAACAAGCCATGATGTAATAACACGACTGGGCCGAATGCACCGAGACATGTTGTGGTTGGTTAGTGCACTCTTCACTCTCAAACTAGGCCTCTCCTTCTCCAGTCCACGCAGTTCTAGGAGAGGTTCTAAGTGCCGTAGGAGAGAGGGAGCAATGGGTCGTTGTTTCTGGATGGATCCTCTTGTCTTCGTGTTCTTCATAAGCACTCTTGATTAAGGCACTCTCCAGACACAGGCTGGGGCTGCTTGTTAGAGTCACACTTGTCCGACTCCACGGTCTTCCCTGTGTAGTCTATACAGAAGACGCTACGTCTGCGCTCGCCCTGACCGCAAGTTCGTGAGCAGGATGACCAAGGACCCATCTGCCATATGGGGCAGGGCAGATCCCCGCAGGGTCTGATGTCTGTGGGCTTCAGGTGCCTGTCACAGTGGCTTGACATGAAGCCGACATTGTCCCGGCATTCCACGTTCCTCCTCGACCACCCAGAGCCGCAGCTCTTGGAACACTCCGACCATTCCCCCAACTTCCACTCAGGAACGCCGAAGGGCTGGATCATATGCAGTGACCCCGACGACCCTGATGACCCCTTCCTCTCTTTAGACTTCGTAAAAGAGACTTCTTTGGGGATGAAGAAGGTGTATTTGACCTTGGGTGGAGAGGAGTCTCCGGCTGTGGCCAGCAGTTGGATGGTGATGGCCTCTCTCAGCTGTCGGAAGCTCTGGATTCTCTCCAGGGTGGTGGAGGAGCCACTGTACTTCAGCACCGCTCCAAGTACAGGGATATCCTGCTCTACAGTGGAGACGGAGAAGTTACCGTTTAGGATATAGGCTCCGCTCTCTCTCTTCACAGCCAGGTAGTTACCATCATGTTTGATTCCTCGGTGGCTGCGTTGCTTGATGTCAATGTTGGTTGCCCCGACAGGGATGGTGATGATGTCACCGTATCCGTAACTGAAACAACAACAAAAACATCTGGCTTGTTACTATGGTAATCATATCAGTAACACAAAAGAAAACAAACACGGCCATTGCTATGTAATTGCAAAGCATTTACAGCCTATTAATACGCCAATACAATGTTTGTTAGTTATGACAGTGTTACCACACAAGTTTAGAGCAAGCAGTTTTTTAACACACTTATTTTGAGTCTTTACAGTAGGTTTGTATTCTTCAAACCTTACACAAAACAGATAAAACATAATACACGGCACTATTTCTGTATACTTACAGGGCTTTGTTGTGTGACCCAGTGATCTTCCTGCAGCTGAGGCCACTCCCACCACACACACCACACTTGTCCAGCCTCTTGTTAGAGCCAATCACATGGTCGCAGCCTGCCTTGACACACTGGCCTTGGACACACACAGACGTGGTGTCTGGACCACAGGTGGTGCCATCGATTACCTGTACAGAACAGGTACACACCCAGTTTGAAAGACATAGGTAACAGTACGCCAAATCATCAAGTAAGTTGTACTTTCAATCTAGACTTTCTTGAGCTGGAGTCTCCATTGCAAAGACCTGAAAGACTAACCTAATGGTAGGCTAAACAAGAGACCCTAATAAATATAAATAACAATAAGATAAAAACAATAAGGTTTTATTTTGAGTGACTGTACTGTACCTTGGCCTCGAACACCTTGAACTCACTGCTGGTCCGCGACCTGCAGAAAAGTTTACACCTGTCCCGAGGAGACACCCCAGCGTACTTAGGGATCCACTGCTTGATGTTGCCATGGTAATCCAGGTAGTAGGGGCTGTTGTACTTCTCACACTGCTCCTCCCTGAAGCTCTTACCTAAAGTAAATAAATAATAATAATCATTTATTTATAAAGCACTTTTCATAATACAAGCGTAATCTCAAAGTGCATAAAATAAAAGATAAAATAGAAAAATTGTTAAACCAAAAAAAACATGGCGCGCTAACAAATAAGATGTGATAAAGTAGCACAATATGACAAACCTAAACATTACACTGATGGCACTGATATCAATCAATCAATCAATCAATCGAAATGTTTGTATAGCGCTTTTTTCACAAATAAATTGTCTCAAAGTGCTTTACAACAAGAACAATACAAATGAGCAGAAAAGTAAATTGAAATCTGATGTGAAATTCACTTGTACACAAGTTCACAAGTGTCCAGACTTACTGTAATCTAAAGTAAACGTATAAAAGTTACTGTATTGCATCATGCCAAATTCCAACAGATAGGGTAATAGATTCAACTTAGCATAAACAGATAAACATTACCAGAAAGTCAAATTAAATTGATTAAAAAAAAAGGCATTTTATAGAACAAACAACTGTAGTCTTACAGTACTTGTTCTTCTATCAGTGGAGGCTGGTGGAGGTGACTTACCATAATTGTCCTCACACAGCTGGGCTTGGCAGGACTGGTACTGGGCTCTCTGGCCCTCACAGTACCGTCCTCCGTTCTGGGGTACCGGGTCAGTACACTCCCTGTAGGAGAACTCCACTCCTCCACCACATGTTCTAGAACACTGTTGCCATGTTCCCCACGCTCCCCAGCCTCCATCCACAGCCACCTAAAATAACAGAACAGAACCAAGCAGGGAGATCAGTGCCATGGAAATGCCAGCAGTACGTTTTCCTCCCATGTGAAGTACTGTAGCAGGCCAAATGAAAACACTATAGCCACATGGGGTGTGGTAGAACCCAAAGCCGCAAAATGTTTTGGCGTAAAATATCTAATTTGGTGGCCTCTTGTCAATAAAGTAGCTGGCCGCATACAATGGGAGGTAGGAGTAGTAGTATGGGTCGGCTATTTGGCTTGTGGCTGGTGCTTAAGGGCTGTCCGTCCAACGCCATGACAACTGGAGCCATCCAACCCCATGCCAGAACGTGGGTAAGACTGGGCTGAAGCCTCAGGGGCTGTTGGCGTGCCAGGATGAGGGTAAGACTGGGCTGAGGCCTCAGGGGCTGTTGGCGTGCCAGGATGAGGGTAAGACTGGGCTGAAGCCTCAGGGGCTGTTGGCGTGCCAGGATGAGGGTAAGACTGGGCTGAAGCCTCAGGGGCAGTTGGCGTGCCAGGATGAGGGTAAGACTGGGCTGAGGCCTCAGGGGCTGTTGGCGTGCCAGGATGAGGGTAAGACTGGGCTGAGGCTCAGCACGCGTCTGCTGTCAGTCTCACACATTCCTGGCACATGTGTCACACCACTAGCAGAACCCACCGTGGTGTACTTGGCAAGGCAAACGTAAACCAGTGTGTGTGTGTGTGTGCGTGTGTGTGTGTGTGTGTGTGTGTGTGTGTCTGTGTGTGTGTGTGTGTGTGTGTGTGTGCACGTGCGTGCGTGCGTGCGTGCGTGTGTGTGTGTACAGTATTTGCAAGGAGCTATAAGTCTCTAAACTGCCAGCACATCTAAATTCATACATTGACTTCAGTGACACATAATAAAGTGCCTGTCTAATAAAAACAATGGAGACACATACCAGGCATGGCTGAGACAGAGTGTAGATGTGTGTGTGTGTGTGTGTGTGTGTGTCCAAATTCAACATGGCCATAAGCCTAGCTGTTCTACAAGACCTAATAAGGTAAAGATTTCAGAGTCTCACCTTTGGCACCATGACCTCATGTGTGGCCATGCAAGCCCCATCCAGACAGGTCATGTTGGGGGCACAGGTTGTGCCATCTGCCCAGGGCAAACTGCCATTCCTTGTAGTGCAATGGGGCTTGCCCTCCTCACGACACCACAGCTGGCTACACACTTCACTGTCAGAGTAGAGAGATACACACACATTCTAATTCTCATTCCCGTTCAGATTTATACTTAATGTATGTTAAGATTTAGAGAACCGTATCGCCATACAACATATAGTATGCATCTTAGTTGTTGGGAACTTATCTTTGGTGGTCTGTATTAATCAGCAACCACATTGTACAACTGGTCAAACAGTACACAAACCATTCACACAATACATACATTCAACACTAAACACATATCTACACAATACACACAAAGACTCAAAAATGAACTCTGACCTATCAGTGATGTTCGGGCAGTGGACAAACTCCTCCCCGAACATCTGCTGGCACTGGCGGTCCAGATTGTATATCTGGCCAGGCATTTCTCTGGGAAAGGGCAGGATGTTCTCTGGGGCATCTAGGAGGCAGTCACCTGTGGGTACATCAAGTATAGAAGAGCTCTGTTAGAAAAAACAAGGGAAAGACAGAATAGAGGCGCTTCCTTGGTTCACTCAGGGGAGGCTGGTGGAGGTAGAAATTGGAGGCGGGCTCATTGTAATGCATGGAATGGAATGAGATAGCATTCCTGTGTTTGATACCATTCCTCATTCCTTTCCATGTATTACAATGAGCCCGCCCTCCGATTTCTACCTCCACCAGCCTCCCCTGGTTTCACTGTAGACATTAAACCCAAATAAAACCCTCACACAGGCCCCTGTGTTTACATACAAAGCAGTAATGATCTGTTAGAACAAAATCTATGAGCTTTAATGTAGATCTTGTCGTTGGCCTCCAATGATTAGAACAAACAGACGTTCTGAGTTACATAACCTTTCATTGGAATCATTGTTGAGCTGATAAAAAACATATTTGCTTTTTTTTTTGTTTTGCTGACGGCAGCTGTTCAGTTTGGCGGGTGAGAACGGAAACCTCCTCATTGTGACTCAGAGGAATGGAAGGCTAGGTTGAAAATGATACAAATTGTAAAATAAATACTTTACAGGAGGACACACACATATTGTCTTGGTGAAACTGCATTACGTATAGAAGCAACGAAGAAGACTGAGAATGTGAGGCGGGGACCTCTCCACAGAAGAGTCAAAACATACAGTCATTTTCACAGAATATAATTTGTGATAAAGGAGCAAGTTTAAGCAGGAGAGGTGGTGTAATGGAGAATATACTAGTAAAAACATTGTAACCGGGAGTTGTTGTTTTTTTTCTACCATGGTCCAACCCCCTAATAACAGTCCATGGCCTTTGTGGCAGTGTTCCATCTGGCAGGGACTACAGGATTCTACCAGAAACGGCTGGGTTTTACATTTACTCATGGGGCACTCAAGGTTTGACATCTGATTTAAAGGCTCTCCGCTTCACAGTTCTACATCAAATCATGTCTGGGTGCATTATGAAGTCACATGTGTCTATAGCATTTACGTGATTTGAGTTGCTGTGTGTGTGTGTGTGTGTGTGTGTGTGTGTGTGTGTGTGTGTGTGTGTGTGTGTGTGTGTGTGTGTGTGTGTGTGTGTGTGTGCGTGTGTGTGTGTGTGTATACAACAAAACCCAGTTCTCAACTGAATTGTTGTCTAACACCCTGATGAAGGTCTGTTGACCGAAATGTTGGAATCTTTCCATATAAATGTGAAGTAGCAAGAAAGCCAGTGTGCTCAGATTTCTTCCCATCTATTACCCCATCTATTACCCCATCTATTACCCCATCTATTACCCTATCTGTTGGAATTTGGCATGATGCAATACAGTAACTTTTATGTTTACTTTTATACGTTTACATCAGATTACAGTACGTCTGGATACAGAATGTACTATATTAGCGTATTTCACATCAGATTTCAATTAACTTTTCAGCCCTTGTTTGCAAGTTTCTTCCTTTTCTAAATGTTCTGTGTGTGGTACAGTGTTTGGTATTGTTTCTCAGTGTTACTGTACCTACCATGTCCGTTGTCGAAGAACTCAGTAGTGTACAGTGCGCTGCAGGGAGACCAGGGGAAGGTCATGTTGAGGTGGATGAACAGGGGAGCCATCATGTGATGCCCACCCAGCTCACCAAACAGCCTCTTGCATGTCTTGGAGTCGTCATGGGGCATACTCAGCACATGACCTGGAGGATGACAACACTGTATCATCATACTGATAGCACATGGCCTAGAGACACTGTATGGTACAGGGTTTTGGCCACAAGGTGTGTATGTCGCTGTGTGTGTGTGTGTGTGCGTGCGTGCGTGCGTGCGTGCGTGCGTGCGTGCGTGCGTGCGTGCGTGCGTGCGTGCGTGCGTGCGTGCGTGCGTGTGTGTGTGTGTCGATGTGTGTGTGTGTGTGTGTGTGTGTGTGTGTATGTTGATGTGTGTGTGTGTGTGTGTGTGTGTGTGTGTGTATAGATATGTTTTGTTATTATACAATGCATTACAATATGCAGTTATTACAGTGCTATTACACATGTATAAGTTGCCTGCAGTTCACATACCGAGCTCATGGGCTGCAGTGAAAGCAGCTTGAAGACCGTTGTCCTCAATGACGGAGCAACTCCTCTTAGGATCACACATGGTCCCCACGTCAGCCACCCCTAGAGTATCGCAGCTCTCATGGCCACAGATATCCTGCAACACACAAGAGAAGTGTGCCAAACTGTCATTCTACACACTGTTTCTATGAATCTTGAAAGACTGTTTTCTATATGTTTATGTTTATCATTCAATAATTGTTTTGTTTTGTTTTTATTTTATTGTTCTTCTATCTTGATTACTTTTATTGTGTCCCTTTTATCGGTAAAGTGGGTTCAAATAAACGTCCAACTTGAAACATCTCATTGAGGGAAAGGCTGACAGGGATGTCATACATGTTGAGAGTTTCTATTTGGTACCCATGAAAGGCTGAATATGAGCATTTTCTTGCAGTGTTCTGTTAATCATGGGTTGTTTTCACTGTCTTGTCAGAGAGCCACAAAAACATGTTTGTCAATGTTTCCATCATAAAAAATAAAGCAATTAATAATATTGGCAGGCAGACTATAGAAGAACTATGATGTGGGGACATTAACTGTGTGCTATCAGAGATGTATTTCAACAACCATGTCTTGCCAACCAGAACATTCCCTTCACATGCCTTTGGCTCTCTGTGACAGAGATAAATGTTTCCTGGACCTACGACCCAAACCACCAGACATAACCGTCCATGATTGAAAACACATCTGGACCTCGAGCTGCCTCTGGATTACACCCAGCGTGTGTACACCTTGTTCTGCAGACCTGAGCATCAGTCACAGCAGACCGCATGTGAAGAGCCAGGAGAATCTCTTTGGTTCAGGAACTGCAACAGACTGCTTGCCATGTGCCAAACGGTTCCATTCAAGCCCCAGTGTTTTGGGGTTTACAAACACTTGTGCGTTCTCTTGTTCTGCAGAAGCATTAGTCATTGCAGTTGACCGCATGTGCAAAAAAGCCTCTTTTCATGACTTCAGTTTTTGGGTTTACAAACACTAGTGGCTTCTCTCGTTCTGCAGAAGCATTAGTCATTGCAGAAGCCTGCATTTGCAAAAACGCCTCTTTTCAAGGCTATAGTTTTTGGTTTCAAAACACTAGCTGGTGCCTTCGCTTGTGGCGAAGGCATGCGGGACACATTCCAGGGCAGGTCAAGTTCAGGCCAGCTGTGCACGCATGCCATACCCTGACCATTTTAAGAGGTGTCATCGCGTCTAGTCTGATTTGTAGCGACACTAAAATTAGCTCATAACTAGGGGAGCCTTCAGTCCTATAGGTTTCAAAGCACATCCCAATTGGTTGATGGAAATTAAACAAAAACTAATGGGCCAAACCATTACTCACTCATCACATGGGCCAAACAATCATGTCTCACTGCATGCGCACATGTATTGTATCATACTCCTTAGATAACTCATAACATTCCAATGCATCGGACTATTAACAACGCTACACTTTAGGGGGGGGGTCTTTAGCGCAGGACTAGGTTTTACGTGGGTGCGGGCAATTACAATTATTATAATTTTTCTTCTTCTTCTTCTTCTTCTTCTTCTTCTTCTTCTTCTTCTTCTTCTTCTTTTCATTATTATTATTATTATTATTATTATATTTATTATTATATTTATTATTATTATTATTATTATTATTATTATTATTATTATTATTATTATTATTATTATTATTATTATTATTATACCTTTATCTATACTGGGGTGTCCCACTGAGACCAAGGTCTCTTTTTCAGCTGAGCCCTGATTACATTCAAATACATTCTATTCAAATGACATTGCACTACATCAGCCTGCTACAAACAATACATGACATTCCATTAGCTTATGTCATCCTCAGTCTCAGTACAGTACATACCTCTCTAGTGAAGAGCAGAGCTGTGTCATAGTGCTCAGGGTGTCTATGGCTGGACGGGTTGAAGAGCTGTTGCCAGGAGCAAAAGTTCCGGAGTGCCACCCCTCCGTTGCTGGACAGAGCTGGACCGACCTCCTCATCTTGGACCACCAACATCTTCACCACCACCATATGGACCGAGTTCTTTATACTGGGGTGTTTGTAGAGCTGGGCGGCCATTGAGACCAGGGTTAGGACATAGTGCTGCAGAGAGAAGGGGTAAACACAGGTTGTTAGGAATAGATGGATACATTAGAAGAATAGATAGATACATTAAGAGAATGGACAGATAGATTAAGAGAATAGACAGATAGATCAGAAGAATGGACAATAGATAACACAGGTCATTAGAACTGCCTAGTGCCCACCAGGCAACATCACTAGGGTTGATTTAAACTCTGGACATGGGGATTACATCATTTCCTCGGTTTTTCAGAATCCATAATAGGTTTATGTGTCGGAAACACATAAATCGTCCTTATCTGTTTGATAATATGATGATGTGAGCAAGTCCTAAGGAATGCAGAACAGCGTTGCTGCCAAATAATTCCCCCGACCTTATCCAAGGTTTTGTCTATTTCATCACTTGGTTGGAATTGGAAAATACTAAGCCCACGCATTTCTCACATACTCTATACGCATTCTTTCGTTTTCAAGTCATTCTCAGTTCATCGGAATTAGAACGTCCATTGAGAGAAGGAGCAGACAATCTGGACTAGTATGGTTTACACCATGAATGTCAGACACATGGAAGAAATATTTCATTGATGATGAAGAGCAACACCTCGGACCACATTTAGTGAGCAGGTACATTGTTGTATTCCTAATTGTTGGATTGGTTGGATTGAATAACGACCAAAAACTAAGCAAAATAAAGAAAACGTGTGTGCAACAATATGGTTAGTATCAACATAATATGTCCTTAACCTTTAAATAAATTATGTTGCTTTAATTAATGATATGGTAGGCTTTATCAATCAAAGATGCTCAGGATAAGGTGCAGTGCTAGACTGTGCTGCCCCACAATCGAATATATCCCACCTTTATTTCATCTCCATAGAACTGAGTCATTGATGAGTCTGCGACCACCAATGTCTCGATGAACCGCGGTGCTGATATGAAGCGTTTCCCCCGTCGATGTCCGTACGCATCATTTTCCTCCTGCGTAAAAGTGTCCCCGTCAGTTTCTTCAGCTATCTCCTCACTATCTTGATCAGAGAGAGTCTGAGCAGCATCATTTGATTGCTCAGTGGACATCCTCCTTTTGATAACATGTAACTGTCCAGTGGATCCCTCTTGTCTCCCCGCGCCGAGCAGTTTCGGCTCTATCAAATACTCATTCCCTTCTGTTATAAACGATCCAATGATGCCGTAACACAGACTGACAGCAACAACGGAATCTTGATTATGGTCCACGTTACCTGAATAGAAACAACTTCTCAAGTCTCCCTCCATCTCCTCTGTCATGTTTATATGATTGTGCAGATCAGTCTTAGCATCAAAGAAATGGGCACCCTGGGAACCTGAACTGCTGCGTAAAGTGTGGAGATCTTTTGCTTTGATGCGTTGAATCCGTAGAGAGGGTGCTAAAAAACTTGTATCCGGGCTTAAATTCAAAGTGAAATCTTTGCCAAAGGCACTGAGTCTGAAACTCGGCTGTTCCTCACTTCTTTTCCAGAAACGACCCTTGCTTCTTCCATTTATCCGGACAGGTACAATATCCTCAGATTCCAACGCTTTGGAAAGTGCCGTGTTGATTACGCACAGAGCTAATATAACAAAACAAACCGTTTGACACATTTTCTGAACAGGGCAATTGCAGCCACAACGAGGAAATAATTAATACAAGATCAACTTTCAAAGAAATGTTCAGTATTCGTTCTCTTCAAAGACAGCCCGTGCACATACATTCGCCAAAAGGTTGCCTCTAAATTGTCTGCAATCGGTTGAAAATCTTTTATCACTTTACAATACTGCGTCAGCGACCGCTCCTAAATAATCTCTCGTTACTGTTTCAATAATAATTCTCCAGTGCTGAGTTGACAGTCTTGGTCCAAACGGATTGATATTTTTAGCCTAAGTGTGTGATCCTAATAATTACTACAACTATATGGCAAAGCTAAAATACAGCTCTAGTTCTACCACTCAGCACCACCACCGAATACTGGAGGAAGCACTGGTATTTATACTCTCTGGTCTTCCCTGGACATACGCGGTTTATTTCTGATATCCCTGTTTGCTGGAAATTCTCCTCCCACTCGAACCTCATGAGAAACACTTGGATAAAACGGACCCAATGAGAATGGACCGACACTCCCCCCTTCTGAAATAGCTGCCGGCTGACAACCTTGCGACTATTATTAACTCGGCACACACATGCTATGGTAACAGTGGGACACCCATACTATGCATAGTTTAGGGTCCGGTCAGTTATTTCTGAGCTTGCACGTGATTGACAGTAGCCTAGGCTACAGAGAAGCCCCCTGCAGAAAAGCTGCTTTCTTCTTCACAAAAGAACACGGTCACGGTAACCTACATCAATAAAGGAGTCTGCCTGAAATAAATTGGTAACATTTTGCAGCTTGTTTCAGAGCTTACAGTAAATTACCTTTACAGAGCACTGACATTAGCCTTATGACCTGGAGTTCCTATTATGTCACGATTTGTATTTCCAAAAGGCTACATATTTAACAAATGCTTTGCTAATTGACACATATGCAAATTTGGCTAGGCATTGGGCCACAAGTGTGTTTTAATGACGTGGTTAGGAGCATTGAATTAGTCACAAACATATCCACCACAAGGTGGCAGCATCAGATCATAAACACATCCCGATGCGCATTACCCGCGGAGATGACCAAGAGCATATTTTGCTGCAGGCGCAAACAGGTGTCGCCCTTGTCTACACTAAGTAGCTAAACTTCATAACAAAACTGGAAGTTATGATGGATATATAACAATAACACAAACCCCACCAAAATTCGATATTGGGTGGACATGTTTGCAACGGGGGTCGGAATGTAGTCCTATTGCTATCCATGGTCCTGAAGCATCTTATCCAGGGGGTAGGATGCGAAGGTTTAGTAATATAAGTATTTTGGTGACTAATAACTAACAGATTAATTCGGATATTAAAGTGACATCAATATATCATCAAACTTGGATATACGAGTGAACCTTTTACTCTGGTCTTATGCTTTGGTGATGAGCGCATGACCCATGCCGAGCCTCAGCAGGACTCTTGGCTCGAGCCCCCAGGGTTCCAATAAGTGGGCGGAGACGCATCAGCTCGTGCCACATGTTGGATAGTGATAATAATATTTGGAGAGCTACAAGTGGCTGCGTTCTGCAACATAAACCTAGAGGCATGTCCAACGGGCTCCTCCCAGCACCACCCCAAATTTCAGATGACAATTTGTATGTTTATGCTTGACTCTAAAACTCACAAGCCACAGAGAACAGGCTGGTGTAAGTGGAGTGGTAAGATGGGAGAAGAGGATCGCATCTTTTGGTCTTTCATCCTCTAAGGACGCACGCCACAGCGGCTCTGCGCTACACAGCGAGCTTGGATTATCAATATCGCATGCAGATGTTGAACTATACTGTTAACGATACTATCGGACTTGTCGATAAACAATAGGCTACTTTCTGTGTAGCCTGCACTTGGAGCAAAGATGTCTATGTTTATTAGAAGCCTTTTTATTTCTATATTTGTTTTATTGTGTGCCAAACTGAACCATTGCATGGAAATAGATTTTTGCATACCTATTCACCTAGATCAACACAATTTGGAAAAATATCTTAGTCAACGAGGGGAGAGAATGAATGACCAACAAATTATTTTAAAAATAAATGCTTTCACACAGGAGTTTTATCTCAACCTTATCCCGGACTCTAATTTCCTAGCCACCAACATGCCTGCTGCTGACAGCGAGTCTTCTGCAGCCTCAGAGCTGCGGCGCTGCTTTTACTCCGGTGATGTCAACGCAGACCAGGATTCATACGCTGCCTTGAGTATCTGTAAAGGCGTACACGGCGCATTTTCTTACCAGGGCATGGAATACTTCATTAGTCAAATCGGAAACGAGGGGGCATCAGGATATACAAATAGTTTTGAGGGGATGACACATGTCATACGCCGCCGGGGACGCGCCAATTCCAGTGGCAACCCTGCCAACAGGTGCGGTGTCGGAGGTTTGAACCCTAACATCTCCGGGTCTCTGGAGAAATACAAGCCTATGAAAGAACTACGGATTGGCAGCCTGACTGAAACTGTGTTGAAAAGCATTGGTAGATCTAAAAGGTTTGCTTCGATTCCTCGATTCGTGGAGGTGCTTATCGTTGCTGACGAGTCTATGGCCAAATTTCATGGTGATGACTTGAAACATTACCTATTGACCCTGATGTCGGTTGCGGCGAGGCTTTACAAGCACCCCAGCATCCTCAACTCTATAAACATAGTGGTCGTTGGGTTCATGGTGATCAGCGAAGTGGACAAAGGACCCAAGGTAACAAGTAATGCAGCTCTCACTCTGCGCAACTTCTGTTCCTGGCAGAAGAAGTTAAACAAGCACAATGACAAGCATCCTGACTACTGGGACACTGCTATCCTATTTACTAAACAGGTAAGGAGGGAGGATCTTCATCGACCTGTCAGTATAACATACGATAGAATATAATAAAATACTTATATCTGCCAGGAAAGTTAGCTCACATCAGTGCTAGCGGATGAGAGTGGAATAATATCCTGATGAGTCATCAGTTATATCCATTTGGTATACGTCTGATTACTGCACCCCAAAAAATAATCCATGCGCAAATTGCTTACCAAGATCTTTTTCCTAGACATATGCCATATCGCAAATGTGTTGCATATTGCTCATGGTTGTATTAGAGGATAATCTGTTCTATTATCTGTTTTGGGTAATTAATGCCATTGCCAATCACCCCATTTGACTGAGTTCAGAGATAGCACAGGTAACATGCCAGAGGGTTTTAAACTCAAATGGAATGGGAGGAATCCATCTCTGAGTGATGATGTAGTCATTTCCAGCGTGTAGTCCCGCCCCTCAGCCCACAGCCTCAGACTCTGAGTCCTATTCGGCTCAGTTCCAGTTATTGCACTACTGGATTAAGTTATTGCACGAATAGAAGTTGAAGTTATTGCACTAATATATTGCACACACCCCTGTTGCACAGTCCATGTTTGTTGCACAGTCGAATAATTTTTTTGTTTGTTTGTTTGTTATGTTGAGTCAGTGGAGGCTGGTGGAGATAGAAATCGGAGGACGTGCTCATTGCAATGCATAGAACAGAATGAGGAATGGTAGCCCTCTGAATTCTACCTCCACCAGCCTTCCCTGTATTCAATAGAATATATCAGTGATAACCAATAACATATCATATCATAGAACAGAAGAAAAAAGAAAAGACTTGTCCACAGAATGTACATGGAAATGTTCCTCTGGCTTCATATCAACATGACAGACATAAGAGACAAACATAAACTGGTGTCTGAGCTCTTTACTGGATGTAAACCTAACCCAGTGTGGTGTGGCAGATAGATTATCAATGGAAAACCCCTTTATTTGTGGTGAAGACCTCCTTTTGTGTTTGTGCTTTTGTATTTCAAAACAATGTACAATAAAACGCAGAAAAGAGAGATGATTAGGAAATCATAAGAACCAAGGATAAGAACCAAGTGTCTTAATGGTTAGTATGTTACATTGTGTTAATATTGTACCATGGAAAAGCACTCTACGGGTCACTGCTATTTGACCATATTAAACCAACAGACAATTCATTCTCCATGATATAACCACTGGCAGCATAGTTTAATAGGGGGAAAACGTGCTTCGGGTGTATGCCTGCTGGGGGAGAGAGAGAGAGGGGGGGGGGGGGGGAGGGAGGGAGAGAGAGAGAGAGGGAGAGAAGGAGAGAGGGAAAGCCAGAAAATCAATCATTTGAAACAAACAGTCTGCAGTATTTGTTCTGATATTGACCATATAACCTGTGGTCAATATCAGAACAATTTGTTCTGATATTGACCATTGACCGATTGAGATAAAACCGATTTTCTTAGTGAAAGAATGATCTCTCAGGAAAGATAAGACAAAATGACACATGATCACACACCTTCCCACTTCATGATATTACCCAGCTCACCCCTTCATCATCATCATCATCATCATCATCATCATTTGTCTCCTCTGTATCAGGACCTGTGTGGAGCCACCACCTGCGACACCTTAGGCATGGCCGACGTGGGGACGATGTGTGACCCTAAGAGAAGCTGCTCGGTCATCGAGGACGACGGACTCCCCTCAGCCTTCACTACAGCTCATGAACTGGGTGAGTCCAGAAGATCTCCTTCTGCTGGTGTATGGTTCTAGTCTAGAAGACAGCTCTTGTTGATTTGCCAGACCGAGGAAAGGGAGGTGAACAAGTGAAGTCTACTAGATGACTAGGTGTTGATGATGTTCTTATGTTCAAAGTAGACTCTGGGATTATGACGTCGTGCCAGGAAGTCACAGCAACTTTTACCGTAGATATTTGGAGTGAGTAAAGATGTGACCAACGGTAGGCACTCGTTGGATGTCGTCGAATGTGCACCGTCATGATATGTGTGCCAGAGTTGATTGTCTCCTCTTGTTTCTTGATCATCTCCGTTTTGTTATCTCTGGTAGCGCTGCCTTGCTCTTTTCCCATTGACGTCATATCCCAGAGTCTACCTTTAACATTATCTTATATGTGGTTCTATGACTTAGATTACAATGCACAAGTAGCCTGTGTTTGGTAGTTGTTCTGTACACGCACAATGCAACACTCCTTCAACCAGAATCTAAATCAAACGTTATTAGTCTGACGAAAATAAACCATACATAATCATAAGCTGTATTCACATGTGAACTGCCCTAGGACAGGGTTCTCTTTCAATCCATGCATGTGCAAGATTAGGTTTGATTACCAATTCTAATCTGTCAGATGTGGAGAGAGAGGGGGGGGGGGGTTGGGGGGGGTTGGGGGGGGTTGAACATACTGTAGTTGAACTCTCCCTCTCTCGTGCCTCCTTTGATGCTATTAAATGCCTGCCATTCAGACGGCGCTCTGGTTGACACTAAAGGCACTCCCATCAGGCATGGCGTTATTAATGACTCCCCTGGTCATGTGACAGTCGCTGTCAAGTGTTTTCAATCAGCACTGTGAAGCTGTGAGGGGGGTGGTGAGGCAGTTCTGCCCCCCAGACCAGATGGGAGAGTACTACCACATGTCGGACGCCTCTAGGGAGGTATTGGCTTACAGTGCCAACATATATGAAGTAATCATACAATTCCCCTTCGTGATGGTTCTATATCAGCGGAGGCTGGTGGAGGTAGACATCGTTTGATCCCATCGTTTGATGAAATTCCTCATTCCATTCCATGCGATGAGCCCGTCCTCCGATTTCTACCTCCAAGTCTCCACTGTTCTATATCATCATATTCTACATAGAATTCATTAATGCTTGTACAAGGAAATGACTGTGTCTTGGGATCAGATTCCTCTGTGACATTTCTGTACTGTATTCACTGACCATTAGAGTAACTTACCTTAGTATTAACACTGTATGGACACATACATAATGATTGAGTTATTATAACATTGTAATTGCACAGTACTAGAATTAAGCAGGTTTTTTTTATCACACAAATGTGATAGGGACCAGTGGAGGCTGGTTGAGGTAGAAATTGGAGGACAGACTCATTGTAATGCATGGGATGGAATGAGGAATGGTATTAAACACCAGAATGAGGAATGGTACCAAACACACATGTTTTATACCATTCCTCATTCCGGTGTTTGATACCATTCCTAATTCTGTTCCAGAGCCTGTCCTCCGATTTCTACCTCCACCAGCCTCCACTGCTAGATACTCGCTGGGCCAAATCATGTTCTGATGGTCTTGTGCTGTGCTGTTCTTCAGGCCATGTGTTCAACATGCCCCATGACAATGTGAAGGCCTGTGAGGAGGTCTTCGGCAGACTGAAGGATGACCACATGATGTCACCCACCCTCATCCAGATTGACCGCAACCATCCCTGGTCTGTGTGCAGCGCTGCCATCATCACAGACTTCCTGGACAGAGGCCATGGTCAGTCAGCCACTTCCTGTGTCTAATGTTACTGCCGTCATTATCATTGCTTTCCAGGCGTTCCTACAGTACATTGTGCGCTGCTGCACAGATCAGTAGGTTGCTGTATAATATTTGCCAAATCTCAAAAGTCTTTCTTTGATTCCTCGCGTCCTCTATCCTTGCATCCCTCAGAAAACTCATTGGAGGAGGTGGTCTGGAGTTCCTCCCCTCAATGTGTTTTTGAGAAGGAGGTGAGGAGAGAGGACATAAGGAATCAAGGAAATACTTTTGAGATTTGACCAATGAGTTGGTCCTTCAGATGTTTGAAGCACGACTGCAATAAAGGCAACCTGAGACCCTAACGTTCTAGAACCTCTGGAACATGGTCACAATTAGTTTTCAGCCCCACAGACAAACTAAGCAAATTGTACAATTAGAGAATTGCACATCTGAACAGTTCAAACAATTAGCAGTAATATAGCAGTAATGTTAAACATCTGTAGGGGCTGGCTGAACATAACAATGGTTTAAACTCTTGTTTAAATATATCCTAGATACTTGATTTTTGCACTTAATTTTAGATTTATTTATTTTTGGTATTATTATTTTGCACTTATTTGGGCCTGAAAATGCAGGCTAGCCAATGGTTTGTAAATCACAATTTAATAACCCCTGATTAGAGGACTAGAGAAGTCTTTGTTCAGCTGTTGAGGAATGTTGAGTGAGTGGTACAGAAATATGGCCTCAAACATCAACAGCTGTCAGTCAGTCTGGAGCAGCAGCTGATACAAGTTCAGTTTCACAAGTTCTTATGTTCAGTGATTTTTGGCCCAGTGGTTTAGGATCAGTGGTATGGGTAGAGACAAAAGTTACTCTGCCTGTGGTCCACACAAATCACAATACAAAGCAACCATACATAGTTCATACACTGTAGACAGAAACATCAACATTTTGGGTAACCAGGTGACTGCCTGCTGGACCAACCTCAGAAGCTGCTGTCCCTGCCTGAGACCCTCCCTGGGTCCAGCTACAGCCTCCACCGCCAGTGTGAGCTAGCCTTCGGCTCCGGTTCCAAGCCTTGCCCCTACATGCAGGCTTGCTCCAAGCTGTGGTGTACGGGCAAGGCCAGAGGCCAGCTGGTGTGCCAGACACGCCACTTCCCCTGGGCGGACGGCACCAGCTGTGGCAGCGGCAAGCTCTGCTATCGAGGGCTCTGCACCCACAAGAACAGCACTACACATCCCAAGGTGAGTACTGGACATACAGTACAGAATGCTGTTTTGATATTAATAAAAAAAGAAAACATGTCACCACTTTTTCTCTAATTTGTGATTAAAGCTAGAACAGGAACAGCAAATGTCTACTGTACTTGTGATCTTTACTGTATGTTCTAGAACTAGTATGTTTACTATAGGTTCTAGAACAAGTATGTTTACTGTGGATTCTAGAACTAGTATGTTTACTGTAGATTCTAGAACTAGTATGTTTACTGTGGGTTCTAGAACTAGTATGTTTACTGTGGGTTCTAGAACTAGTATGTTTACTGTGGGTTCTAGAATTAGTATGTTTACTGTTTGTTCTAGAACTAGTATGTTTACTGTGGGTTCTAGAACTAGTATGTTTACTGTGGGTTCTAGAACTAGTATTGTTAACAATTGTTACCTGCTGTTCCAGAAGTAGGTGTGAGAATACTGTCTGTACTGTGACAGTAGGTTCTAAATGTGTGTATTTGTATCTCTTTCAGGTGGACGGGCGCTGGGGGATGTGGGGAGTGTTTGGGGCGTGTTCTAGAACATGTGGAGGGGGGGTTCAGCTGGCCAAGAGAGACTGTAACAACCCCGTTCCAGAACATGGGGGCAAATACTGCCAGGGACTAAGGGTGAAGTACCGCTCCTGCCATCTGGATGACTGCCCGGAGACAGGTACTGTACAATTCTGTGTTGTTGATGTTGCATTTCAGTTACAGTCTACCTCTAGTAGGACAAGACACAAAACAGACAGATAGACACACACATATGTGCACACACACGCATTCACACATTCACACATACTGGCTTTTTTTATTCACACAACATGGCTTTTGCTAATAGAGCATGCTGCCTCCATCTGTAGGTAAAAGTTTCCGTGAGGAGCAGTGTGGGGCCTTCAATGGCTTCAGCCTCAACACGAACAGACTCAGCTCCTCTGTGGCCTGGGTCCCTAAATACTCTGGAGTGTCTCCCAAGGACAAGTGCAAGCTCATCTGCAGAGCCAATGGCACTGGATACTTCTATGTCCTCGCTCCTAAGGTATTTAACCCTCTCATTCCTCATAGCCTACTGCACTTGGGGCCGCAATTTGCTTGTGCAAGTAGTACTAAGCAGAGCAAATAACTAACAACATGCCTAAATACTCTACAGCATGATTTGTACCTTGTCTTTAACAATGTTTTTGAGAAGGAGAGGGTATGAGCACAATCAGACTCAATGGATCTGGCCTTCCTTAACTACCCATCTGTTGTAAATCTCTGTTGTAAATCTTACCCTGAGTTGTCCTCATAGGCCAGCAGTGAAAGCTTCTCCTGTTCTCCATTCTCTACTTTGCTGCCACAGCAACAGAGAGGAGATTTTGGCATGTAATTTCAACAATGCTAAACTAGTTACCATCAGAATTCTGTCTATTGGAGAGGGCTAAATATTAGCCTGTGCCGCGTTAGCAAAGTAGAGAATGGCGAACGGGAGCTTTCACCACTGGCCTATGAGGACAACACAGGGTAAGGTGATATTTCACCACTGGCCTATGAGGACAACACAGGGTAAGGTGATATTTCACCACTGGTCTATGAGGACAACACAGGGTAAGGTGATATTTCACCACTGGTCTATGAGGACAACACAGGGTAAGGTGATATTTCACCACTGGTCTATGAGGACATCACAGGGTAAGGTGATATTTCACCACTGGTCTATGAGGACAACACAGGGTAAGGTGATATTTCACCACTGGTCTATGAGGACAACACAGGGTAAGGTGATATTTCACCACTGGTCTATGAGGACAACACAGGGTAAGGTGATATTTCACCAAAACATGAACATAGGCTGAAACATCCCTTTAATGCTAAGGTTACCATACCAACAAAGCAAAGCAAACATTAAAGCAGACTCTGTCTCGTCTACACTGAACTTTTGCCAGTTTCCTGAGACAGAACAGGCACTGCTGACCTTCTTTATACCATCAACATGTCAGTATTCCAATAAAAACTCAGCTTGGTATCTATGATAGTGCCATGGTACTTGTAGCTGGCTACAGTGTCTGTAACAAGGCCCTTGATAATAATAGTCTTAGAGGTAGAGGCTTGACATCTGAAGTCAATACACATATCTTTAGAGCTCTGTTGAGAGAGAGAGAGAGAGAGAGAGAGAGAGAGAGAGAGAGAGAGAAAGACAGAGGGAGAGAGAGAGAAAGACAGAGGGAGAGAGAGAGAAAGACAGATGGAGGGAGAGAGGGAGGGAGAGAGAAAAGAGAGGGAGAGAGAGAGAAAGAAGAGAGAGAAAGAGAAAGACAGAGGGAGGGAGAGAGAAAAGAGAGGGAGAGAGAGACAGGGAGGGAGAGAGAGAGAGAGAGAGAGAGAGAGAGAGAGAGAGAGAGAGAGAAGGCAGGCAGAGACAGTGTCACATACAGCTGTAGGATGTCAGCAAGTGTTTACACAACCAGTACTGAAACAAGCTGTTACATCAATACAAACCAGACTACTCCCACAATTCACTCTAGTTATCACTCTGGTTTGTTTGCGGCTCTGTCCTTCGATAGACCTAAAGGTTTTCTTTCCTTTTAAAATAACATGTTGGTAAACCATTCCTCATTCCATTCCATGCATTACCATGAGCCTGTCCTCCGATTTCTACTTCCACTTTCCTCCGATTTCTACCTACCTCTGTCTCTGTCTCTGTCTCTGTCTCTATCTCTGTCTCTGTCTCTGTCTCTCTCTCTTTCTCTCTCTCTCTCCCTCTCTCTCTCTCTCTCTTTCTCTCTGTCTCTCCCTCTGTCCCTCTTTCTCCTCCCCTCCCTCCGTCTCACCCTCCCTCTCCCCCCTCAGAGAGCTGTTTTAAACTCTTCATAAATGTGTATTATCTCTACACCTCCAGGTCGTAGATGGGACACCCTGTTCCCCAGACACCTCAGCAGTGTGTGTCCAGGGGAAGTGCATCAAGGCTGGCTGTGATGGCAAACTCAGCTCCAATAAGAAGTTTGACAAGTGTGGTGTGTGTGCAGGAGACAACCAGAGCTGCAAGAAAGTCTCAGGAATGTTCACCAAGCCCATGTGAGTGACCGCATGCTGGTGCTAGTGCATGCTCTTAGTGCAATGTTTCGATTTCACGGCAATGGATGTGTCACCTAGCACATTACTTTGTCCTATGATGACTGTTGGATAGATGATTCACTTACTTAAACAAATGTATTTGTTGTAAGTCGCTTGGGATAAATGCATCTGCTAAATGCCATAAATGTAAAATGTAAATGCATCAGACGCTTTGAACGCATTCCCCCCCAAACATGTCAGTTGACAGGTTTACACAATCGCTGTCATCATTATCATGCCCATTGTATAATAATAATAATAATAATATTAGTTATTAGTATAATTACATTTATAAAGTGCTTTTCATTCTACAACTGCATAAAACAAAAAAGATAAAACAGAAGGAAAAAAAACAACAACATACGTATATAACCATATCATAAAAGCATTATGGCATAATTTTTAAGGTATCTCCTAATCTAACCTAACCTGTTTTTTCAGACATGGTTATAACTTTGTGGTGTTGTTGCCTGTGGGGGCGTCCAACATCGACATCCGCCAGCGCGGCTACAGAGGACTGGTCAATGACGACAACTACCTGGCAGTGAAAAACCGCTACGGCAAATACCTCCTGAACGGTAACTATGTGGTGTCTGCCGTGGAGAGGGACGTGACGGTGAAGGGCAGTTTACTCCGGTACAGCGGTACCACCACGGCCGTGGAGATGCTACAGGCCATCCGACCGCTCGAGGAGGCTCTGATCGTGGAGGTGTTGTCCGTAGGGAAGATGACACCGCCCCGCATACGCTACTCCTTCTACCTGGCCCGGGAGGACAAGAAGGAGGGGAGGATCCTGAAGAAAGAGGAGAGGAACCACGCCCAGAACCACAACAGTGTTCTGATGGACAGCAACAAGGTGGAGGTGAAGAAGACGTTGCATAAGAGGCCACCAAGCCAGTGGGTGGCGGGGGGATGGGACGAGTGTACAGTGACGTGTGGGAAGGGACTCCAGAAGAGGCTGGTGCATTGTCAGGGTCCAGAGGGACGAGCAACCTCAGACTGCATCAGCTCTGGTAAACCCACAGCCATCAGGGAGTGTGGGGATCCCTGTCCCATGTGGGACGTGGGCCCCTGGGCTCCATGCTCTAAGACCTGTGGGAGGGGCTTCAAAAGGCGGCCATTACGCTGTGTCACTGAGGCAGGTAGTCATATACCCAGAGACCACTGCTCTGGCAAGAGGAAGCCACAGGAACTGGACTTCTGCATAGCTCGACCATGCTAGAACCTTTCTTGATCATTCTAGAACAACTTGTAGAACATCTCTTGAACATTCTAGAACATTGCTGAGCCTTCATTGTGCTGTTGGAAATGAAACTGAAACTCATCCCCTGTCTGGTTGTCACAAGGTATTATAGAATTAGACTTTATGCTATAAGAATTCTATTTCTATGTTCGACACAGTAGCGGAGAATTGTATAGGAGGAAATGGTGTCTAAACTACATAAGGGAAAGTGGTTGAGCTACGAACAGTTGGACCATTTCTGTTGGGTTTGAGTTACAGTCTACCTCTAGTAGGACACCAAATAGATAGAGAGACAGAGAGACAGATAGACAGACAGAAACACACACACACACACACACACACACACACACACACACACACACACACATACATACATGTAGCGGAGGTGGTTTGGAACTACTTTCCCATCAGCATCCTTGCCTGAGACCTGAAGACATGCGTTGGCTCCCTGAACTAATACCAAGGCTTTACCTTAGTGGGTATGCTCATGTATTCCTTGCAAGTAATTTGGTTTTGAATCCCAGTTGGTCACATGGACATACAGTACACAACCGATGTACTGGTAGATAATAAAACAAATCAAGAACCATGCTTCTTTACTTAAAATAGTGCTGGTATATGTAGGTATGGGCTTAGCTGTAGACGTGATTTTCTTTAAAAATGATTACAGTTTGAAACACCAGACAACTAAGTTGTTGAAAAACAAGAGATACAGTACAATTACAATTACATTCAAATCAATCACTGGATTTTCACTGTAGCAGTATGTTCATTATTATCTAGATTGAATGACATCTGTGTCATTCAAACTCACATCATTCAAACAGTGTTCATATTTCATTTGTGAGTTAGTGTTATGAATATTATCAATCTAAATGAAATGTGAAGCGCAGTACTGTATCTGCAAATATAAGACCTGTGTTGGTCCATGCACTAGTTTCAAATTATGTTTGTACTTACAAGAGATTTTAGAAGAGTGGCGTCAATGAAATTACTGGAGGCTTCAAATAGTTAAAAAAAAAATCCTTTCTGATTTACACAAATCCTTTCTGATTTTTTTTTATTGAACTAAGATATGTAAGTGGGTGGGGCTAACAAGAAAATTGGTGGACAAAAATAGGCAGTTTCAGACAAAAAATGTCATGGCTACTCTCAAGGAAAACAATAGAAGTACCACACATTTGGAAAATCTCTCTCTTGAATTGGTTTAACCGCACAACTTTCAGTATAACTAAGACGTTTCGCGATTGAAATTGCAGTATCTATTCAGTTCGAAATTAAATTCGATTTATACTTGTCAGACTGGCTAGCCAGGCAAGCAAACGATTGCCTGGCAACTTGCTCCATAGGTTTGCGTGACTGAAGGAACTATTTGAGTCTCCATAAGCGTTAGCCAATAGAAAATGTACCCCTTAATTGGCACCACTCTTCTAATATACCACTCTGGATTTTACCAGTATTGTTAATGTAGGCACATTGACTTCATATTAAAAATTGTAATTCTAGAAATAACTTCCATAAGTCTTGTAATGTAAATAGCCTATACCTTCCTCAAATCTCAATGCCAACAGAAGTTTTTCAGGACGTTGAATGAAAAGTTGTTGATGACATCCTATACACTTGAAAAGATTGGAGAATTTGAAGACAACAGTTATCAAACCAATGATGAATTGGATTCAAATCAGTCAAGCGGTATTCTGACTGGACAATAAAAGTAAGCTGTGAAAAAAAAAAAAAAATACAAAGAATTGAGCAAAGAACATATGTATATTTAGTCTAAAAAATGGTGTACATGTAATTGTATTGTGCCATGTATCATTCTCCTCTCAATATTGTATCTTAAACACATTTGTATCCGACAAAGCCTAGCTTTCTATTCTTGCCAAAGAGATGTGACACTGATATTGGAGAAAGCCTTAGTACTGCAAGAGACAACTCTCGAAGTTGTCACATGACCTTGACATAAGCATGACTTAATTGTTTACCTTTTTGCAATAGAGTGTACGGTTGCCGTACTGCTTAAACCTGTGAAACCCTATCAGAAGTGCATGGGAAGTATGGGCAAGGGGTCAGTTTGAGATATGGGTATAACAGATGATATGTAAATGAACCAGTGGAGGCTGGTGGAGGTAGAAATCGGAGGATGTGTTTGATACCATTCCTCATTCCATTCCATGCATTACAATGAGTCTGTCCTCCGATTTCTACCTCCACCAGCCTCCTGTGAAATGTACCAAGCACAGAGAATCCTTCCCATCAGGCATTTCTGTTGTCTGTTTGTTCTTCTCTGGTTCAGAGGGACCACAACTTCCATCTAAACGATGATTCCTGCATTATTCTGGAATTGTACAGTTATCTATTCATTTTCTTTTGCATTCTGTACAGCTAAGGACTGACATGTTTCTTGGATCAGCTGCATTTGTATACTGTGTATACTTCCATCAAGCTGTACACAACACAAATAAATAACACAAATACTGTTTATTTAGACTTGTATCATCATTGCTGGTTTGTTGAGGTATAAGACACTGTTTTTGTCTTCCCTACAACAGTAAATCATGGATCCAGTTTCTCAGAACAGTTTCTCAAATTCCCAAGGGCAAGTTTTCCACACACAGATTAAGTGTGTATAGTCGGTATAGTCAGACCCAAGCGCAGAAAGCAGGCAGGACTCAAAGTTGCAAAATCAATCTTTATTTGTTTACTCACAGGCAGGGAAACACAGGTATATTTGGTGAGTGAAAACAAAACAAAAAGGCAAGGCTTAAATAATAGGCAATAAAAGAGGAACAGGGGTTAAATAAAGTAATGAAAACAATCCAAAAAAATAAAAGAGACTATGGTGGCCTATGGTGACCAGTGGTTGGAGCAGTAGGCTCAGAAGCATTCCTGACAGGACCACCCCCCCCACCCCACACGCACACACACACACACTCTAGGAACAGCACCCGATGTTCCTCCAGGAAGCCAAAGGTGGAGGCAACATAACTCCTGGACCTGGGCCGGATCCAGGATGTCCCGAGCTAGGAATCCAGGACCGTCCTTCGGGCCCATACCCCTCTCAATCCACAAGGTACTGCAAGTTCCGGGAGACTCAGTGGGAGCCCAGCAGGTGGCGGACCGTGTAGGTGGGCTGTCCCCCAATGATGCACGGAGGTGGTGGCGGTCTCGTAGCAGGCGCCAGGGGGCTGACGGCCACAGTCCGGAGCCGTCCAAATCTGCATGTTCTGGGATAACTGGAGGTCTTCTGTGGCTCAGTTGGTAGAGCATGGCGCTAACAACGCTTAGGTTGTGGGTTTGATTCCTGCTGGGACCATATATACTGAAATGTATGCACTCACTGCAATGTAAGTCGCTTTGGATAAAAGCATCAGCTAAATGGCATATATATAGGTCGGTAGGCTCCCAGGTTGACCCTTCTCAGCACCTTGAAGGGGCCAATGAAGCAGGGGGACAGCTTGCGGGATTCCACCCATGGGGGAAGGTCCTGGGTAGACAGCCAGATCCTCTACCCGGACAAAGTAATGGCGCGGGCCTGCGTTGTCTGTTGGCCTGGATCTGCTGTCGAGAAGCCTTTAGCAGGGCTGACCTGGCTCACCTCCAGGTCCTACGGCAGCACTCAACGAACATCTCCATGGCCAGCCACCTCGGGCTACAGCTCCAGGACCAGTGGAGGAGCAGGTTATGGTGTTGTGCGCATACTCAGCCCAGATGAGATGGCTGCTCCAGGCCGCTGGGTTGGAGGAAACCAGACACCTCATGGTCATCTCCAGGTCTTAATTGACCTTCTCCATCTGGCCATTGGACTGAGGGTGGTAACCCAAGGAGAGACTAACCGTTTTAGAGCGCAGAAGGCCTTCCAGAACAGGGCAGTGAACTGCAGACCCCGATCAGAGACAATGTCCAGCGGCAGCCCAAACACCCATAACACATACTGGACCATGAGGTCTGTGGTCTCTCGTGCTGTAGGGAGTTTGGGGAGAGGCACAAGATTTATAAGAGGGTTATGACTAGAAATGCTGTGTTACCTTGTGGGAGACCAGTGATGAAGTCCATTGAGATGTGAGACCAGGGACGGTTAGGAATGGGAGAGGGTGTAGTAGAGTAGCCCCTGAGGATGTTACCAGGGGTTCTTTTTCTATACACAGGTCGAACAGGCACCGGACATCCTTCTCCATGGTGGGCCACCAAAACCGTCTTCGGATGAACTCCAGAGTCCTTGAAGCACCGGGATGATCAGTCAGACGAGATGATTGCCCCCACTGTAAGACTTGGGAGCGAACCAAGTGGGAACAAAGAGGCGGCCTGGCGGACCGCCGCCTGGATCCGCCTCCCTCTGTTGCGCTCTAGTAATGACAGCCTCAATTCCCCAGGGAACTGGTGCCACAATCCTGGAGCCTGAGAGAATGGGTTCAGGGGACTCCACTAATCCTGGTGGGTCAAAATGCCTGAACAGGGCATCAGGCTTGGACCTTGGATGATAGGAGAGGACAAAGTCTAAGCGGTTAAAGAAGGGTGCCTACAAGCTGGATGTAAATTATTGTGGTCCGTCCAGATGATGAAAGGATGCTGGGAGCCCTCCCACCAGTGCCTCAACTCCTCCAGAGCTAGTTTGACTGCTAACAGTTCCCTGTTCCCAATGTCATCATTCTGTTCAGCAGGGGTTAGATGATGGGATAAGAAGGCACAGGGATGCAGCTTGTTGTCACTGGAATGCTGGGACAGGACACCTCCAACCCCCATGTCAGACGTGTCCACCGATGACGACGAAGGGAAGTACAGGATCCGGGATAACCAGGGCAGGGGCCGCCGTGAACCACTGCTTGAGGTCGTTGAAAGCTTTCTCAGCCTCTGAGGACCAACCAAACTGAGTGGACATGCCTTTGGTGAGCACAGTGAGAGGTGTGGCGATGGAGCTGAAGTTCCAGATGAATCTCTGACAAAGCCCAGGAAACATTGCAGCTGTTTTACTGAGGTGGGTGTAGGCCAGTCTCTGACAACCTGGGTCTTGCCGGGGTCCATCTGGATGTTGCTTTTTGAGATGATGAACCCCAGGAAGGAAACCATGTTGAAATGGAATTTGCTCTTCTCGGTCTTGACAAATAGGAGGTTGTCCAGGAGGTGCTGCAGGACTTGTCTGATGTGCTGGTTTGTTCGCGGAGCATCTTAGAGAAGATAAAAATGTCATCCAGGTAGACAAAGACAAAGCGATTAAGCAGATCTCTGAGGACGTCGTTGATGAGCACTTGAAACACTACTGGGGCGTTGGCTAATCTGAAGGGCATAACCAAGTACTCGTAGTGACCGGGGGGCTTGGAGTCTTTCAGTCCCTCCTCAGGTGGGTTTGTAGCTGATGCCGCCTGACCCTGGCTCTGCTGAATGGCTACGGTGAGAGCTGGCATGTTGTCGATGACTTGCAGGAGAAGTTGTTCATGTTTACCGGCAGTGGCTCATTGGTATGCCGGAGCAGTGCGTATTCGGTCCATTTCTGCTGGGTCCTTGGTCCTGGGTCTTGGCTCTGTCTTGCTGTAATGAGATATAGGCAGACCCAAGCGCAGAAAGCAGGCAGGACTCAGAGTTGCAAAATCAAACATAATCTTTACTTGTTTACTCACAGGGAAACACAGGTACATTCGATGAGTGAAAACTCAAGACAGAGGACTGAGTAACAAAAAGGCAAGTCTTAAATAATAGGCAACAAATGAGGCACTAACCCTAAACTAATGAAAACAATGAAAATAATAAAATAGTCTATGGCGGCCTCTGGCAACCAGTGGAGGGAGCAGCAGGCTCAGAAGCATTCCTAACAAAACCTCCATTGAAGATGCATTTTAGTCTAGGATTAGGCTTAATCTTTATCCAGGGCTCAGTATTTCAAAACTTGAATGATCCAAATTATTTTTTGCGATCCAGGATCAGATACAGTTTATCTGGCAGATTTGAGTAGTATAGAGGAAATCAGCCAACTCGATCTGATCCTGGATAGCAGATTAAAAGTTTTGAAATACTGGGCCTGAGTCCAGCCCCAAATGTTAGTTTGACTACTCTGTTGCCTATGTGGGAGATTTGGGTTTTCCATTGAAGGGGAGTTTTAGCCAGAGACAGATTACCATACTGGGTGATAGGCTTGGAAATCATGCTGCTGGTAAAGTAAAGCAAGTTGAATCAAGAAGATAAACGCACAGTTGAATCAAGAAAGTAACCGCAAGGTAGGTAGGCTAGGGTCTCCTAACCAGTGTCCTATAGTTTTATTGTCTGAGCAGGTTGATGTGGATCTCGACCACCTCTCTGTCCGACCACCACGATACCGACCCCTGACGGCACCGCAGGCTGATAAAGAGGAGGCGGGAGAGGTCCCATCGACGACATTACCCGGTGAGATAAAACCAATCAAAATATATCGGAATTGCCCGTCTCTCGGCTGGGATCAATTGCACAGAAATTGTTGGCAGAAGCCGAGCTAAGAATTAGAAATTGTACGTTCACGGATAAAGATAATTTTCATTGTACAGCTAAGGTCTCGAAAATTCAGGGTGAGTGTTGGCAAAGTTTGGTTCAGAGATGATATTTACACCAGCTTTTTAGGCATTATTGGAAAGAGACATTATTGTTGCATGTCATGACAGCCGTTTGTCGTACTCTCATGTTCCCCATAAAAGAGGCCAAACAGGAAGGCCAACCACAAGCCTGGCGCTTTGTTCGGGATCTTAAAAAGGTTAATGAAGCAGTCCAAGCGCGCGCCCCTATTGTTACGGATCCATATACTAAATACACATATATAAAGTAATGCTACATATTTCTCAGTGGTCGACCTAGCTAATGCATTCTTCAGTATTCCTGTACATAAGGATTCCCAGGTCTGGTTCGCATTTCTGGTTCTCATATATTATGATATAATATATATATCGATAGGTATACATAGATGGATGGATGGATGGATGGATGGATGGATGGATGGATGGATGGATGGATGGATGGATGGATGGATGGATAGTCAGTCTAGAGCCCCCTATGGGCTACGTTGAAAACCCAGCAGTATTTGGGCAGCTATAAGAGATAACAGTATCTATTTAGTGAGAAGTTGGTGTTGAAAGGGGGTAGGCACCCTTAAAATATTTGGCAGAACAGAGCCACAAGGCAAGCTTGCAGAGATTACTATTTGTAAAGGTTGTTGCTGTTGTTGTTTGTTTTTGGGCCATAAGCTCACCAGGGAGGGCAAAAGCCTGAGTACAAACAGAATAGACGCAATCACTAAAATACCGAAGATAATTACTAAGAAACACCTTTTTTGTTTGTTTTGGGTGGCCCAAATGATAACCCATGTTTACCAAAATGTTTATTTTATTTTTATGAAGTGTTGTCACATGGAGAAGATCATGTGTCAAAAGGGGGGATGACGGATATTGTAAATAAGCATTGGTACACCCAAGGCTTTTCAAATTATTCACAGAATTTGGCATAGTGTAGAAAGAGGGCAAATGGTTCCCCAATCAAGCCATCCTCCCCCTGATGGCCCATTTGATCATGTTATGATGGACTTTGTTGAGTTAAACCCCTGCGAGGGAAAGAAATATTGTTTAGTTTTTGGTGGGCATGTTTTCTGAATGGGTTATGGTTTTTCCATTGGGAAAAGCAGATACCTCAGCAGTGGCGAAAGCATCGGTAACTGAAGTAGTGCCACAATTTCCCTAGGAAATTGTCGAGTGACGATTGGTCACACAAAATGTCTGAATACTTAGGGGTGGACTCGAAAAAACTCACTGCTCTTATCACCCCCAGAGTGGAGGGATAGTGGAGAGTGAGAACAGGACAAAACTGACAAAAGGGTGTGAAGAAGCCGGACTGAACTGGGTTAAAGCTTTCTTCATTGATCCTCACAGCTAGGCGAGGGAGGCCTAGGGCAAAGAACGGCCTGTCTCCTCATGAGATCCTGACTGGTAGACCAATGCTATGCAAATTACTCTATGCTAACATACTGTGCTAACTTGACCAGAGTTTTAAGAGGCATCCACAGAACCGTGAAGGAGGCACTCCTCACACCACTAGGGGGACCTCTCCACGACATCCAGCAAGGGGAGTGGGTGCTGATCAAGAACTGCAGGAGAAAACACTGGAGCAGTCCATGGTGGTTGGGTCCTTTGCAGGTGCATCTCGTCACGCGGTCTGTGGTAAAAGTAGCAGAGAGAGGCACGTGGGTACATGCCACACACTGCAAGAAGGCACCACCACTGGAGAGACCAGCGAGACCAGCCATCAGCGGGCAGACCGGGAGAGACCAGCGAGACCAGCCATCAGCGGGCAGACCGGGAGAGACCAGCGAGACCAGCCATCAGCGGGCAGAGAGACCAGAGAGACCAGCCATCAGCGGGCAGACTGGGAGAGACCAGTGAAACCAGACGTCAGCAGGCAGACCAGGAGTGACCCAGCGAGACTAGACGTCAGCGGCCAGCCCAGGGGCAACCCAACGGGACCGGGCCCAAAACGAGGAGTGACCAGCCAGGAGGAGAGAAGTAGTAAGACCCAAGACAAGGACAACACTGAGCCACCGCAGGGCTCCAACAAGAATCACGTGATAGTAACCTCTGATTCCAACATAATTGAAACACCATGAAGCCGCCGAGACGATTGCGGCCTACGGAGTGGGGTTCCGGAGGGGTGAGGATGGTGATCGTATGTTTTCTGATTGTTGCCCTTATTGTTGGAGGATGCTAGACAAGGTAACATAACTGATTGTTAGATCTGCCAACACATCCCTGCCTCCTCATGATCCCCTGAAACCACGGAACTGTTCGGTGCCACGATCCCCAGTGGCTGTATATGAGCTACATAATGTGACATACTGTTTCTCTAATAAGACAAGAGGCCAAGTTTATCTGGAAAAGAGTGACTGTCAGGACAACGCAGGAAACCAAACCCAATTCGACCTCACCGTAGCTAAACCACTGCCAGAGCAAGTGTACTTAGTCTGCGGTCCAAAAGCTTACAGTTGTGTACCTAAAAATGCAGGTGGAACTTGCTATTTGGCCTATGTGATGCCCTTAATCAGGCGTGCACTTATCGCTTTCTGGATGAAAAATAGTTGTATAGTGATGTCGGTGGTTGGCAAGGCATGTATAAGGAGGGCGGCCACCCATATAATGACAACTAACATGGTACTCGAACGAATGGAGACAGGGGATGACCTTTCTAACCCGGATCCCTTACCCGGTTTAACTTATTTGATGTGGACAAGGAGGACATGAGAACCTCCGTCCAGTGAAATATGATATTTAGGCTGAAGTGTTGTTAACATTCAAGGAATTAAATGTTAAAAGGAGGGATTGTTATGGAAAATACATTCATAGAACTATTTTCAGGTTATGCACTTTCATATGACTGATACAACTTGTGTAACTACTGTGATGACATTTTCTCTTGCCACACCTCTAAAGTTCTATAGCCATTGTTCTGAGAAGCACTGTATAATTTACCATGTGAACAGCGGTGGTTTCGGAGGGAGTGGTCAGAGAGAGCAATAATGGGGGGATAGGCGCATCCTGCCGATAGGTGTGAAATGTTGAACGCCGATTAATCAGTAAGAAAGCGCTGATTGATCAGTAAGAGAGTTTCCCCATTGTTCGTTCTCTCCCGCCCTTTCTCACGTAAGCACAAGCCCATCAGCCGATAGCCTTGGCGGCGCCTGGCATTATGTTTAAACTGTATAAAAGACAAACCTGATCATTGTCTCTTCAGACTTGCGCTGAACGGAACCCCGGATCTACGCTGGGCTGCTGTTACGCTCTTGTCTCTTGTTTGCAAGCAATAAATACCGGACTCAGATATTGTGGCTGCTCAGGATTTGTTTCTTGATTCTTACCTCCGAAGAGCTAAAGTACAGAGTGGTAAATCCTAGACATAGAATCTTGAATCTTGAACATGCTTCTGCGTCACTTGTGCGACTAGTACGCGGTACACGCTGCACAACACTGTCGCAAGCACTCTGTTGTTCATACTTCTGCATAGCCTACGCGCAGCCTGAGGAGTCGTACAGGAGTCTGTACCGATGAACTTCACCAGTTAGTCTCTCCTCAAATTGTTTCACTTCACCGTCTTGAATAGAACAAATGATGAATTCAATCTTCAAGGATACTAGCAAGCTACCGATAGCTACCAGCTTGATGAACTATGAACTTTGCCTTTTGAACTACTTCAGCTCCGCCTCCATTCACTAATCAACCAATCAGTGGTGTACAACATCTACGCGGCTGGTCGGTCATTGAGATAGGTGCGACCCCCTGTGCAACCTCCTGACCCCCTGTGCAACCTCCTTTGCGTTGTTGTCGATGAAGCATGAATCGGCAAGCGGAACTCGAGATAGGATTCCACCCTTAGTCTGTAGGCTGTAGCTAATGATACTAATGCTAATGCTATCCTCTAGCTAATGATATCCTCTAGCTAATACTGACATATTTCATCCATCTTTGTATTGTTGTGGTTTCAGTTCAATTGTGAGAAGAACAGCCTGCAGTTGTCCCGAGGACTTGATATTGTGCATCTTTCTTTTCTCTCACATTACAGTAACACAGTTTCCTCTTTGTTGAAGTGACTGTGTTACCTCAATCAGATAGGAAATGTAGCATTGCTGCCAATAAAGGATACATGGATAAATCTGGCACATTCGTGACACTCCAGAAACCAATAAACAATGATAACTTTATGAGTGTACACAATGAAAGACTAGGCCTCTAACGGTCCAAGAATCTGGCCTGCATGATTATGCTCCAGGTCTGGGTGGGTGTTTAGAATAGTACTGTTGTGTTTTTGGATGTCACCAGAGGCCTGAACTGGTGGAATGTATCCTACCCTCTAGCAAGGTTAATGACATACATATGCATGCATGCACACACACCCACGCACGCAGGCACGCACGCATGCATGCACACACACACATTCTGTGTGTCCCATCCCTTTAGCTGAATACCAAAAAAGTGGTAGGGAGGGTGCTTTGTTGTTGTTTGAGTTACAGATTGCACCTTTAACTACTCATTATGCATAATATGTATTATTGCTCACACTACATCCACTCCTGGGCCACACGTGTTAGATATCTGCACCCAGGGAGAAGGTGTGGTAGACAGGCGAAAAATACGAGGCTCTCTCAGTCTGTTTATCACCACCCTCAATTAAAAACTCATATCAAAATCTAATCTGTGAGTGCACACACACACACACACACACGCGCACACACACACACACACACACACACACACACACACACACACACACACACACACACACACACACACACACACACACACAGGCAACCTACTAGGGAGGGAGCAGTAGACAGTACCAATCATCACTGTATCAATGGGACTATCATATTAAACACATCTGGAGATAACATAGACTACAGACAGTTTTTACTGGCATGTTCGCAGTTGACAACTCCCATGGGCGGTCTGGTCCCGTTGTACCTAAAATGAGGGCTGTTCTGGTATCTTGCAGGGGAGGCTGGTGGAGGCAGAAATTTGAGAATGGGCATCATTGTAATGCAGAGAATGGAATGAGGAATGGTATCAAACACAAACAGACGAACACACACACCATTCCTCATTCCATTCCCTGAATTACAATAAGCTCGTCCTTCGATTTCTACCTCCATCAGCCTCCACTGGAAGAGGGGTAGGACAGGAAGGTGAATAAGGGGTTAACTGGAGAGCCATTACTCTGACCCTCCATCCTCCATCAGTAGTGCCCTATAAATCCATGCTATAACCACACATAACTAGAACCCTTGGAGCACAGCCACCACTGTTGCCCCTGACCCTGCAGGTGCTGTTCCTATTGGCTTTTATAGACCTGATAGTTATCAGGTAGACATCCATAAGATTCTTATTGGTGGGTGATCAAAGGCTGACCACTGTTTGACCCCCAGAGTGCACCTTGATCTCAGGACAGGTTTATACCATTGATATAGATGGTTTACACTGAGGCCATTACAGGCCGAGCAGAGAATAAGCTGATATACCATGCTGGGAGACCACAGAGACACTACAGTAGTGGAGGCTGGTGGAGGTAGAAATCGGAGGACAGGCTCTTTGTAATGCATGGAATGGAATGAGGAATGGTATCAAACGCATGTGTTCCATGCATTACAATAAGCCTGTCTCCACCAGCGTCCCCTGCACTACACAGGACTGTCATATCAAGCGTGCAGGTCCACTTCAGTTTGGATGTTAATGTCTTTCTATGTAATGTTGTTAAAGGAGAATTGTCACTGATTGTCATCACTACTCAACAACAAGTTATTGATGGTCTCTGTTGTCGAAATAGCCAGGAAATATACAACAAAATAAGCACAAATAAGTGAGAAAATAGCCATTTATCAGACCAGGAGGTAATGTCCAAATGATGAACTCCATATGATGAACGTCCATAGTGCTAAGATGCATGTTAGAACACAAGTCAGATGTATTCGCTAGCAAGGTGCTTATGGATGTAAACAAACCAGTCAGTAGCTGATTCAGAAACGATAACCACACTCCTCCCTAAAGCTCCTTGTAGTTTTCAAAAACCATGTGATTACCCCGAAATACGTCACTCAGGGTAAAATCCTCAAACTAGTGATACCTAGCTTTTGATCTACAGAATGCACTTGGAAGCTTTTTTCACATGCCCAAGGCGATCTGGACAGGTCAAAAGTCTGTAAAGTGTCCCTTTAAGTAAAGGATGAAGACTTGATTGATTGATGATTCATTCTACACTGAGATACATGACAAGGAGGAAACTTTTTACTGAAGTTAATCAATTACATTCAGTGGAGACTGGTGAAGGCAGAAATCGGAGGAGGGCTCATTGTAATGCATGGAACGGAATGAGGAATGGTATCAAAAACACGTGTTTCCATCCTCATTCAATTCAATGCATTACAATGAGCTCGTCCTCCAGTTTCTACCTCCACTAGTACCACCTGGTGGAAATCCTGTTTCTGACAGATGTGATTGATTGATAAAACAGAATCATTGTGGCTTGGATATTGGGAGTTTGAAAGACTGAATTTCCTCTTGGTCTACTCGGTTTCATGGCTTCATACAGACCTTATAGCCGACATTTGCCAAAGCATCTTTCATCACACACTGTAATGAAGTGATATCCACTTCAAGGCTAGTCTTACCCATGAGCACTGAAAGAGACTATCTATAGCCAGAAACCTGTTAAGTGGCTTCTCAGATTTATCGGCTGTGTTTATTGAATTCGTAAATTAATAGCAGGTCTCTCTCTCTTTCACTCTCTCTCTCTCTCTCTCTCTCTCTCTCTCTGAGAGCTGCAGCAGCTGCTGTCTGCTTCAATCTTCCTCTCTGACAGCAGCTGAAGACATGGATCTTCCATCTCCCTCTCTAACACACTGCCTGGTCAGGAGTCAGGCCTGGCCTCAGCTGGACGCACACATCCAATCAGACTGGGGAATTGGAAGAACTTTCCTAATTAAAAAATGTTTTAGTTGGCTAAAGTGGAGACGGACCACCCATTCTGAGCAGTATACCTTTCTCAGACAACCCACAGATTGAATGAAAGCAGCTGTCTTATCTTCTATCCGTGGGGCGTAATATGAGTTTGAATGAAATCAATTCTCCAAACTGTAATGTAATTTTTCAAGTATGTGATTTATGCAAAACGTGTTGGGATTGTTTCAATCAAATGAAATGTGAAAACAAATTCTGAAGTGAAACCTCATTTGTGTTTTTCTCCTCTGTCCTTTGGTAGAGCAGGGGAGGCTGGTAGAGGCAGAAAACGGAGGACGGGCTCATTGTGATGCATAGAATGGAATACAGAAGGGTGATACCATTCCTCATTCCATTCCATGTGTTGATATCATTCCCCATTCCATTCCATGCATTACAATGAGCCTGTACTCTGATTTCTGCCTCTGCAGTCGAGGTATAGTTGGTAGTTACCTAACCAGTCCCCCATCAGTGTTAATGCCATCAGCAAACAGTACATGATCAGAGGAGACTGGTACTATCATCACAATAACAGATGCTGTTTAAATCTCTGGAAGTCCATGGACCATGGAATAAACACACTGATGAAACAGCTTGAAGGACAGACGTCAGCACCGTAATACTATGTTGAACAGAACTTGACCAGCATATGTTTCAGCAATCAAAGTGGCTTGATATTCACTATGGGGAAATAGAAGAGTTTCATCAGATGTTTATGTGATTATTACTGAATCGTTCCTCATGATTCTCTGGCATACCTAACAGGGAGACGTTTTGGTCAACAACCTACTCTGGCCCTCTGATGTCATGCAGAGTGTTTTTCACTCTGCTCAGATGGTTGTCATGAAGTTCTAGCCTTGCTATCCAGATGGGAGGATCTTCATCTGTTTGTTTTAGAGTGTGTGTGTGTGTGTGTGTGTGTGTGTGTGTGTGTCCACTCTCTGTTACTGTCCTTCTGTCTATTCATCTCTCTCTCCCTCTCTCTCTCTTGCTCTCTCTCTCTCTTGCTCTCTCTCTCTCTTCCTCTCCCTCCACCTCTTTGCAGTGGCTAACGGTCCATCTCTCCACCTCTTCTCATAGATGGAGACTTGGGGACCATAAAGCAGCTGTTCCTCAGTTCAGGCCACAGACTCTAGGCCTAGTAGCCCTCAAGCCTCTTCCTGATCCAGTGGAGGCTCCTGGAGGTAGAAATCGGAGGACTGTCTCATTGTAATGCATGGAACAGAATGAGATATGGTATCAAAGCTCCAACCATTCCATTCCATGCATTACAATGAGCCCGTCCTCCGATTTCTGCCTCCACCAGCCTCCCCTGTCTTGATCTCAGGCCTGCCCTGGGTCCAACAGCCCATCTAGACGTGTCTAGTAGTCCTTTGAGCCTCTTCCTGATCTCAACCCTTCCCTGAGCCCAGCAAACCTACAGCCCTACAGCCCCTCTACTACAGCCTGCTCTGCTCCTTGGATCCTGAGTGGCCTTAACAGATGGAGCTCCTCGACGACTCGTCCACATCACATTGTTACCCTGTGAGGCCATGAGAACACTGACTGCCAGTTGTTGTTTTGTGGGAAAGTTAACCGATCAGTTCACAGGCACATTACACACATCAACACTGACTTGGGTGAATGTTTCCTTGTTCGTTTCCTACATTATGTAAATGGCTCCAACACTGGGGCAAGTGGAAAATTAGGAAAATTATAGTCGTCATGATTTATTTGTGGAGTTTGTTTGCTTGTTTGTTTTAGACCTTTAAAAGCTGTTAGTTATTGTAGTGTTTAAGTGGGATATTTAAATAATGACATATCGTATGTCACCTCTGGCCTCATTAACACATCAGCAGGTCCACTCTGTCCCGTGGAGGCTGGTGGAGGTAGAAGTCGGAGAACGGGCTCATTTTAATGAATGGAACGGAATGCCTACCACCCTCCACTGGCAGGCATACAAGTAAAATAGCTTTGAAACAAATTAATATATCCAATGATTTAATGTCCATAGTGTGTGTGTGTGTGTGTGTGTGTGTGTGTGTGTGTGTGTGTGTGTGTGTGTGTGTGTGTGTCCGCTCTCTGTCACTGTCTTTCTGTCCATTCATCTCTCTCTTTCTCTCTCTCTCTCCTCTCTCTCTCTCTCTCTCTCTCTCTTTTGCTCTCTTTCTCTGTCTCTCTTTCTCTCTCTCTCTCCTCTGTCTCTCTCTCTCTCTCTCTCTTTTGCTCTCTTTCTCTGTCTCTCTGTCTCTGTCTCTCTCTCTCTCTCTCTCTCTCTCTATCTATCTGTCTCTCTCTCTCTCTCTCTCTCTCTCTCTCTCTCTCTCTATCTCTTTTCTTCTCTCCACCTCTTCTCATAGACAGAGACTTGGGGACCATAAGACGGAGTGCTACTAACTCCTTTATATCTCAAACAAGCACGCTGTTGTTGTTGAGTGTGCTATTCCATATTCATAAATCCCTAAAGAATGCGAGTTTATTTTTTTTATACCCTCATCAAGAGTGCTTTGTTTACCCCAAATCGGATTCTTACAATGTATTCATCAAAGGAGAGACTTCCATGCTGCTAGCCTGTGTGTTGCATACTGATTCACAATAGCAACTCTTGTTTACTGGCACATTTACAGACTGTCGTGTCTGACTGTTGTGTCTGACTGTTGTGTCTGACTGTCGTGTCTGTGGGATATCCATTCTCACACCATTTGATAAGTCATATCCTTCCGAGGGCCAGATAAAAGGTTGCAGTATTGGAAACAGGTGTTTTGTTATTGTCCATACATTTGAACCCTTTTGGGGCCTGTATTACATCATCCTCCTCACACATCTGAGACAAGTGTTTGCTCCCATGGCGTGCATCAAATCCAATCAACTGTAAAAGCAAAGAACAAGTGGAGGACTGCAGAGACTAATGCATGGTAAATAAAACCTCAAATACTAATAATTAAAAAAGAAAAAAGAAAAGAGGAAAAAGAGGGAAAGAGAACTGAATGGCTAAAAGACTAAATGCACCCTGGGTGAAAGCAAGGCTAATTGTTCAAGATTCAAGATTCTTTATTTGTCACGTGCATACAAGACAAGTATACAGTGAAAGGCAAAAGTAAACAAGTTTTAAAATAGAATAAAATAAAATAAAATAGAAGTACAAAAAAATATAAACAGTATGAACAGTATAAACAGTATAAACAATATAAACAGTATAAACAGTATAAGCAGTATAAACAGCGTGTATGCAGCAATAACTGTCTACATGTAGCTGAGCTGTGGTTCTGTGGTGGGTCTCTCCCAAGCCATTGAGCTCAGTCGTAGGCAGTGACATGACACCTGACACAAACCTTAACACTCCTTCAACACTCACAGTCGAATGTGTAATGTCAAGCATGTTGTCAGCAGTGGTTTTACAAAGTCCTTGTGTAAAGCCCCCTAAATGAAGTGTTAGTATATATCTCCTTAGGAGTTCTGATGAAGAGGATGTTTCCTCTCCGAGCTGCAGTGGCTGATGGGGCTATGGGCCAGCTGAGCACTCTATTCTTCCTGGATTACAGCCAAATGGACGAAAAGCAAATGTTCCCAGTGGGAGGGTAGAGGAGTGAAATCTTTCCTCTGGTAACGAGAGAGAAAGAGAGAGAGAAAGAAGTGTGTGTGTCTGTGTGTGTGCATGTGGAGGGGGGAGATAGAGAGGAGTTGGTGTGTGTGTGGGGGGAGGTGTTTGTGTGTGTGTGTGTGTGTGTGTGTGTGTGTGTGTGTGTGTGTGTGTGTGTGTGTGTGCGTGTCTGTATATGTGTGTGTATGTGGTGGGTGCAGGGGGTAGGTAGAGAGAGAGGGAAGGGAGGGAGAGAGATTGGTTAATCAGTTGCACCTGCTGTAAGCTCTCAGGCTCTGGGCTGGGCTGGGCTGGGCTGAGTAGCCTGGTGGGAACATGCCTGTGAGTTTGATCAGCATCCCCTGGGAGGACTATGGTCAGGGACTGACTGAATGTTATGATACTGCTTTGAAATCGGACAAGAGGTACTTTCCAGAGAAAAATGCAATGAAACACATGTTCAGCTTTGATTGTTTCAATATAATGTTGCCATGGCACTGTACAGTACATGAATAATATAGTTTTTACCATCATCTCAACATGGACGTGGCTAAGCATTGATTTCAATCTAAATTTTGTTGTATCACTTTTGGTTCCAAATACATTTATATTGAACTGCAAATGGAACTGTTATTCATTTTGAATTATTCAAAGTTCATTTAAAGGAGCATGGCATAAGTTTCAGAAATCTGCCACCTCTGGCCATCGCGGTGAAATTCAGTTTGAAGTTCATCCTCCCTATTAATAATTTGACCCCGCAAAAAATGGATTTGCAGTGTTGGACATTAGCTGTTCTGTTTCTGCATGCGCGCACGATTCAAAGAGGCAGCCACCAGAGACAGAAAGGCAAAAATCCCCTAGAACACTCCTGGCAGTTCATATGCAAACCGAGTGTTGGGTGGGATTTTAGGAAGTGCTTTTTCCGGACCGAAACAGCATTGGTAAATTTCTTTCAAGGGACCTCATTCCCTGATCTCTTCCGATCAGACATAGTCATTACAACCATTAGTAAGCTTTTAGAAAGCTTGAATGTTACCCACTGGACCTTAAATTGAAATAAAGCCATCTTTAAACACGACCCCTGAACAACGCTGCATCTGGAGCTGTTGATGGTAAGCTATCACAGCAGCTGTGTTCATTCATGGACAAACTGAGAGGTTGACGTCGGGCCACACTATCCCCCTTCTCCTAATCCGATTATCTGATTGGTCCTCGTAGTATTTCTCTCAGGGGATCAACATTCCTCTTCTGTTTCACTTGACTGTCACTATCAGTACGGTCAGTGTCAGACACTGAGATACTCGCTGCTGGCCGCATTTCCATTCTTTGTGTGTGATATGTTTAGCGACAGCCATTTGTCCAACTAGGTTAGTAAGGAGTCTTCCAGCTGTGCTCTTGTCTATCTAGATGTCTCATTGATCTGTGTACAGGATATGATAAGTCAAGGGGAGGCTGGTGGAGGTAGAAATCAGAGGACGGGCTCATTGCAATGCATGGAACGGAATTAGGAATTGAAGTTAATTGAATCATCTTAATTGAATGAAGTATTGCTTTTGTGTTATTCTTGTCCGTAACTTGTCTATAGATGTCTCAATGATCTGTATACAGTATAGGATAAGTCTGTATGTAACTTGTCTCTTGGTGTCTCGACAGTGTATGACTCTTTTCGTTTAATGAAATTAAAGTAGTATTGCTTTTGTGTTATTCTTCTCTATAACTTGTCTATAACTGCTCTGTACATTGTCATGTGTTTTATGTTGTTTGTGGACCCCAGGAAGAGTAGCTAGCTGCTGCATTAGCAACAGCTACATGGGATCCTAGCAAAGCAAATTCATGAAAATGTACTGCACATCATGACATCATCTGATTATCAACAATAACAATACAGTATGTGATGTAACCTTATCATAGGGATCAATAACTCCTCTGGCTCAGTCCACATCATTCAGATGGTGTATGCTGACGATTCTATAAATATCGTATTGTACTATAATGAATATCTGGCTGTCCCTGCTAGGCTTCAGAAGGCATCAGCTCCGCATGTGCATGTATCCGCATGCCACTGCATCTGAAGGGATAGGGCAATGCAGTATGCGTCTATGCGTCGTCTTCCCCTGGGTAATGATGACCCGCCTAAGGCTGTAGCTGTGCTCTGCATGGTTAGCGAGTTAGGAGTCATTGAGACCTGAGGCGGACTGGGATGGCTGCTCAGGGTGTCCTCTCCTCTCGCCCTCAACCAGGGGAGGCTGGTGGAGGCAGACACTGGAGGACGGGCTCATTGTGATGTATGGAATGGAATAGGGAATGGTGTTTGATAACATTCCTCATTCTGTTCCATGCATGCACAATGAGCCCCTCCTCCAATTTCTGCCGGCCCTCAAACTATTGGAAACTACACACAATGTCACTATAGTATGTCACAATGTCACTATAGTATGTCACAATGTCGCCATAGTATGGACGACTTGTATGAAACTTACATGGGATGACTCAGCTGTAGTTATAGACCGTAATGGAATAGAAAGAGTCACTGAGCAAGAGTGCCCTCCATGTTTATGAATAGTTTAATAACATCTGAGGGAGAATGAGAATGATGATGACATCACTAATAATTTGACAAACGAGAGCTTCACTGCCCCTCATCCAAGCGTATCGTAGCATCATAGTGTAACTTCTATTGACCAAAGGGCAGCAACGTTATTATTTTATTTTTTTAAATATGTTTTTAGGGCATTTCTGCTTTATTGGGATAGAGACAGCAGAGATTGACAGGAAGGATGGGAGAGAGAGGAGGGATGACATGCAAGATAGGTCGAGGGTCGGAATCAAACCAGGAACCTTGTGATTACGTGGTAAGCACGTTAGTGTGCTAAGCATTATTGACATCATATGCTACCATGATGTACTCTACTCCCTCAGCAGTTTGAGAATGATCTAATTAATCCTGTGAGCATGTGTTTGTTCACCTGGCACCCAGAGAAGGGTCTCAGGGTGTGGTGTGCTGTGTGTGTGTGCATGCATCCATGTGTGTGGGATGTGTGTGTGTGTGTGTGTGTGTGTGTGTGTCTGTGTGTGTGTGTGTGTGTGTGTGTGTGTGTGTGTGTGTGTGTGTGTGTGTGTGTGTGCGTGTGTGTGTGTGTGACATCATCTAAAGGAAAGTAAAACCCAATCAGCCATGAGCTGTTGCTTTTGGCCGCCATGCGTGGCCACCGTGGTTAATGGCTGAAGTGGAGCAGCTCGTCTCAAGCACTAACTTCGGCCCACCCCACTGCACCTGCACTTGTGGTCTGATTGACAGCCCACTGCACCTGCACCTGTGGTCTGATTGACAGCCCACTGCACCTGCACCTGTGGTCTGATTGACAGCCCACTGATGCTCCCGGTCACTCTGACCTGTGACAGCGATGACCTCACTCCTGGTGACATCATGGGGCTGGCTGACACAAACAGATGTGGAGCTGGTTGTGTGAGTCATTCTCTTTGGCTAATTGTTAATAATACTATATATAACAATTATATATAATAATAATATATAATAATATATATAATATATATATCACAACACCTCTCCGAGTGAGAGCATGGGTCATATTTTGTGTTTTCTGCAATATGAGATGTTTTCAGATATGCGTGACAGCATGGATAAGCTATAGTGTGTGTGTGTGTGTGTGTGTGTGTGTGTGTGTGTGTGTGTGTGTGTTGTGTGTGTGTGTGTGTGTGTGTGTTGTGTGTGTGTGTGTGCGTGTCTGTGTGTGCGTGTGTTGTGTGCGTGTGTGTGTGTGTGTGCGTGTGCGTGTGTGCGTGTGCGTGTCTGTGTGTGTGTGTGTGCGTGCGTGCACGTGCACGTGCGCCTATGCGTGTGTGCGTGTGTGTGTGTGTGTGTGTGTGCGTGTGTGTGTGTGTGTGTGTGTGTGTGTGTGTGCGTGTGTGTGTGTGTGCGTGCACTCACAGATTTTATGCGTTTTTAATTGAGGGTGGTGATAAACAGACTGACAGAGCCTTGTATTTATCGCCTGTCTACCACACCTTCTCCCTGGGTGCAAATATCTAACATGTGTGGACCAGGAGTGGATGCAGTGTGAGCAATAATACATATTATGCATAATGAGTACTTGAAGGTGCAATCTGTAATTCAAACAACAACAACAAAGCGGGCACCCAGCCACCTTTTTGGTAAACACCTGAGGGATGGGGCTGGAGAAATGTAACCATCTCAATTTCATGGATGCAAGGACTGACAGATCTGAAGGATTTCACCCACAAGATGAAGCATTGCTTCTAGCATTGTGACTGTCAATGGCTCCTGGTCCGAGCATTGATTACTTTTTCTTATGATGACTGATGGATAGATGATTCACTTAAATGGATAGATGATTCAACAAATATATTTGTTGTAAGTCGCTTTGGATAAAGCCGTCTGCTAAATGCCATAAATGTAATGAAATGTAAAATTAACCAAAATTATAGTTTTAATCATGTTTTGAAGTTATACAGAGTTTGTTTACAATTATGTTCTGATAGGGTAAGACAGTTGAACCAAGCTCATGATGAATTTCTAAGTCATATTCTTTTTAGAAGCTGTTGATGGATTTGAAGACAGGCTGATTATTAAACTGGTCTGAAAATATGATGAGTATGCTGTTGTTGGCTAAAATCGTGAACATTACATTCTATTTACATGTGTTTACATGTAAATTACTCTCTGTGTTTGTGAGCCTAAGGAATTGCCTTGATCAACTGCTATCACTTTACAAGTGTTTTGGGTTCATTGTGTCACAGAAAAATGGGCACACCTAGCAGACATCCTGTCTAGGATTAAATCAATACACCCCTTTTTCTCTATTATGACATTTGAATGTTTCATAGATGTGTATATAGTCATATTTGAACTTTTATTAATGTGTGTTTTATGAGTAGTATTTTGATGTTATTTCCATTATTGTGTGATGTTTCTTTCCAGTATTTTGATGTGCATCTTTGATAATGTTCCACAGAGATTCAGCCAAATTCCAATGAGTAATTGGAATGTAAATGGTCTTGCACTGTTAGCTCCGGATCCAGCTGAATATCCATGGAAAACAGTGTTTATGAATTGAATACTATTGTCAATACAACTTGCCAGAAGGTGGTATAAACTGTTTTCAGAATCTTACTTCTAGGAGACTGCTTATCCAATCTGCTACGTGAGTTAGCAGGGATAGTCTTGCTAGACAATCTTATTTTCAATTGATTCTAGAACCTTCGACTACGACAGTATTTTTTAAATGTTATGTTCACACTTTTGATTGTATCACTTGAACTAAGCTGAATACTAAGCTTATACACTCACCGGCCACTTTATTAGGTACACCTTGCTAGTACTGGGTTGGACCCCCTTTTGCCTTCAGAACTGCCTTAATTCTTTGTGGCATAGATTCAACAAGGTGCTGGAAACATTCCTCAGAGATTTTGGTCCATATTGACATGATAGCATCATTGCTGCAGATTTGTCGGCTGCACATCCATGATGCGAATCTCCCGTTCCACCACATCCCAAAGGTGCTCTATTGGATTGAGATCTGGTGACTGTGGAGGCCATTGGAGTACAGTGAACTCATTGTCATGTTCAAGAAACATGAGATGATGTGAGCTTTGTGACATGGCGCGTTATCCTGCTGGAAGTAGCCATCAGAAGATGGGTACACTGTGGTCATAAAGGGATGGACATGGTCAGCAACAATACTCAGGTAGGCTGTGGCGTTTAAACAATGCTCAATTGGTACTAAGGGGCCCGAAGTGTGCCAAGAAAATATCCCCCACACCAATAATTATTTGCGTTAACGAGCAGTTGAACAGGTGTACCTAATAAATCTCCTCAATTGATGATTATGCTTCTCTTATTTGTCTGAAAATGCAACGGTTGAATCTGTATGCTAGGATAATCTGCTAGAACTTTGCTTTGAATATTAATGACCCGGTTATGCCTAGATATATCTTTATAATCAATTAGTTTATGATCAATTACCCAATGGTCGACGCACAATACGGTTCAGGTGTCCAGTTGGCAGCTGTAGCATTGTGATTTTGGCAATTAGAATCTTATCTCATAATTAGGAGAGATACTTTTGACATATAGCATGTGAGTAGAGATCTCTTATTACTAGTTAACTAGTTATTTGTATAATTGATTCCTGACTAAATATGATATTAAAAGAGTCTAGTGTGGCGCTCTTGTTGGTGGCCACAACATTTAAGAGTATTCCGTCTATAACCTGATTGTGTTCATTCCATTTGGCGAGTGTAAGCAAGTAGGGAGCCTCTGGATCATCTCTTGTTCTATTGGATTTAACTCAAAACTTGTTCACTAACTATTCTACCTTCCCTTGGCCAATCTAAGATTTTAGTTTAAAGCTCACTTCAAATCAATGGCTAACTCCAAAGTCCATAAAGTCCAAAAATGGACTTTGAAATGAATTATATATATAGCCATTAGTTCTTGAAGAATATAACTTATAACTGCCTCATGAGCTTAGTTCAACTTAGTTCAGTGGTTTTATCCCATCAGAACCCAAAACATAAGCTTTTTTCTACTAAATTGTTTGTAATCAATGTAATTGTAAACAAACACTGTATAGCTTGAAAACTGGTTTAAAACTATCATTTTGATCTCATGGATGGTAAGTCCTTACATACATAGCTCAGTCTATGCATTTGAGAGTGGTTACATTTCTCCAGCCCTACCCATTTACATTTATTGCATTTAGCCTGACGCCTTTATCCAAAGCGACTTACAAATACATTTGTTTAAGTAAGTGAATCAGCTATCCAACAGTCATCATAACACAAAGTAATCAATGCTCACACCAGGCAGTCGTAATGCCAGAAGCCAATTATTATTATTTTTATTTATTTATTTATTTTGTATCCCTCTATCCCTCAGCCGTTTACCAAAAGAAGCGGCGGGGTGACTGCTTTGTCGTTATTTGAATCCCAGATTATTGCCCCTTTAATCAGTGAATTTCTCTTTCTCATCCATGTGTTACCCTGATCAAAGATGTCTGTCTCAACAGCCATGGATCCTACGGGGTTGCCCTGGTTACTGTCTCAATAGTCATGGATCCTACGGGGTCGCCCCCTCTGTTGTTAACTCTACCCTTTTCTTATCAGTCACCCAATGAGAAGGGTTTTTTTTCCATGACCTTAGTCCTCTCATCATTCATCAGCCACTAGCAGCCCTCCTCAGAGGACAGCAGGTCTTTAGTAAACATCCTGAACATGGTCCGTTAGCGCACTTTCACACAATTCATCAGTTACACTGAAACATGCAGTGGCGACGCCCAGGAATGATAACGAACAGAGTCATCTTCATGGCTACACCTGCCTCACCAAAACAGCATTGCTGTTATTACTTTTGGCAGTTGATTTTAGACATATTTGAATATGAATGCTAGGCTTTTGCTACAGTACATAGGACATAGTGCATTGGAAGAATGCATGTTTGGAACTAGTGTTTCATTACTGTTTAAGTGTACATAGTGTATTTTCTTGTCCCTGTCAATTTAAAAAATAAAGTGAAATTTTTCTCTGATTACGTTACGATATCAGTGTTGCATTATGTCCTCCTGAGGCATATTAGACCTCATATGAGCATCTAAGAAAAACATCAACTTTGGTTCATTGGGTATCGAATGACACAGGGTTTTAGTCATAAGCTGCTGGTCGTGCTGTTGGTTCTACAGCTGGGTGTCTTAGGAGAGCTGAAATCACACCACACGGATGAGGTAATGTAGAAAAGATTAAAAAAAACATTGGTGGGTTGCCCGTTGTTTTTCAAAACAAAAAAAGAATGCCAAATATGTATATGAGGCAACTGTATGCGCCCTTTAATATGTTTTTAATCCTAAACCTAACACCACCAAAAGTAATAAACAAGGTTTTTCAGTCTTTTTCTGTGCCTTCATCAAGAAGTTGGAGATGCCAAAAATAGAGAGAGCAAAATAAGTGTTGAAGTTCCCTTTAAAAATGTCCAAGTAACGTGTCAGGCGTGTGGTTGTTTTTCCACTGGAGGCTGTGAGTAACGAGACAGGTGTAAGGCAGCAGATCTCCTCCAGTAATTGATTTCTCCACAGTCTCTCTCCACAGACATACACTGTCAGCAGCACACACAGCACAGCAGCACTCTGTGCCAGCAGTAGAGTCACCCACCCAAACCCTCTGGAGTGGAGAGTTACCATGGCAGTGAGATACACCAAAGGAAAACAGGGGGCAGCCCTACAGTACCTATAACCTCGTTGAGACCAGGCTTTTCTATTTCGGAAAGTCTGGGGAAATCCTTTGCAGAAAGTAGCTACAAAAGGGTGGGAACCCGTTTGAAACGAGTGACGCCTCGGAACATGTCAAACCAACCAAATACCTTGCTTGGGCAGAGCTCAGAATTCAGTTTTCCTCCAGGTTTTCTTAAAAATGTTTCTTCCATGTTGCAAGCTAGCTTAGGCAACAACTCTCTGCAAAATAGTCCTACCCGGTCAGAAAATAAAATTCACATACTATAACAACAAGCAACCATTCTACGGGCATGTAGGGGGAGGGTTCTTGTAATGTAACATCCAATGAAATTACGAGCACATTCTCCCATCGCTCCATCCAGTTCAATCCAAGCCAGATTGGCTAAATTTAAATTCTACAGACCTACAATAGAGGTGTGAAAACAGCGTGACATGGAGGTATGGCTACGTGAGACTACTCTACCAACAGTGCATATCCGTCTTTTAGATATCACCAGATTCACTCAATGGATGTATATTGGATGTCAAACTTTTGGAAGGAAATAAGAAGTAGATAGATGCCCAATGGTCAGAAGCGTCCATTTCTCACGTGTGGCCTTCCCTCCTGGTTAATACCCACAATTCGACAGCGGCGCCAACAATTTTCATGCCAGTGTGTGCCAAGGCCAATTTCCACAGTCACTCCAGGGCTTCAACTGTGTGTGCGCTTTTTCGGTGCTTACATCTCAGGCTTTTAGCCCCCTCTACCCCCTGGTCCTCCTCAATGGAGTTACACAAATACAACTGTCACAAAAAGATTAAAGTTACCCAAACCTCTTGGGTAACCGGAGGCTATTTGACATGTGGTGTTTGTGTGTCCTATATACTGTAGTTCACCACCACACAACCTGCAGGATGTAAAGAAACTTGAGCCGGCCGTGGAAATTAAAACAGGCTTGTTCATTAGGCTTGGAGCACCAAGCTCTGAGCGCTGGCTGGCTGCTAGTTACAACCAACCAACACTAGTTAACCAGCACTAGTTAACTTATTCTCTAACCAACACTAGTTAACTCATCCTCTAACCAACCAACACTAGTTACTCATCCTCTAACCAACCAACACTAGTTAACCAGCACTAGCTAACTCATCCTCTAACCAACCAACACTAGTTACTCATCCTCTAACCAACCAACACTAGTTAACCAGCACTAGTTAACTCACCCTCTAACCAACCAACACTAGTTACGCTTGGAATGCACTGGCACCACTGTGGAAACCTGGCTATTGTGTCTCTCTGAACTCTCGTCCCTCAGAGCCTGTTGTCTTTGAGTAGGGCTGCCTGGCCTGATCTGGGGCGCTGGCCTGCTCTGCTGTTTCTGACTGATTTCTTATCAGCTGACAGGAACAAAGCAAGAGGCTCCCCCAGTCTACTCCTCTAGTGTCCTATGAGTGTTCTCTCCAAGAATACCAGGAAAAGAACATCCACTCTCAAGACTCAATCGCTCCATCTATGGTGCCAGACAGACACACAGATACAAAACTTGCCTGGCCATCTGTTTTCATAAGAATTCATCCAAATAACTGAGAAGCACTTTTCATACATACATCATCTATGTTGTGTATGAAATTTTAACTTGTTGCCATGTTTAGGTAGGATCTGATTACTGAAGTGAGGTCTGAACTTATCTGTGAATGATTAGTTTAGCTATGCAGAGTGACCACAGAGTGAGTTCAGGGGAGGCTGTGTAAATGGATTTTGGTGCCGCCAGCCTTAATTTAAATGTGTATATATTTACAGTTGAATGAGAACGCCTGGCAGACATCCTGAAGAAATTGCACCCTCACCATTTGTCAATTCCTTTGCGGTTGTAATGTGTCTCACATCTTGTCCTCTGTTGGGAATGATACTTAAAGAGAGGGACAGAGACATCTCCTTTGAGTTCCCCGAGTTAGGCCCTCGGCCACCGGTCTCCCATGTTGTCCTTGACGCACATTAACGTATGATTAAAACTTACAGTCGTATGTTGCTTTGAAACTGTTAAATTGGTTATTTTGTTGATACTCTATTCTCATTCTTCCTATGTGCATTAATGTGATGTTGTGGGCTAGATAAAGTTGTGGGCATAGTTAGCAACACGTAGACTCGAGTCATCACATCAGGTATCGGACCATGTGTAAACTCCATTTCTTCTAACTTAAAAGCATCGTCATAGAATATTATATATAGCGTATTGAGTATTCTTAATGGAATCTAGGCTCCGATATGATTGAGTGTCTGTCACACAGGGATGAGAAAATCATTATCAATCATTATTAATCATACAATATCTTTTGGAGTCATAATGTGATGTTAACCTGTGTTGGTTGGTCGTGTGACCACTTTGTTGAGCTTGATTCATCGTGTTCATAACTGTTCTAAGTAATTATTGGGAATAAATGTATGTCTCATTTTCGACCCGTCCTCTATTCTTCAGTGTGTTATTTCAAGGTCTTCAGCTGGGTGAGGTAGCAATCGGAGGACGGGCTCATTCTAATGGATGGAATGGAACAAGGAATGGTATCAAAAACCCCATGCATTACAATGAGTCCGTCCTCTGATTTCTACCTCCACCAGCCAGCCTCACCTGAGTGAGTTATGCCTGTCTGTAGTCCAAGTTTGTTTTGACAGTAAGGTATGGAGGCTCAAGGAGATTCCTCTCCAAGAACAGCTTGTGAGGTGAAAGGAATTCCATCCCTTATTGCAAGGGTTCCCAAAGTTTTTCACCTGGAGCCCCACATTTCACATCTAATGAAATTCGCATAAGAATATTATTTTTTTTTTTTTATATATTCGCTAAAGAAAATACTGTCACTGTCTCAAGGTTTTTCGGGTGTCCTGGTATCATTTAGTTCAGTTTCATGCTGTCATTAGCATGTTTTCTCTGTAAATAACACACTTTGGCCAGGTTGTGGAATGATAAATGTAGTTATTTGTTAAATATATGATTGATATATATTTTTGTATAATGCTTCAAATCTACGAAGGTGTGAGGCCCCTCTCCCCCTGAAATAATTGACGCCCCGCAGCTTGGCACTGCCTTATTGAACCTATCAGAGAATGTTATCTTTTATCTTGGATTATGCAGCAATATGATACTGTATATTTGTGAATAACATAGTTTTCATAAATGTTTAGATGTTATAGCAGTTCAACTAAATACTCAATACACAATGTGCAATGTCACCAGTTTCATGTGTATGTTATTTTGTCGATCAAGTCAGATAGGCAGTTCAGATGTCATATGAATTCCATACGTCAGAAACAATGCTTTACTTCTGATTTATTGGCTCTGCATAGCAAGACTGGGTGTTTTGGAACAACTGGTGATCAGTTCAATACTGACATGGAGTTGAAAGAAATACTATTTTGTAAAGATGAACTGAGTGAACTTTGCAGTGGCTCCTGTGGCATGTTTACTGTCATTTACAGTGCCTTCAGTAAGTATTCACCCCCCCTGGACTTTTTCCACATTTTGTTGTGTTACAACCTGACTTTAAAATATATTTAATAGATTTTTGTGTCACTGATCGACAAAAAATAACCCATAATGTCAATGTGAAACATTTGTTTTTCGAAATGTTTACAAATGTATTAAAAATGAAAAGCTGAGATGCCTGGAGTCAATAGGTATTCACCCCCTTTGCTATGACACTCCTAAAATTAGTTAAAATGCAAAAATGTCTTCAACAAGTCACTCAATAAGTTGAAATGAGTCCATCTGAGTGCAACAAAATGTGGAAAAACTCAGGGGGTGAATACTCACTGACAGCACTGTATAACTGTTCAATAAAGACATTTTGAAATCAACAAGTAAACCACTAGCAACTTTATTTAATCAATTGAAACCAATGTTTTACAAAGTGTCTAGTCTACTCCAGCATGTTCTTAGCATGTTCTAAACAGTTTGACTATATGATGCAGTAAGAGCAGGCAGATATTTCCTCAGGGTTTGGTTGGTAAGTGATACCTAGAACAGCTGCAGAGCTGTAGGTTTTGACTGGCCTGGGAACGCAGCAGCATCTGCTGGATGTATCCCATGACATGACATCATGGACCATCCAGGAACCCAGAGCTGGCTCTCTGGTATAGATTAGCATCAGACATGAAAATGTCACTGTTATTAAAGTGGACACCAGCTCCGTTCCTGATGGACATCTGTGTCAGCGGGGGGCTTCGCTGCGGTGTGTTCCTAGAGTGTGGCCAAGAATGAATTGGACATGGTGCTTGAAACCACTCACCAATGCACCGACCAATCAAATCAGAGCAGGAAGAAGGAAATATTTTATTGAAATAGACTCCCACATCTGTGTTACTGTAGCTATCTCTGAGACCCACTCACCATGGATCTGTACTATTCCCTGGAGTCTCTGAATGCCTAAAGACCTAGTCAACAATCTTCTGCATAGTCCTCTCTTTTCAATCCTTAAAAGATTACTACCGCTTTCCTTTCAAATATTATTTTTGCAATGGTTCTCGAATTTTCTCACTGAAATTCCACAACGTGGATGTGAGACTTTGACCTCCACCTAAACAATAAACTATACCTTATGTCAATGATTGAAAAATTAGCCCCCCTTAAAAGTGAGTTTTTTGCCTTTCCTAGTATACCCTCCTTTAAGCACTTAATAAATAGAAGATGGATGGTGAACCTACATGGAACCAGCAGGTCTATTATTGTTTGTACTGCTGAGCCGGGAGTCTTACTGGAGGCTGGGAAACAGCCGTACAGCTCCCTTCCTGATGAATGGTTCATTAGGTCACATTGGAAAACCCTCTCAGGACCCCCCGAAAGTCCAACAGTCATGAGAGGAGAGGAGGATGTGAGAGGAGGACAAGATACAAACATTCACCTGGAGAATACTTCACTTCCATAACATTCCAATGGAGGGAACAGCAGTACTGTTGGTAATATATACAAGTAGGATGTTTTCATCACTGAAGGTCAGTTGTAGAAAAACATAGAAATCACTTAGTAACCTGTTTTGAATGGTACAGTACGGTACAATATAGTACTCACGTACACACTCTCATTTTTGGGAAACGTGAATGGGAATGAAGTTGTCATCATTATCAAACGGGTAACCTTCTACCTAAAAGGTTACATTTTTCATCTCTGTCACAATACAGTAACTTCAAAATGTGATACTCCCTCAATAACGCAGTCTACAAGATCAGGAATTATTGAAGAAAATAAATCTTCCACCGTAGATTGAAGACCCTTTTCTTCAGGCTACATTTTAACTGTCCCTCCTAAAGACCTCTTCATCCCCACTACCCCCTAAGTTTCTCTCCTCCCCACTACCCCCTAAGTTTCTCTCCTCCCCACTACCCCCTAAGTTTCTCTCTCTCCTCTTCTAGCATTGTGACTGCCAATGGCCCCTGGTCCTACCATCGATTACTTTTTCTTATGATGACTGATGGATAGATGATTCATTACTTAAACAAATGTATTTGTTGTAAGTCACTTTGGATAAAGGCGTCTGCTAAATGCCATAAATGTAAATGTAAATGTAACATTACTATGTACACTGTGTGACGATGAAACCAGAATCATAATCTGATTCACACATTTATCACACATTTATTTTACACATGGCATCATATGTGATTCTCTTCCACAGTCCTGCTATGTCATGGATCTTCCATTGTCTCATATTGCTGGCAGTTGGGGGAGTTCTGGAATGGAGACCATCCAGCACAGCCCCATATTGAAGTTTTTTTTTTTACAGTGTCAAGGAGTACATTTAGACACTACAGTACAGTTATATAAGCATGTGGCTTGTTATGTTTCGACTAGTGAATCATTGTATACAACAATAAAAGCTAAATAAGGGCGTGCCAAAGTTTTATCCAAATAGAATGTCACTGCACACCCCAAATTAGGCCATTCAGTGACCTGTTATTGAATGCAGATGCCAATACAGTACGGACCATTTGAGTAGTCTAGAGATGTGTGTGTGTGGCATACTTGCATATGTGTGTGCGTATGTGTGTATGTGTGTTTGTGTGCATGTGTGCGTGCGTATGTGCGTACCTACGTACATGCATGTGTGTGTGTGTGTGTGTGTGTGTGTGTGTGTGTGTCAGTCCCCTGTCATTTAACCTCTCCTATAGCGATTGGAATTCTAAGTTGGCTGCAGTATTTGGCCGTGCAATCCACCATACAATTCAACTCTGTACGGTATATCGCATCCAAGTCTCTGCTACTCATCAGTAATGCAGCCCTAGCAGGCTAACAGCTGAGCTGACTACACCATGAAGGGGATTTCTCAGAACAGGCGAGAAAGACTGGCCTGCAATGGGCAGGAGTGACATCATTGTAGGCTGAAAACAGAAGAGTTGGCATAGTCCCTCTCTCTCTGGGTTGGGTGGAAAATAATTTCTAGAGACCAGTGAGCATACACATGTGTTTCCTGCCTCCAACGGGTGGAATAATATGTCAGTTGAATTTACAGGCGTTCATACTGTGGTGTAGGAGGATATTAGTGCAGGACAGATATGTGGTTCAAAATAACGACTTCTGTAACAGCTGAGGACATATGTCTAAGTGGAGAGAGCATTCTCATGATGTTTGACAGTCTTGATCAGTTGGGTGGCTTTTGGTCTGCCAAGAGAATGAATATAACTCTTTCGTTTGTTGCACTTATCATACATCAAGGTTGCAAAGAGGGGAGCCTTTTCCACATGTTATAACACAAACCTCTCAACTCCATGACTGTGCAATTATAAAGCAATGCTTTACATTCTTGCACATGTTTAAGATTATTGTGAAGAGCATTACTCACTGTATATGTCGGTGATGTGTGCTGTTTTGAGACTTTTAGATTTCAAATTTGCATGTGCAAAAAGTGCCAAAAAGTGGACAAAAGTCGGTCATCTTAACCGTAATATACGCTCACCGGCCACGTTATTAGGTACACCTTGCTAGTACTGGGTTGGACCCCCTTTTGCCTTCAGAACTGCCTTAATTCTTTGTGGCATAGATTCAACAAGGTGCTGGAAACATTCCTCAGAGATTTTGGTCCATATTAACATGATAGCATCATTGCTGCAGATTTGTCGGCTGACATCCATGATGCGAATCTCCCGTTCCACCACATCCCAAAGGTACTCTATTGGATTGAGATCTGGTGACTGTGGAGGCCATTGGAGTACAGTGAACTCATTGTCATGTTCAAGAAACCAGTTTGAGATGATGTGAGCTTTGTGACATGGCGCATTATCCTGCTGGAAGTAGCCATCAGAAGATGGGTACACTGTGGTCATAAAGGGATGGACATGGTCAGCAACAATACTCAGGTAGGCTGTGGCGTTTAAACGATGGTACTAAGGGGCCCAAAGTGTGCCAAGAAAATATCCCCCACACCATTAGATATTTGCGTTAACGAATAAAGCGCCGGTGAGTGTATCTAATAGACACGATGAGACATAATCCAATGGGAGTTTTGAATATTTCAGCTAGCATTTACATGATAAGCAATACATTTTCAGACTGTTTACTAAAACTCTGGTTGAATAATGACGATTTTCTCAAAAAGCATTGTTAAAGACATGGTACAATAAACAAAATCATGCATATCTTAGGTATTTTTTTGCTCTGCTCAACTCTATTTGCAAAAGCAGATTGGGGCCCATTGTCTGGCTAGGACAGGGGATCTGCTCAATGTACAGTAATGGTATGAGGGAGGAAGACAAAAGAGCCAGATAGGCAGATTTGCGATACATGCTGGGAGTTCCAAGTCAACAAAGTCTGTCAGTCACATGTGTATGTGTATCTGTAGTGCATCAAGCCACGGCCTGATGTTTCACAGTTGCCTTTGAACAAATTCTAGCGTTGATGAAGACATCTTCCTAGGGCCCTTTCACAACTCTCTGGAGAAAGACCAAGTAGTTACAGTATCAAGCTTTTTAGAGTAGGAAATAGGTCATAAGTGCTTGAAAATTCAGAGAGTGACGCACATTTGGTTCTACTTTTATGCACCAAGCCAAGGCCCAGCTCTGCTGGCTTGATAAATGACCTTAAGAGCCACAACATTGAACACTTGAGGCTCTCCCTCTCTCTCTTGGCTCCAGTGGGATGATTGAGCACCCCGTAGGCCAGTTCTGTTCATGTTAGTCCCACATACCAGAAAAATACCACTCTGACATTTTTGTTTTCCACACTCCGCCCTTGTGTGGCCCCCAGATCAGCATGTGAACTACGTAATCATATACAAAGCATGAAGATTTCACCAGCCTGAACCACACTCCCCTCTGCCCCTTCTGTAAGGAACTGGACTACATTTATTGTCTCACTGTTAGTACTATTGATTTTATATTGTCTATTGTATTGTTATAATCTTATATTTTATTCCTATACTTGTATTCTCATTGCACTGTTGAGAGGTAGGTCATTAAAAGCTATTTGGAATAGCAAGTACAGTGCATTAGTGTATTCCAGAGAGTACCGAGATATAGTTTTCCAGAGTCATACTTACTTGCTACAGCAATTCTCATATTTCCCACATTGAAAGTGCTTATGTAGGCCTACCTCTGGTACATGGGCCGGTGTGAGCAATAGAACCTCTCTTTTCCCTGTTGTTGATTGGCTGAGCAGGTCACGCCAGGCGTGAGTGCCTATACGTACCCAATCATGGATCAATGTTTGGGTTTATGACTGGTAATCACTACCATGTGGTGTCACACAGGCAGGTTCAGACTCAAACCATACATTCTAGCAGTAGCAGACTGGCCATCTGGAGCACCGGGACTATTCCAGGTGGGCCGGTCGATCTGTGGGCTGCGGGGCCAGTGAGCGATGCATTCTGTTGGCTGCGGGGCCAGTGAGCGATGCATTCTGTTGGCTGTGGGGCCAGTGAGCGATGCATTCTGTTGGCTGTGGGGCCAGTGGATGGGCCGTTCCTGCAGCCCACTACTCCTAGCCCCTGTCCCCACCCCTGTCCCCGCCGGTGGCAGTGGCTGAAAGTCCAGGGCCGTTTTGTTGTCCCAGTCCATCCCTGCATTCTAGTCTACACAGGGTGAGGCTGGTGGAGGTAGAAATCAGAGGACAAGCTCATTGTAATGCATGGAATGGAATGAGGTACGGTCTCATTTAATTCTATGCATTACAATGAGCCCGTGCTGCGATTTCTCATTTCCCGGAAGTCACTCACACTCACATTAAATGTAAATTGTAGAAGATTTACAAGACATTGATAGTTGAAGGCATGGTTTCTTACATCGGGCGTATATATTTCTTTTTAGCTTTTAATTGTAAGTATTGGGTTATTAAAAGACTGCTATATAAAGACAGTTTATTGGCCATGCAATCAATTCTCATCAATTGTTGGAATGTAGTTTTTTGCACACCCCCCCCTCAGACCACACAAGTGTATGACTACGCAAGTCATAAACTTATGATGGAACAAGAGGCTGTGGCACCATTTATACTCCTAAAGTTTAGTTAAAACACACATCTTTTGGTGGGGTGAACCGCAGGGCCAAAAAAAGTAGTTATCAAAAGAAATAGAGCCAATTGATCCCATTTATACTACAGTCTAATCATCAGTCATATCGTTGATCCATGTCTGATTAATTGGAAAATGAAAGCTTAATGTGCAGCTTTTAAACATCGCTAAACATCAATATTTTTCCATAATGATCTTAGTGTAAATGCCATTGCTTCTGTTGATCATTAAGTGTCACACATCACTGCTGATTCTGAGTCCTCAACGATCAACAGTCAAAAAAAAAAAAAAGAAGTTCAAAACAACAACCAAAAATAACCCCATCTGACAAAGAATCTCTGGCCTTCAGAGATGCCACAAGGTTTATAGTAATTAATTATCTTAATTGGCTGCACATGGTGTGAGACAGAACCATGTGACAGCATGATCCTTATGATTCATAACTGTTCATTATCCTGTCTGCAGTGGCCTGTGGCACAGCCTCGCTCGCTGAGGAGCCTGCATTGCAGAGATCAACAATGGAGTGAACCAGAGTTGCACTAACGCAGAGGGGAACGTACCAGGGGAGGCTGGTGGAAGTAATGGAGAAATCTGAGAAATGCAATGCCCATTGTAATGCATGGAATGGAACAAGGAATGTGTTTGATACCATTCCTCATTCCTCATTTCGGATTTCAATGAGCCTGTCTTCCGATTTCTACCTTCACTAGCCTCCCCTGAGATATGGCATTCAGAGCTACCAGGTTGGTATCAGTACCAAAGAGCAATCTTTACTTTGATACATACAGTATTTGTGGAGGTTCTAGCTGTTTTTGGATTCAAGGACTCAACATAGGGAACTTGTAGGAGGTTTGGAGAAGTGCTGCACTTAACAGTGGAGTGGAGACTTCTATTTAGTCTTTGAGAGAAGTTTTCGAAGCCTGTCTCAAGGGAGAAAGAAAAGACATTCTGATGATGAAATGTTTACTTTCCATCATGATGGTATTGTTTTGGCTCCAAGCAGTTGAAAACTGTTTAGAGTTCAGCTCTTTAAAGTGATTGAAGTTACTTTTTGTTATGTCTTTTGTTATCTCAGAGCCACCACAATGTAGCACAAACTCAAGTTATTCTACGTCATTTCAAAGAAAAGTCAATTAAATCAGTTGTTATTCATTCATAGATTTTCCACAGCTCATAAACCTTGTGACTTACTGGGCGTGGATCCTTGGTGGTTGGCTGACAGCCCATCTTGCAAATCAGTGTTACAGTCGTTACTACCAGGTTGCTAGCTATGCCTTCAACATCAGCATACCACATTTCACAGATCATTAAATATGAAATGTACCCTTTGAAAGCCAAAAAATTACAATGAAAAAAGAGTTTGGGCATTGTTATGAGCGTCAGTTGGTGATTTTGATTTCAGTCCAACTTTAACCTGAATCAACCCCTGTAAACAAAGCAGAGATTCAGAACACACAGAGAAGTTACAAGGGAGGGTGGTGGGGGAGAGAGAGAGAGAGGAAAATAGAGGGAGATGGAGAAAGAGAGACACAGACAGACAGACAGACAGACAGACAGACAGACAGACAGACAGACAGACAGACAGACAGACAGGTCTCAAGGTCTGTGTGTACTATATGACTTCAACAGTGAGTGTGTTGGTGTACTGGCACCATGGTTACAGCAGATGACCAAAGAGTATTATTAGGATTATTTTTTCTGGCAGAGGTGTGTTTATTCAGACACTTGTGATTCAAAGCACATTCAAGCATATTGACTCTGCTCAGTCATTGTACATGATGACAACTCTAAGTGATTGTTACAGACACATAACAAGCTTGTTAGGCAACACAACTAAATGTCTGTCATAAAGGTCTTACATGAACATCACTTTAATTGGCCCTGTCTACACTTAGCAATTTGAAGCAGACGTTTGTTATTCAAATACGGTGAATGAATGCAACTGACAGGTCTAAACACGCAAAAGTCACATTGTGGTCTGTGATCTAGTCGACCACCTTGCAAGGTGGACGAGGACGCATTGTGTTCCAATTTCTGCACAAGTCTAGACTAAAATCGATACAGCTTATTAAAGATACAATATGAAACGTTTGTCATTAATTCCTTACATCAAATGTTTACCAGATTGTTGCCTGTACTGTATGGTTCATGATATAATGCTAATCAATTTCTTAGCTCATTACCCCCCACAGTCCTTAGTTTAAGGCTAACAAACTTTTTGCTCATGGGTGTAGGGACAGGTGCCCCTGTCTGTCAAATCAGGTAATTTCTTGACAATATTTAGTCTATTTTGGGGACCCACCTAGCTCGAGCTCTAGTGGCATTTCTACAGTACATACTGTAGGTATTTGGATTTTTTAAATTTATTTAATTTTTTATTTTACCTTTATTTTACCAGGTTATTCTTGTTCAGATTAACAATCTCTTTTACAAGAGAGACCTGGCCAAAATAGCAGCACACAAAGTTTTCAGACACATTTAAACACATTTAGAACACAAGCACTACAGTTTAAAACAACAATTGCGCTAACCCTAACCCTAAAAGGTGTGTCAGGAGAGTTTTCCACTCTTTCCACTCAGTGAGTTACACTAAAACACCACACGTCTGTAGAGAGCAGGGGAGGCTGGTGGAGGTAAAAATTGTAGGACGGGCTCATTGTAATGAATGGAACGGAATGAGGAATTGAGGTTCATTCCATTCCATACATTATAATGAGCCGGTCCTCTGAATCCTGCCTTCACCAGCCTCCCCAGTAGAGAGAGAGAGAGAGAGAGAGAGAGAGAGAGAGAGAGAGAGAGAGAGAGAGAGAGAGAGAGAGACAAACCAGCACTGTATCTGTTAGGGGAGGTCTAATTAGTAATCATGTGAAGTATGCAGGTGATCCATCAGTACCTGTCTGGGCCGGGCCGTCTCTCCACTGGTTCCACTGCTAGCATGTAGAACTTCAGGGTGATAGATGAAGCGTGTTGGAAACAGTGAGACAGTCTCCTCTCCTCTAACCTCCTACTCTCATACAGTCTCCTCTCCTCTAACCTCCTACTCTCATACAGTCTCCTCTCCTCTAACCTCCTACTCTCATACAGTCTCCTCTCCTCTAACCTCCTACTCTCATACAGTCTCCTCTCCTCTAACCTCCTCCTCTCATACAGTCTCCTCTCCTCTAACCTCCTACTCTCATACAGTCTCCTCTCCTCTAACCTCCTACTCTCATACAGTCTCCTCTCCTCTAACCTCCTACTCTCATACAGTCTCCTCTCCTGTAACCTCCTACTCTCATACAGTCTCCTCTCCTCTAACCTCCTACTCTCATACAGTCTCCTCTCCTCTAACCTCCTACTCTCATACAGTCTCCTCTCCTCTAACCTCCTACTCTCATACAGTCTCCTCACCTCTAACCTCCTCCTCTCATACAGTCTCCTCCCCTCTAACCTCCTCCTCTCATACAGTCTCCTCTCCTCTAACCTCCTACTCTCATACAGTCTCCTCTCCTCTAACCTCCTACTCTCATACAGTCTCCTCTCCTCTAACCTCCTACTCTCATACAGTCTCCTCTCCTCTAACCTCCTCCTCTCATACAGTCTCCTCTCCTCTAACCTCCTACTCTCATACAGTCTCCTCTCCTCTAACCTCCTACTCTCATACAGTCTCCTCTCCTCTAACCTCCTACTCTCATACAGTCTCCTCTCCTCTAACCTCCTACTCCCATACAGTCTCCTCTCCTCTAACCTCCTACTCTCATACAGTCTCCTCTCCTCTAACCTCCTACTCTCATACAGTCTCCTCTCCTCTAACCTCCTACTCTCATACAGTCTCCTCTCCTCTAACCTCCTACTCTCATACAGTCTCCTCTCCTGTAACCTCCTACTCTCATACAGTCTCCTCTCCTGTAACCTCCTACTCTCATACAGTCTCCTCTCCTCTAACCTCCTACTCTCATACAGTCTCCTCTCCTCTAACCTCCTACTCTCATACAGTCTCCTCTCCTCTAACCTCCTACTCTCATACAGTCTCCTCTCCTCTAACCTCCTACTCTCATACAGTCTCCTCTCCTCTAACCTCCTACTCTCATACAGTCTCCTCTCCTCTAACCTCCTACTCTCATACAGTCTCCTCTCCTCTAACCTCCTACTCCCATACAGTCTCCTCTCCTCTAACCTCCTACTCTCATGCCCTAGCTGTCATCTCTCCTCTAACCTCCTACTCTCATGCCCTAGCTGTCATCTCTCCTCTAACCTCCTACTCTCATGCCCTAGCTGTCTCCTCTCCTCTAACCTCCTACTCTCATGCCCTAGCTGTCTCCTCTCCTCCCACACCCTCTCTCCCTCCCTCCTTCCTAATCAGTGTTTCTCACAAGATTCCCACTCCCAGGAGGTGGTCTGCTTTCTGTCTGTCACCTGGACCAAGTAGGTGTTACTGTTCACTCTTCAAATTATATACAAACAGTAGGCAAAACTGGTGGAAACTGGTCTTTTGTGCCTTTAAGGGTGAATATTTGAGTGGCAGTATCCTTAGTCTAGGGTTAGGGTTTAATCAATGCATTAATAAAGAGCCTTGTTTCCATCCTTTGGAACATGGCCAAATAATGATGACATCTTTGTTGACCAGAAGAGGAGGGCCTGTCTTGTTGAGCGCTTAGCGTTCTCTGACATTGATAAGTTCTGAAAGCTTTTTTGTTTGTTTTTTCAGCTTTTCATCACTGAGTTGCATGTGTGCCCCTCTGTGTTCTGACCTGTGTGAAACTGGGAAACTGACCAGCAGACTATCCAGGAAGCAGAGGTGGAAAGAGTACTGAAATACTGTTACTTCAGTGATATTTCACTCAAGTAAAAGTAAAGTTCAAGTCTAGGAAACAACTTAAATAAGAATAAGAAAGTAGCTTATTAAAGGTAAAAGTAATTTGGGTTACTTTCAAAATGAAAAAAGGGCCTGTATTTCATCATCATCAAAATTCATCATCATCAAAATTAAATCTTATGACCGACCATCATTCAGATTGTGAAGTTTAATTTTACTGGCCGGTTTAGGCGTGGTGCTCACTATTGAAAATGATTGGAAGTGCAGTTTTGGTACCTCCGTTATTTTCTTTGTTGCTAAAACACTGCCCTTAACAGACACTGGCAAACGCTGGTATGACTCTGCTATGAATAAAATGTTACTTTGTAATGGATGATTTAAAAAAAGTAGAGAGGTAGAATACAGTACTTTATTCAAAATATACTCAGGTAAAAATAACATTCCAGACTTAAGAAAAACTACTTAAATAAGTACAAATCCTTCTTAATGAGAGCAGTTGTAATTCATTGCTTTCCACCTCTGCCAGGTAGTATCTGGTCCCTCTAAAGCAAGGTGAGGTAAAGTGGTGGCAGGCAGAAACCTGCATCACGAGTTCACTGGAACATGATGTTTTGACTATTCTCAACCCAATTAAGTCATGTTGTACAAATGTGTTTGCATTTATTTTGTAACGTTCCCAAAATAGGAGCATGTGTCAGAGGTTAACAGTTTGCAGCCAGCAGTCTTGTTTTCAGAGAGATAGCGGCACAGGGCCTCAAGGTTGGGGCTATGATATCACTGAGGAGTCAAATTATATACTTTTGAACACCCAGAATGAACTGCTTATATTGTACTTAGGATATTATAAATACTGTATTTCAGGGGAGGCTGGTGGATGGTGAAATGGGGAGGGCGGGCTCATCGTATTGGACACACGTGTTTGATAGCATTCCTTGTTATGTTCCATCCATTAAAATGAGCCCACCCTCCCCATTTCTTCATCCACCAGCCTACACTACTGTATGTAGTCCATTGTTTTTGTGCAATTTATCACCTTTGTGTTCTTTGATTTCTAGTCAATGTAGCTGTGAAAAGATATGGGGTTTTTTTAGCCGACCAATTGGTTATTTCCTCCCAGTGAAAGGCACCATGAGAGACGTAAGAATTCTCCTCACCTCACTGCGGAGTAATGTCCAGTGACAGCTGAAAAGTGTCTAGAGTGAGCTGTCGGCTTCCCTCAATGGGGGCTGGTGGATGGACAAGTGGGGACAGGTGCATTGTAATGGATGGAACGGGGAGTGAATGAGGAATGGTATCAAACATATGTGTTTGATATGTGTTTGATGCCATTCCTCATTCCGTTCCATCCATTACAATGAGCCTATCCTCCCCGTTTCTCCTTCCACCAGCCTCTGCTGGTTTCCGTGAGACACTGTAAAGCGTCTGCTGGAGAGAAGGATTGGTTGCCAGTGAAACTGTCGGAAAACAATGATTCATCATGTAGACAAGAAGGAAGTCTAACAGCCTTCAAGTGGGATAGATAGAGCCTGGCACTGAACGGTAGTGCTGACAACTGGCAACTGAATCCTAAAAGCCATCCTATGTGCTTTCGCCAACAGCCTATGTGCTTCCACCAACTGTTATCACTGCAATGGATGGGTAGAAAGTACTGATTTACAAATGATAAACAGTTTTGGAAATAGTAACAGTAATAAAATCCTGCTGTTGAACGACAGCAAACAGGCCTCCCATGGCCTCCCATCTCATATAAAGTGGTTTGTGTCTGACTTAAACACGTTTGAAAGCAAGGCTGTATCAAAATGACAGTGATGTATTACAGAATGCATTATAATGATGATGGGTAACCTGAGACTGCTCCGTGACCTGAGCATACATCACCCACCCACCCACCCACCCCCCACCCCCCCACACACACACACACACACACCTACCCACCTACACACACACACACACACACACACACACACACACACACACACACACACACACACACACACACACCATCCACCCACCCACCCACACCCACACCCACACACAGACACACACACACACTCTTAAACGCACACATGCATGCACACACACTCACAAACACACACACACACACACACACACACACACACATACACACACACACACAGACACACACACACACTCTTAAACGCACACATGCATGCACACACACTCACAAACACACACACACACACACACACACACACACACACACACACACACACACACACACGATGTGTGCGTACACAGAGGGGGCAAACACCAGAACACACACCACAACACTGCTACTGTTATCCCTGCCTGCCACCACCGCTAGTCCCCCCCCCCCCGAACCTCCCCCCAACACACACACACACAAGCAATATACTGTCAGTGTCAATAAAACTGTATTTTCAGTTCCAAACAGTGGTTCTATTATGATTTATCTAATGGAGTAATGTTTTTATTAGGACAGTGTTCAGTGTAGCCATGACCATAGACTCTTCAAGCCCACCTCAGAATATTAAGAGTCCATGGTTGGTTGGCCTCTAACTGACAATAATAGACAGCACTAAACTGCAATTTACTTGATCGTGTTAATGAGCAGATTTCTCGCTCTCTCTCGCTCTCTCTGTCCTGCGCTTTCAGAGACTATGTTGCAGTTGCGCTTTCACCTGCCCAGGTCGCGCTACAGATGGTTACCATCACCAGACAATGAGGTCACACTATCGCATTCGCACTGTCTCCACTTCGACATTTTCCCGCCAGTAATAATTACTGTATTAGCCTATATTTCAGAGTTTTAAGAATATTTCGTATATGCTTGCTTCTCTCCTCGGAGGTAGTAGCGTACCCGCAGTGAGGGGGCATGAAACCCATGGACTCTCAAGATAATGGAGGGAGTGTCCCGCGAGGTCAGTGGAGGTGCGTGTGCAAATAGGAGCACTGAGAATGGGAAGGTGGAGAGAGACGCTCAAGGATCACAACAAATAAGATACCAATGATTTCTAGTTGAATTTGTGTAGCTACAGCTTCATCTAACATAGTTCCCAACAGCCATAGATCGCGCATATCTCTGTTTAATCAAACCATTAAATGAGAGAACGTTTTTTGTGTGTGTTTCTGTCAAAAGTAGAACATGTTTAGCAAATACAATTTTTGAAATTGCTTATAGCGTGCAACCATAGGACTGTATTGTAAGTACTGAAATACTTTTTAACATTTTACAGAATCTACAGGGGGAAATGTACATTTTGAGAGCCTGCCATAAAGAGCGTGCAATAAAGTAAATGTTTTGTTTTGTTTTTATTGACAACTATAACAAAATTAGAAATACCATATTGTGTATATTTAATGACTATTGTATTACATTAGAAAGCCTATCAGTAGTACAATACACCGTGGGGCTACTTTCAGACTACTTTCAGGCGGCGTGAGATGCAGGCATTATGACGTCGGTCTATTACGTAATTGTGCACACTGATCAAAAACTCAACAATGGCAGTGAAAGTTTATTCTTGAAGATGAACAGCTATCAACATGCCACGGAAAAGTGATACGGTAAATTTCAGTCTTATCTATTCTGGTAAAATGCTCAAATAATTCGTTCATCATTAGTTTTTACATAATAATAAATAGGGCTACTAATTAAACTATTTAGTAGTCAATATTAACCAGATTTATTAAATGTATTGGAATGTATTTTCAATTACCCTGTGTGTTTGTGCATGGCAAGACTTCATATTGAGTGAGATGGAGGAAAATCAAGACTCAAGATTACGTGTAATGGCCAGGTAGGTTACAAATTAATTTCCACTCAACATAATAGGACTATAAGGTATCTTATTTCAATGATTATTTGCATCTAACTTTGTTAAAAATATAAAGAATAGGTTTTCAGAGTGTACTTGTCTGGTTATGTGGTCCCAACCAGGGTAATTGGTGAATTAAAAATGGACCATTGTTTTTCTATGTGGATTTTTCATTTCATTAATTGAATATCACTTCACTGTTTGAAGAGAGAGAATTTAAATCAACCCCAATTCAAGGCTTAGCTAAATCCAGCATCCACTAAATAGGAGATGGTTGTGGCTCAGTTATACATACTAAATGGAATATAGTACAAACCAGCTTAGCCTGACATCTTTGTCATGTCCTTTGCCCAGAGACAAGCCTCAGTCTCCTAAGACTGCCTCCCAAGCAGCATTTGATCAATCCTGCACTGAGTCACTAGAAGACATGGTGAGTCTGCTTTTAAAATTGAAATATCAATCTGAGAGATAGAAGGATGAATATACAGTAAATATGAGCAATCACATACTGTCAGTGTTTTAATAAGTCTATTCAGGTCAAGAGTGGATATCTTGTGCTTTGTTGACCACCTGCTGTTTAATTTGGTTGACACTCACAGGCAATGAAGGACAAGACACTCTCAAACCCTCTTGATCAAGTCATGGAAATCCAGACAGAGGAGGAGGAAGTTCCTGAGAAGAATCTACTGCAGGTGACATACACATCCATTGTGACCTTTCAAATATATGGTGTATTTCTCTCAATTAATCTGCCAAGTTCTCTAGAGGCAATGAGGTTATCATCCAGCAACATTTTGCACAGGTTCTTATATCCATTTTACTCTGACCCACAAACCCAATGTGCTATTCTATGTAGAAAGACTGCAATGAGTTTATTTAACAGATTGTTATCAGTTCAATTAAATGTCATGTTTGTGTTCTCTGATAGGCCGAGGCTAATAGTGTTTTAGTGGAGCAAAATGTGGATCTGCCCTCTACTCACTACTCAAGTTTTGAGTCAGGTCAGTGTTATTTACTGTGAACTGTATCATTAAAGCCCAGTCCATAACGGTGGATGCTAAGTGGGATCCATGGGACTACCCTACCCTGAACCATAGCCGTAACCTTAACCACAACCTAATATATATACACACACGCCATTTAGCTGACGCTTTTATCCAAAGCAACTTACATTGCAGTGAGTGCATACATTTCAGTATATATGGTCCCAGCGGGAATCAAACCCACAACCTAAGCATTGTTAGCGCCATGCTCTACCAACTGAGCCACAGAGGGCCACTACCTCAACCATAACCTTATCTAACCCTAACGTTAACTCTTACCTTAACCGTTTTAATTCCCAACTTCAATGCGGTGACGTCAGAGTCTGGACGTGCCAAGCATTTACCAATACATAATAGACATCCACATAGACCCAGTAGTCTGCTGTCATATTGGCTCATATGATATAATGGTGCATGGTTGAATGATGGTCATGTGAGTATGTCATAACGGGCCACAAACTGTCACGGCTGTGCGGACGAATACTTTAATTAAGTCTTAAGACTATACATAGTAATAAATTCTGCTCTCTCTATTGGCAGTGTGCTTAACGTCCCCAAACAGCTCTGAGGAAAGACTTGAGCAGTCACCGTCCCAAGGTGTCCTGACAGTCAACAGAGCCAATGCTACCCATGTGAGAACACGTTCATCATCACCATCCTCTTCTCCACTGGACCCAACTGAGAACAGAGCATATCTCCACACTGTAGTGGACCAGCTCAACTCTCGGTTAGTTCATCTCTGGTTCTTCTTTCTCAATCATATAGAGGTATAAGATTGTTTACTTTAGGTATTGCTGGGCATTCATGTGTGATCATGAGTTTTTCTCACTGAATCTGGATGTATCCTCAGGCAATTGAAGATGTTGACTGCTGTATTAAGAGACAATGTAAGTAAATCTGCAGTGCAACAAAAATAACAGGAGGATTATTAATGCTTGAGAAATTAAAAAGTAATTAAAACCATACATTATTATTATTGTTTTTATGAAAGATTCTAGAAAATTCTGCAAGTGAGGTGCCAACAGATTTGAGGGTCACAGTCCTTGACAGTGACACCTCTACCGTCACTCTTCCTTCGATGTCCTCCGCATCCGGTCTTCTGGACACAGATATTGTGGATATTTTGACACCAATCAGACACCCATCAATAACGTGCGTTAATTTCTTTTTACTTATCATTTCAGATCCTGTACAGTTATACTTTTTCTGATTAGGTTGGGCAAGGTTACTGACAATTATTCATATGATCCCAATGTTGTTGTCTATTACAGATCCCCTATTGTTCTTGAGGCAGACAAGGCTCATGATGATGACTCAGGGAGCAAAGCAGTTTGCATCAGGGCCTTATCTCACCCTCTGGAGGAGCTGTTTGGGATATACCAGGACAAAATATGTGGCAATGTCCATGCCAGTGGGTATGATGCACTTTGTAAGATAAATTCAGCTGTTCAAGCTGAGGAATCTCAACTCGTCTGCTTGACTGACAGACAGGTAAGAGCCATAGTACCACTTATGATTCGAAGGACCTATACCGTCATCTCAGAGCAAATCCAGGAAAGCCTTTCTGGTATAGTCCCAATATGGCTTGAGTTTCCATTGACCAACCAAGAGATAGCTTGCTATTTACTTGCACAAATCTCTGCAAAGCTCTATGATGGGAACAGTCAGATGATCACACCAGGCCAGGAAACCCATGTGATGACAGAGAGGGAATGGGACAATGTTTCACTTTCAGCGCCTGAGGCTGGAGAAGTTGCTGTCTCCAACACACAAGTTGTCTCTGGAAATGTATCAGCCACCTTTGACACCACTGGCTCCTCTCCCAGTCTGTCAGGAGAGTGTGTTCCACAACTCTCCAGGGAGGACTTGACCAAGGCTGCTCATGCTGTGAATGAGGTCCTTGTCAGATCAGAAGGCAGTTTGATCAGCCATCAAGATCTACGCACCGAGCTAGAGTCATACATTCCAAATGTTGCCCTAGGTGTGAGTGTAGAGACTGTGGCAAGCGACTTGGAGGGTCTGTATGGAAGTCTTGACCAGACTGACTTGGTCAGGCTTGAGAGCTCCCTGAATGAAGTATCAACATCCTCTTCAAACCGTGAGACCAAAACTGAATCTCAAGCATCTCAAGTATTTCTGTCCGCCATCTGTAGAATTTACAGGACATTGCAAGGGAAGATCAATCTGTATTTCCCAATTCGCAAAACAACGATCACAGCCACTTTTGAGGACCTTTGTGAAGACTTGGACCCCATGGCTGTTATTGTTCCGATCCAAGACGTTTCATCCAGTGAGATTGAGCAAAATCTCTCAGAGAATCAGTCAAGGGTGTTATCTCTGTGTGAGAAACTCAGTGTGAGTTCACATTCCCAATTATCTCAGGATGCCAATCGACTATACCAACTCCATCTTACAACAAACACCAAAAAGGTTGTGAGTGTGCTTATTCTCACCTACCTATCAGAGGATGCTACAGACGAATGCAAAAGTGCTATGAAAGAGTCTAAATCTGACATCTCCTTAGTGGGTAGCTTGTTTGTGGACCATCTCGTGTCCTTTCTGGATGATTCATCCATTTCTGTTACATCTATGAGCTCTGAGAGTTTGGTGTCTTGGGATCACAACAGTTCTGATGGTATTACTAACAGGACTGCAGTGTCCTCCAGGAGTTTTCCAAACACTACTGCTCCTTCTCTCACAAGTGAGTTCCAGGCTAAGGCTGGTAGAGCAGTAAGTGAGATTCTGCTAAACTCTGCTACAGACCGTGATTTCTCAGAGGTCATTGCCATTATTAAGGACCAGAATGTTATTCAATCAGAGGTCCAACTTGAGAAAGCAGCAGAAACCTCATTGGCATTGCAAATGCAGCATGGGGAGGTATCAGCATCTGAAATTACTGGAATGTTCATCCAGTATGTGAACAGGCTTGAAAGGTCTAGCAGCACATCTGTCAGTGCAGATCACACTAAAACTGAGACAGGTCTCACACCATCTCATCTCGAGTTCTCCCGGGAGCACTTCCGCTCTGCTGCCTCAAGTTTCTATCATTATGTGAGGCTCAAGGTGGACAAGTTTCTTTCCCCACACCAAAAATGTGCCATTTTGGCTAGAGCTGAGGTGACCTTTCCATCTGCGGTGGCTTTGAAACCTTCTGAGAGTACCCAAATGGTCATTGACACACTGGAGGAAGTTGCTATTAGTGGGGGAAAAAGCACCTCCTCTTCTGTGAGAATAGACTGTCTTTCATCTGACAGAACACCATCCCCTGCTGAGCGAATGCTAATGGTCATTAAAGCACTGGAGGAAGTTGCTAGAAGTGGCAAAAATAGCCCTGTGTCCCAGTCTGAAGGTTTAATGGTTGCTACAACTGCAGTCTCCCACCTGATGGAGCGGATGATTTTTACAGGAGAAGATGCCGCCTCAGCTGAGAAGAGTCTGAAGAACCTTCTCATCAGCGGCATTGTCAGGCCGTACACAGACCACCTGGTGGACCAGGTCCACAGCTTTATTCAGGAGACTAGCACCCCAAAGTTGTCACCAGTGACTGGCAGGTCTGTCTCTGAATCAGCTCTCCCTTATGTACGAGTCAGAGACGAAATCCAAAGGGAGCTGTCAACAGACGGATACTGGGACATTGTTAATGCTTTTACAGAGAAGTCTGTGATGTCCCTTTTGACGCAGTTGTTGAGCATCCTCCCAGCAGTAGAAGCTGAGGTGCCCCACTGCTCCAGCCGCATTGAGACACCCACCCCTGCCTTCCAGACATGCCAAGCCAACTACAACTCGCTGTCAAGGGTCTACAGAAAAATAGTAGATCTCTTTACTCAAATGATGGCAAGACAAGTGGTCGATACACTGTCTATGGACTCTGTAGGGATGCCAGATGCTTTACCATCTGGTGAATTGGAGGTGTCTAACATGAATGGACCTGGATGTGTTGACATCTCCAATTCCATTGCTCTTTTGAGGTCCTGCTCTGTTGAGAAGACTGTATCCCATAACACCCGATGCGAACTGTCTTGTGATTCAGGGGTGGAGTCAGTCATTGACCCCTGTCTTATTCAAACTAAACCAGGGAATAAAGATAAAGGCAGGAAAATGTCTTGTTTTCAAAGGCTTCGCAAGAACTGCAACATCAAAAAGGTAAGGGCATATATGACAAATAATTCCTCTGATTATCTGAAACAAGTTCAAATTGGGGACGTCTATGGGTAAGTGATTGTTTACTATTAAACTTTTCCACTTAACAGTTCTTCAAGAGAAGCAACAAAGTGGATCGCTGCCCACAGTCCATTCACGTTGAGATTGCCAATGCCCCTGCTGACTATGACAGTATGTGCAAACCTAATATTGTTGACATTCTTACATTGTGGCTCGTTGGATAAGAGATCAACACATTTGTCAATATGCTTAGTAGAAAACATATTGATATACAGGTAGTATGTGATATTGGTTATCTGTGTAAAATGTAAGTAAGTGTTTGTATTGAGTAATGTGTTCTGTACTCTAACAATTTTTTTTTTTTTCCAGTCTTCTGTGCTACCACATCACCACAGGAGAATCTGGCTTCCTGCTCCTCAAAGCAAGAGAAGCCAAAGAAGAGCTCCTTTCTCTCTCGGATGTTCTGCTGCCATTACTAGATCTTTGCCTCATCGATTGGACTCGGGCAACAGCAAACCTTAAAGCACAAAATACTTAACATACATACAGAAAAACAACAATATACACACACAAAAAACTAAGACACATACACATACAACATACACAAAGTACATAAAACACGAAATATCACAACACATACAACAAAAACATACACACACAAGAAACATACACATACACATACAGTACAACATACACAGAGTACATAAAACACTAAATTCCCCAACTTCCCCAACACAAAAACAACAGTATACACAAAAACAACAGCATACACAAAACAACAGCATACACAAAAAAACAGCATACACAAACAACAGCATACACAAACAACAGCATACACAAAACAACAGCATACACAAACAACAGAATACACAAAACAACAGCATACACAAAACAACAGCATACACAAACAATAGCATACACAAACAACAGCATACACAACAACAACATACACAAACA